>NC_052152.1:145518002-145834334 GCF_902713615.1 Scyliorhinus canicula | reverse complement strand
GTTGTAGAACAAATGTTGGAAACACAATATTGTCTGTGCTTAAATAATTATGAATCTTCCATAAACATTACAATAAAGAAGTTTCAAAGTTGGAAAAGTATTTATTTGCACAAAAGCAACTTCAGGATTAGAGTTCTTTAAAAAATCATCTCTGTGGATCAGAGCAATTTGCTTGTGTTCATTTTAGAATAATCCAAACTTTTGCTATTTGTTCATCTGAAGTCACACAATCTGATAATGCATCCCAATTAATAATCAAGACTGTTATCGACTGTTAATAAATGGGAACCATTTCCAAATCTCTGTATTAAAATCCAGGTGAAATCTTACCATTTCTTCGAATCAATACCAGAAAATTTGAAAGACACTGGCAGAAAAAATTGATACGACATTTTAAATTATATCTTGTCTCCAGGTAGCATGTGCCAGAGACTGATTAGATTCAGTGCAGAAAGCAGAACAACACGATAATTGGAAAACATTTGATACTTGAATCAAAAGCATTTCTAAGTTATGCTTGAATTAGGAATTGTTTACAAGTGTGTGGGAAGTGGTTTGATATGTTGAATGCCTGTGCTTGCATCAGTTGTCTGTTTATCGGGTGAAAAGTGAAGCATAGAATTGAAACAAGCAGCCAAGTGGAATGCAAACACACAAATTCCCGATTCTACATCAATTGCAATATTATTAAATTGAATCTTTAGAACCTCACAAGTTGCCAAATGCAAGTGGGCACCATTATCCAACTCACAAAACTAAACTGATACGAACCAGCATTCCAAGTTCCCCTTTTGGGATTTGGGATGCCCTCGCATTTAACATCAGCGGGGTTCAGAACAATGGAAGGAATATGCTTCACATGAGTCTTCTCCCCCTTTACTTCAATTCACCCAATTCTTCTATCCCTTTCATGTACTTATCTATCTTCACCTAAAACTGCAGATCATAGAAGATAAATAGAAGATAGGAGCAGGAAGAGGCCTTTTGGCCCTTCGAGCTTGCTCCGCCATTTATCACGATCATGGCCGATCATATAACTCAATATCCTAATCCTGCTTTCTCCCCATTGCCTCTGATCCCATTCTCCCCTAGTGCTATATCAAGCCCCCTCTTGAATATATTTAATGTTTTAGCATCAACTACTTCTTATGGTATTGAATTCCACAGCTGTTTGGGTGAAGAAATGTCTCCTCATCTCTGTCCGAAATGTTTTATCCTGAATCCTCAAACTGTGACCCCTGGTTCTGGACATACCCATCATCTACCTGTCTAGTCCTGTTACCCATCATTGGTAACATCTTCCCTGCATCTAGTCCTGTTAGAATTTTATAAGTCTCTATGAGATCCTCCCTCATTCTTCTGAACTCCAGCGAGAACAATCCTAACCTAGTCAATCTCTCCTCATATGACAGTCCCGCCACCCCTGGAATCAGTCTCGTACACCTCCCTCGAGAGCAAGAACATCCTTCCTCAGAAAAGGAGACCAAAACTGCACACAATATTCTCGGTGTGGCCTCACCAAGGCCCTGTATAATTGCAGCAACAGATCCTTGCTTCTGTATTCAAAACCTCTCGCAATGAAGGCCAACATACCATGAGCCTTCTTTACTGCCTGCTGCACCTGCATTCTTACCTTCAGCGACTGGTGCACAAGGACACCATGTCCTGCTGCACACTCCCTTCTCCCAATTTACAACCATTCAGGTAGTAATCTGCCTTCCTGCTTTTGCTTCCAAAGTGAATAACCTCACACTTATCCACCTTATACTGCATCTGCCATTGATTTGCCCACTCGCCCAACCTGCCCAGATCATGCTGTAGGATCCCTGCATCATCCCACCCAACTTGGTATCATCCGCAAACGTTGAGAAGTTACAGTTTGTTCCCTCATCCAAATCATTAATATACATTGTGAATAGCTGGGGTCCCAGCACCGATCCTTGTGGCACCCCATTAATTACTGCCTGCCAATTTGAAAAGGACCCATTAATTCCTACTCTTTGTTTCCTCTCTGCCAATCAGTTTTCTATCCACCTCAGTACTTCCCCCAATCCCATGCGTTTTAATTTTGTACAATAATCTCTTATGCGGAACTTTGTCAAACGCCTTCTGAAAGTCCAAATATACCACATCAATTGGCTCCCCCTTGTCAACTGTACTAGTTACATCTCCAAAGAATTCCAACAGATTTGTCAAGCATGATTTCCCCTTCATAAATCCATGCTGACTCGGACTAATCCTGCCCCTGCTTTCTAAATGTTCCATTATAAAGTCCTTGATAATGGATTCAAGAATTTTCCCCACTACCAATGTTAGGCTTACAGGCCTATAATTCCCTGCTTTCCCTCTACCTCCCTTTTTGAATATTGGAGTGACATGAACTACCCTTCAATCTGCAGGGACTGTTCCAGAGTCTATGGAATCCCAGAAGATGACCACCAATGCATTCACTATTTCCAGAGCCACCTCCTTAAGCACTCTGGGATACAGATTCTCAGGCCCTGGGGATTTATCGACCTTCAATCCCATCAATTTTCCCAGCACCATTTCTCTACTAATGTTGATTTCCCTCAGTTCTTCCCTCTCACTAAATCTTTCATTCTCTAACATTGCTGGTATATGATTGATGTCCTCTTTTGTGAAGGCAGAATCAAAGTACGTATTCAATTGCTCAGCCATTTCTTTGCCCCTTATTATGCATTCCCCAGTTTATGTCTGTAGATTGGTCAGTTCGCTTTACCAGTCTCTTTCTCTTCATATATCTATAGAAACTCTTAGTATCAGTCTTTATGTTCCCTGCAAGCTTACTTTTGTACTGTACTTTCCCCTTCTTAATCAATCCCTTTGTCCTTCTTTGCTGAATTCTAAACTGCTCCCAATCCTCAGACCTATTATTTTCCTTGGCCAATCTGTATGCTTCTTCCTTGGATCAGATACTATTTCTAATTTCCTTTGTAAGCCATGGATTGGCCCTCTTCCCCATTTTTCTTTTGTGCCAGACAGGAATGAACCGTTGCTGTAGTTTCTCCATGCATTTCTTGAATGTTTGCCATTGTCTATCCACTGTGATCCCTTTAAGTAACTCTCCCCAGTCTATCAAGCCCAACTCATGCCTCATATCTTCATAGTCTCCTTCATTAACATTCAGCACCCTATGTAGTGATCTCTATATGTGCATGTACACAAGGGGTTAATGTGTAATCAGTAGCACCACATGATCACTGGAGCGCCGGACTAACAGGGGTATAAAATGCAACCTCATTGGGTCTCGGGGGCTCTCGGGGGTGCACTGTGACCAGGGCAATAGCAGAGATGTTCAGATGGCTAGTGGCGTTATGTATAGTTACTGTAGTTAGATCTTGTTAACCTTATCACTAGTATCAAAGTTAAAGTAAAGAACTCATGCAATTATTGTTATAGTTACTCAATAAACCTTTTGTTACTACTGGATGAGTTTGAGTCTTCTTCATCGAGAATCAGAAGACCTCTTCATTAGCCAAGGATTGAGTAGCACATGTTACCTACCACGCAGGTAACAAAACACCATTGTCTCCAAATCAATTACTTCACTCTCCATCTTGATTACAAATGTTGTCACGTTATGGTCGCTCATCCCCAAGGGGCTTCACAGAGCCAGATTGGCAATAATTCCCTTCTCATTACCCAGTCTAAGATGGCCTGCTCTCTAGTTGATTCCGCCACATATTGGTCAAGAAAACCATCCCGTATACTCTTCAGGAATTCCTCCTCTATGGCATTGTGGCCAATTTGATTTGCTCAAACTATGTGAAGATTAAAATCACCCATGATCACCGATATTCCCTTATTACATGCGGCTCTAATTTTGTGATTAATCCCATTCCCAACCTCACCAGTGCAGTTCGGGGGTCTATATAAGACACCCACTAATGTTCTTTGCCCCTTGGTATTTCTCAACTCTATCCACACAGACTCCACATTGTGAGAGCTAATATCCTTTCTCACTACTGTGTTAATTTCCTCTTTAACCAGCAGAGCCACGCCACCACCTTTACTTTCATGTCTGTCCATCCTGAATACTGAAAACGCTGGGTTATTCAGTTGCCAACCCTGGTCACCCTGTGGCCATGTCTCTGTATTCCCAATTATATCATACCCATTATATGTATCTGCACGATTAGTTCATCCACTTTAATGCAAATGCTCTGTGCATTAAGGCACAGAGCCTTTAAGTTTGTCTTTTTCACATTGTTTGTCTTGCTTTCAATATTTTACACTTTTGCCCTATTTGAATTTTGCCCTTGGTTTCCCCACCTATCCCTTTTTCTTCCTTTTGTTTTTGTCCTTGCTCCCTGTTTCTTGGACTCCTTGCATAGGTTCCCATCCCTTGGCATATTAGTTTACACCCTCCCCAACTGCTCTAGCAAATAGTCCCCCTCGGGCATCAGTCCCAGTCCTGCCCAGGTGTAACCCGTCCAGTTTGTACAGGTCCTACCTCCCCCAGAACCAGTCCCAATGCTCCAGGAATCTGAAACCCTGTCCCTGACACCGTCTCTTCAGCCACATATTCATCCAATATATCCTGTGATTTCTACTCTGACTAGAACGTGGCACCGGTAGTGATCTTGAGATATCTTTTGAGGTCCAATTTCTTAACTTCCTAGCTCCCTGTATTCTGCTTTTAGAACCTCATCCCTTTTTTTTTACCTGTGTCATTTGTACCAATGTGTATCACAACCACTGGCTGTTCACCCTCCCCCGCCAGAATGTCCTGTACCCGCTCCAAGACATCCTTGACCTTTGCACCAGGGAGGCAACATACCATCCTGGAGTCTTGTTTGCGGCCACAGAAAAGCCTGTCTATTCCCCTTACAATTGAGTCTGCTATAACTATTGCACTGGCATACTTATTACCCCTATCCTCTGTAGCAGAACCAACCGTGGTGCCACGAGTTTGGCTGTTACTGTTTTCCCCTGAGAGGCCAGTCCCCTCAACAGTATCCAAAAGGGTATATCTGTTCTGCAGGGGAATGGCCACAGGAGATTCCTGCACTACCTGCCTAGCTCTCCTGCTCTGCCTGGTGGTCGCCCATTCCCTTCCTGCCTGTGGAGTCTGAGACTGTGGCGTGACCACCTCTCTATACATGCTATTCACGATGCTCTCCAACTTGCGGATGCTCCACAGTGTCTCCAGCCGCTGCCCCAGCTCTGGAACTTGAGCTTCCAGGAGCTGTAACTGGAGACACTTCCTGCACACATGCTGACCCTGGGGATTGGTACTGTCCCCTTCCTGCCACATGGAACAAGATGAGCAGACCACAGCTTGGAGCTGTCCTGCCATGACTTATTCCTCTAAATTGAACTTTTGAAATTAAACTTTTGAAAGATGTTTTGTTTCAGATTATATCCAAAGTCTATTTATTTACCTTTTTTCAAAAGTGAGTATTTATCCCTCTTGATCTGAAATCAAATTAAAAATAGTAATTTAAATCAAATTATAAATAGTAATTTAAATCAGTAACTCCACAGATTTTCAAATTTCGCCCAGTCTCCCTTTCAAGCAATCAGGTCACAGTCTCCTGTGACATCACTTTACCATTTTTCTTTCCTTTCTCAAATTTGAAACAAATAAATGTCTCACCAATAGCGGTGTCCCTCGCAAGTCCGGCTCCTCTCCGCTCCTGGAAGAGGAGCTAATAAACCTTCAGATCTCATCCACAAAATGTAATATTATCTTTGGGATTCTTTACCATAGGGTATTTTCCAACAGTAACACAAATGAAAGCTCAAATACACACAGCAGCAAAGAAAATTGCTCAATAACTTGCATTATTTTAAAGATAATAATCGATGGGTTTCAGTGATGTTAAGACAGTGATCCACTTTTAGCAATTTAGGTGATGACCTCAAAAGGTTGGAGCTTTGCTGTGATATGAGCCTCTCAATTGGATAAATGTTTTGCATTTGGCTGAGGCATCCATAATCCTCCTTAAAGTATCCAGATGTTCCATGAATTGCTGTCTCTTGCCTGCTTAAGATATTTCAGCAACTGAGATCAATTATGTACACCATATCACAGACAGCAGGACAGCTAATCTTTATGTCCCTGAAGCAAATACAAGCTCTGGCAAAACTTCTTTGATGTAGTCAAAAATAACAATGGATAGTTCATTTTACGATTAAATACGATTCAGTACCTTGAAATGCACATGGCCGTTCTGCATTTGCTTTCCCCTGTACCTTTCATCTTTTTTTGGCCTCCATTCCAAACCTCCGCACATTTTCACAGTTTCAGCATAGCTTGTAGCTCCTGCATTCCTGATGATCTGGAAAGCACCCTTTAATAATCAATAAACACTAAGATGATAGCATGATCTGGAGGTCAAAACAGAAATAAACTGATAAGAGATGAGGTCACTTGATATCAACAGACTACTTTATTTTTCATAAAATACAAGTAGAAAAGAATACTTTTATGAAAGTTGGAATTCCATCTATAACCTATTGTGCCTCATTATCACCAAAATAATAATTTATACAAATTTAGTCAGAGTCCAGTTTGGCTTTACTAGTTAGTATTTGATGAACTGATTGGTGAATTTTCTTTAAAACAAAAAGTGGCTTCTAATTACCTGGCTGTTTCAATCTATAACTCACAACAGGCCATCTTCTCAAGAGAGACAAAGTTAACCTCTGACCTCCTCATGTGTTGTGCCACCTCATTTCACCCATATTGCCTGTTTACGCAAGTTTCACTGACACAAAGATACTCTTAGCTCACAGGCATCTTTAAGATGCTGCCTATCAAACTGAAATGGTGGACAAGAAACATAATCCTCTTAGCTGCTTTCTCAGCTTTCAGTTTAACAGTACTAATCGCCATTCTTGGTTAGATCAAACGAGCATTAGAAACACTTCTTTTCAAAAAAGTATATTTTGCCAACAGTGCACACGAAATTTGAGATACTTAGAGCAGGGTGTGGTAGCGAGAGGGAATTGCCACGTGTTTCCTGACGGCTGACCCAGCAAGACAGCTACCGGTATCTACTGCCAATTAGGGCCTTAATGATGCCGCACAGGCTTCACTTCAGAAATAACTGTCCCACCAGCTGATTCTCTGGGACTGCGCCCAGCAGTTTCCCGCTAATGACGGAAGCAGCACACTTCCGGTGGCGACCATGGAATGAGTGGGCGCACATTTGGTAGCTCCCGCTCGTGGTGGACTTTTTGGACCTTTCCCCCCGATTTATAGTGGATCTGAACGATAATACAAGGTGCTGGTGAGGTAGAAGAAGAAATTTCCCCACCAATGTATGGATTCATGGTCTAAAAAGAAGAGATTGTTCGTCGAAAACTGGTGTGGAGCCTGCGACACAGGCGAATATGGCGGAGAGTCAGGGACCGAAACTCCCTCCCCAGGGACCGAAACTGCCTCCCCAGGGACCGAAACTGCCTCCCCAGTGGTCGACGGATCAACTTGTGGCCTTTCTCCATGAGAAAGTTGCTCAGCAGAGGAAGGAATGTCTGGAAGACCTGGCCAGGGTCATGGATCCGATAAAGACGGGATTGATCGCATGGAGTAGAGGTTAGAAGCCCAGGGCCAGGCAATCCAGAAGGTGGAGGAGGCTGTGGCTTAGCACAATGATCAGCTAGCCACGATAGTGGCGGAGATGGGGCTGATGAGGGTCAATCAGAAGAGGCTGTAGGACAAAGTGAAGGATCTGGAGAAAAGATCGCGTAGATAGAATCTGAGGATCGTCAGCCTGACAGGGGGCTGTGAGGGAACGGACACCGGTGCATATGTGGCACGTATGTTTGAGAAGTTGCTGGGAGAAGGGACATTTGCTCGGCCCTTGGAGGTGGACAGGGCTTATTGGGCGCTTATGAGGAAACCGCAGAGGAATGAACCGCCGAGGACGATGGTTGTACAAATGCACCAGTTGCTGCACAAGGAACATATCTTGAGGTGGGCCAGGCAGATAAGGTGCTGCATATGGGAAGGCAGTGAGCTGCATGTTAACCAGGACCTGAGTGTGGAGCTGGCCAAAAGAAGGTTGAGTTTTAATTAGACGCGATCGGCCCTCTTTAAGAAGGGAATAAAGTTCGGCATGCTGTACCCAGCTCATTTGTGGGTCACATATGAGGACCAGGAACATTACTTCAGATTGCCAGAGGAGGCGATGAATTTTATCAGAGACAAGGGACTGGCAGGAGATGGAGGACATTGAACTTGGAGGTGAGTACTTCTGTTAAACTTCTTTTCTTCTGGTTTTGTATGTATCATTTTACACTAAGTTTGGGGCCGTTGCTCAGTTTTGTTTGTGGGTTAACTTTGTTCGTATTGGGGGATGGTGGGTGGAATTTTCTCCTTTGTGTTTGTTGGGTTTGTAATGTTTGCATATGTGAGTTGGTTGAGCGGGAGACAAGGGAATCAGTGGGGGGTAGGATGCTTGACACCATGGGCGGAGGCTACCAGGCTAGTTGGGTGGGCTAGCTCATGGAAGCGCAGTGGGGGGCGACGAGCAGGTGATAAGTTGTTGATGGGGGTTGTGATTGTTATTTTGTTTAGGGTGGGGGGGGGGGGGAGAGAGGGAGTGGGGTATAGATCTGCTGACCGGGGATGGATTGACGAATGGTGACAGGGCGGGGGTCGATGATGCCCGAGGGCGGGCCTGAAGAGGAGCGGGACACTGATTAGCTTGCTGATTGGCGGTGGGGGGGAGGGGGGGGGGGCGTGGGGGGGAGCCCCGCGACCTTGCTGGGGAGCCCTGCGACCTTGCTGATCAGATGGAGGGCTGAATGGGCCACTTAAGAGACTTTGCGTCTTCGTGCATCTGAAGATTTTAAAGGCGGACAAGGCAATGCTACAGGAGACACACTTCTACAGGAGACTGCAGAGGAAGGGGTCGGTTGGACAGGTAATTTATTCAGGGTTGAACTCTAAAACTAGGGGGGTAGTGATTTTGATTAATAAGCGGGTGTCATTTGAAGTGGGAAGTATTGTGGTGGACCTGGGGGGTAGGTATGTTACTGTGAGTGGGAAGTTGGCGGGAGGAATTTTTTTATTGTCACGTGTACCGTGGTACATTGAAAAGTATTTTTCTACGAGCAGCTCAACAGATCATTAAATACATGAAAAGGAAATAAAATACATAATAGTGTAACACAAGGTACAAAATGTAACTACATAAAAACATACCAGCATCCGGTGAAACATACAGGGGTGGAGTATTAACGAGGTCAGTCCATAAGAGAGTTGTTTAGAAGTCTGGTAATAGCAGGGAAGAAGCTGTTTTTGAGTCTGTTCATGTGTGTTCTCAGACTTTTGTATCTCCTGCCCAATGGAAGAAGTTGGAAGAGTGAGTGAGCCGGGTGGGAGAGCTCTTTGATTATGCTGCCCACTTTCCCCAGGCAGCGGGAGGTGTAGATGGATTCAATGGATGGGAGGCAGGTTCGTGTGATGGACTGAGCAGTGTTCACGACTCTCTGAAGTTTCTTGCGGTCTTGGGCCGAGCAGTTGCCATACCAGGCTGTGATGCAGCCAGATAGGATGCTTTCTATGGTGCATCTGTAAAAGTTGGGAACAGTTAACGTGGACATGCTGAATTTCCTTAGTTTCCTGAGGAGATATAGGCATTGTTGTGCTTTCTTGGTGGTAGTGTTGACATGGGTGGACCAGGACAGATATTTGGAGATGTGTACCCCCAGAAATTTGAAACTGGCAACCATCTCCACCTCGGCCTTGTTAATGCTATTAGTGGTGTGTACAGTACTTTGCTTCCTGAAGTCAATGACCAGCTCTTTAGTTTTGTTGGCATTGAGGGATAGATTGTTGTCGCTGCACCACTCCACTCGGCTCTCTATCTCCTTCCTGTATTCTGACCCATCATTATTCGAGATTTGGCGCACTGTGATCCTATCATCAACAAACTTGTAGATGAAGTTAGAACCAAATTTTGTCATGCAGTCGTGTGTGTACAGGGAGTATAGTAGGGGGCTAAGTACGCAGTCTTGCGGACCCCGGTATTTAAGACTATTGTGGAGGGGATTTCATAGAATTTACAGTGCAGAAGGAGGCCATTCGGCCCATCGAATCTGCACCAGCTCTTGGAAAGAGCACCCTACCAAAAGTCAACATCTCCACCCTATCCCCATAACCCAGTAACCCCACCCAGCACTAAGGGTAATTTTGGACACTAAGGGCAAATTATCATAGCCAATCTACCTAACCTGCACATTTTTGGACTGTGGGAGAAACCGGAGCACCCGGAGGAAACCCACGCAGCCACGGGGAGGATGGGCAGACTCCGCACAGACAGTGACCCAAAGCGGAATCGAACCTGGGACCCTGGAGCTGTGAAGCAATTGTGCTATCCACAATGCTACCGTGCTGCCCAGAAGTTAGATGTTGTTGTTTATTCTTACTGATTGTGGTCTGGGGGTCAGAAAGTCGAGGACCCAGTTGGAGAGTGAGGAGCCAAATCCTAGATTTTGTAGCTTTGGTATGAGCTTGCCTGGGATTATGGTGTTGAAGGCGGACCTGCAGTCAATAATTAGGAGTCTGATGTAGGAGTCCTTGTTGTCGAGATGCACTAGGAATGAGGCTAGGGCCAGAGAGAAGGCGTCTGCTATGGACCGGTTGCGGCGGTATGCGAATTGCAGTGGATCAAGACATTCTGGGAGTCTGGAGGTGATGCGCTTCATGACCGACCTTTCAAAGCACTTCATTACAACTGAAGTCAGGGCCACCGGACGGTAGTCATTGAAGCACGTTGCCTGGTTCTTCTTTGGTACCAGTATGATGGTGATCTTCTTGAAGCAGGTGGGGACCTCGGAGAGGAGTAGGGACAGGTTACAGATGTCCGCAAATACATCTGCCAGCTGGTCCACGCAGCTCTGAGTACATGACCAGGGACCCCGTCCGGAGTCCATCGCCTTCCAAGGTTTCACTTTCAGGAAGGCCGATCTGACTTCGGAAGCTGTGATTGTGGGTATGGGTATTTTATCGGTTGCTGGGTCACTCGGCAGCGGTTTCCTGCTCGAACCGAGCATAGAATGCATTGAGTTCATCAGGGAGGGGAGCGCTGCTGCTGGAGATACTGCTCGGCTTCACTTTGTAGCCCGCTATGTTGTTTACGTCTTGCCACAACTGCCGAGAGTCTGAAACACTAGTCTGTGACTCTAGCTTCATCTGATATTCTCTCTTGGCATCTCGGATAGCTTTGTGGAGGTCGTACCTGGATTTCTTGTATAGTTCAGGGTCGCCTGACTTCAACGCCTCAGACCTGTCCTTCAATAGGGAGTCAATGTTGCGATTGAGCCATGGACCGGGATTCTCTGAGCTGAAAGCGCACGGCGCAGGGGCGGAGAATGGGGCGTAGACCCGTGATCGGGTCCGATGCTGCGATGCGGTTCTCCGGCGACCGGAGAATAGGCAACAGTTGCATGTGCGAGGTTGACTCGGTGGCGGTCGGGGGCCGTTAAAAGAGGCCCAAACGGCTATTCTCCACGGTCAACGTGCCGGTTTCTGTCGGCGTGATTCACGTATGGCTTCACCCCGCGGGAGCTCGGCAGCGTGGCTACGGTGGCTGTCCTGGTGGAGGTTTGGTGTGGGGGGGTCAGTCTCCAGGGCAGTCCTCCACGACGGCCGGGCCTGCGATCGGGGGCCACCGATCGGCGTGCGCGTGCAATCTGGTGGGGGGTGCCTACCTTTTTCCGCGCCGGTCCGTTGTGTGGGTCCGCCATGTCGCGCGGGGCTGGCTCGGAACTGGCCGCCACACGTATGCACGACCCGCGGCCGGAAGTGCAGGGACGTGTATCGGCAGACGAAGCTGCATGGAGCACTCTTGCCCAATGTTGGCCCACTGTGGGCCATGGAATCGCTGGGCCAAGAGACCCGTTGACGCCGACGTGAAACACTCTGGTGTTTACGCTGGTGTAAACACTTAGCCGCCATTTTGAAGAATCCCGGCCAAGGTTTCTGGTTCGGGAATGTACGTACTGCTTTCTTTGGCACGCAGTCATCCACACTTTTGCTGATGAAGTCTGTGACGGTAGTGGCATACTCATTTAAGTTGGTCACTAAGTTCTTATACCAGGGATGCCGGTGGTGCTGGTGAACATTTATGTACCAAACTGAGACGAAACGGAGTTCATGAGGTGGGTGTTTGGGAAGATTCCAGATCTGGACTTGCATCGGCTGATCATGGGGGGGGGGACTTTAATACGGTTATAGATCCGAAGCTGGATCGGTCAAGTTCGAGGACAGGGTGGGGTGCCAACGGCTGCGAAGGAACTAAAGGGGTTTATGGAACAGATGGGAGGGGTGGACACATGGATGTTTGGGTGGCTGAGATCAAAGGACTTTTCTTTTTTCTCCCATGTACTCCCGGATTGACTTTTTCGTTTTGGATAGGGTTTTCCTGGCGTGAGTATTAGATGCCGAGTATTCGGCGATTGTAGTGTTGGACCATGCCCCACATTGGGCGGATGTATGGTGAGCAAATAGGGGGCCAGCTCCTGCACTGGAGATTAGATGTAGGACTGTTAGCAAAGGAGGGAGGTGTGTGTGTGGGGAAGGGAGGCCATCCAGAACTATGTGGAGATGAATGACACAGGGGAGGTTTCAGCAGCAACAGTTTGGGAGGCGTTGAAGGCAGTGGTAAGGGGGAGGTTATTTCGATAAGGGTGCACAGGGAGAAAGTGGAGCGGGTGGAAATGGACAGATTGGTTAGGGAGATTCTTCAGGTGGACAGAAGGTACTCGGAGGCTTTGCAGGTGGGACTGTTGAAGGTGCAGCAGAAGCTACAGATGGAGTTTGGTCTGCTATCTACAAGGAAGACGGTGGGGGAGTTGAGGAAGGCAAGAGGGGCGGTGTATGAACATGGGGATCATAAATGCCTCAATAAAATGTTTTCAAAAAAAAAATAGAGGGGATCAACATTTAAACAAATCCTCCAGAGCAAACTGCAGACAGCACACAGCCATGCCACGGCCAAGGAGACCTGCGCCACATTTTGGCGATGCCAACCTGACCGGGCGGTTGGACGTGCTGATCCAAACACAATCACCATTTCCCTGAGGGGATTGGAGGGCCAGCGCAGATCAGCCAGTGCCGCTTGGGAGACAATGGCTGCGGCAGCGTCTGTCTGATGGGGAGGGTAATCAGACGGACCGCCACCAAGTGCTGCAAGAAACTTAACAACCTCCAACAGCCATCACCGATCCTCCTGCCACCTCAGGCCATGCTCCCCCCCCCGAACCTTTGGTTGGCACCACCCCCACCCTCCCAGCACAACACTGTACCTGTGCCCCAGCACACCCTGGCACCTACCTGCACACCCCACCCATTACCAGCAGCGGCAACCATGCCTGTCCCCCACCATAGCCTCACCATCCACCCAGCAATGCATGAAACCTGCGACTCAGAATGCCATCTCTCTGTCCCCGGACAGCAGTCGGAAGCCTCTGTCATGTTATTCCACTCTGCAAGCCGGCCTGCACCCATCTCCTCCGTTAGCCCTCCCCCACTCCCCCGGGCACGGTGCTACTAGATCACGGTGCTACTAGATGACATGCAGGTGATGGGTGTGAGCCCGCTGTCGGCAGACAGACAGGAGTCATATTGCGGTATAGATTGAGGAGCACCAGAGCTCACCTTACAGTGGGTATATTGACCTGCCCACAGTGCCGACACAGGCCCACCACACTGAGAAGGAGAAACAGGATGATTTGAGGTGGGGGGGAATGTTTGGGGGTGTAGGAGGGAAGGAATAGGGAGGGAGAGATGAGGGGAGGGGGTGAGATGACTGACACAGTTATGTCCTGTGAGAAGCGGGTGAGGATGTGGGCCTCCCTGCCCTCGGGGCATGCTGCATTCCTCCCGCCGCCTGTCCGCTATCCTCTGGCTGCACCCGCAGGTCCTCCCTGGGCTCGTCCTCCAGCCCCTCCTGGTTCGGCTCATCCTTGTCCTCCTCCTCTGATGAGACTGCATGTTCCTCCTCCTTGAGCTCCAGCATGCCGTCCCGCTGCTGTGCTAGATTGTGGAGGGCACAGCAGACCACTTCAAAGCGGGCGGCCCTCCGGAAGATATACTGCAGCCCACCACCGGTACGTTCGAGGTATCGGAAGCAGTCCATGCACTGCTCAATAATAGCCCATGTGGCCACATGGGCCTCATTATATCGGGTCACAAGCCTCCGCACTGGCAACATTAGCCATGTCCTCAGCGGGTACCATTTATCCCCCAAGAACCAATCGGTCATCCTGGGGTATCCCTCGAAGATGCCAGGGATCTCTCCAACTACTCCAGCATGTAGGTGCCATGAACACCTCCTGGGAAGCATGCACACACATACATGATCTTGAGGTGGTGGTCGCACACAAGTTGAATGTTAAGGGAGTGGAATCCCTTCCTGTTAATGAAGGCTGCTCCCAGACTGCCTGCTGTGCGCAAGGCAATATACATTCCATCTATTACCACCTGTACCTGGGGCATCCTGTCAATGGTGGAGAATCCTGCTGCCTGGGCACCTTAATGGGCTTGGTCTAGGTCAAAGTTTACATAGTCAACTGCGCAGGCAAACAGGGCATCAGTGACTTCACGGATGCACTTGGGGGCTCTTGGTTGGGATATGGCACACAAGTCCCCGCTCGAGCCCTGGAAAGAACCTGAGGCATAAAGGTTCAGGGCTTCCACCGAGAGCGGGTAGCCTCCTCCTCCATGTGGTGCCAAATCCGCACCATCCCCATTATTGAGGCGGAGCCTCCTGCGGCACATGCTGTCCAACATCTCTTCAAATGACCAGCGAGGCCTGTACATCTTGGGCAGTCGCGGTCTCCCCCTCTGGGTCCCTCCCTGGCCTGATGAGTGGCGGGTCCTCAAGGTGTGTGGTGGGCCACTACACATAGGCTGCTGCCTCGAGCCTCTATCGACACTGCTGCTGTCACCTTCTCTGGCACCTTGCTGCCAGGACTGCCACCACCATCATGAGGGTAGTTGTTATGCGGTCCACATATCAACCATACTGTGATATCTGTATGGCAAATGGTCAGGGTGCAACAACTAGTTATGGCTTCCACTCCAGTACCCTCAAGTCTCCATGGCCTTCCCCACCCTTATATAACCTGCCATCTCTCAGGGTGCCATCGAATGAGCCTGTTCTGCTGGGGGGACCTGCCCTGCACGTGCACCTCTAGCCTGCACGCGCACCCCGGCCACAGCAGGGACCCCTGGGCACAGGACCCCAGACCCAGGATCCAAGGTCCCACCAAGAACAGTACTTGGACCAGGCTCAGGTACACCCCCCAATCCACACACCTACCCTCTAGTCACAGGGATGTTCCCCGTGTTGAAGCCTAGCTCTTGGGTGTTTGATTGTTGGCTGATGCCCCTGTAATGTTGAAGCTGCCAGTGCTTGTGGTGAACGTATTGCAGTAACCATTCACCATATATGTAACTGTACCACCCTGTTGCCCATGAGGGCTCCACCTTTGGACCATTGTAAGGTATTACCTGCGATGTATCAAGTTGGTGCCTTTGTGGGCTCTGCCCCTGGCTCCTCCCCTTGAGGGGAGGTATAAAGAGCAGTAGCCCTGTAGGCAGCTCTCAGTAGCAGAGCAGTCACAGGCAGGCACTGTTCTAGTCAATTAAAGCCACAGTTTACACCTACTCTCTGTTTCGCGTGAATTGATGATCGCATCAGTGCTCAGGCAATGTGTCCGGGTCTCGCAGTCTGATCTGATTTTTGACGGTAATACTTGCCTGCGACATGACATGTCCACCCACGTGAATCCACTTGGGAACATTTTGTCTATGAAACAGTCAACAGTACCTTTACACAAAAAAGATACAAACAAACAACTTAACTGTCCACAAATCACAGTAGCCAGTATCCAACAAGGTAAAGGTACCATGCCATGCACACCGGCACTTTTACACTACAGAATATTGGTACATGCCTAAAGCTACAACAGTGGATCTAGACAAAGAAAACCTAATACACATTAAACAGGAAACAGTCAACAGTGTAACAAAGTTACCAGCATCCGAAGTAATCTGCCTCTCGCTCCCTCTTCCAAAGCTCCCAGCAGCAGACTCGCGGTAGTCACATTGATGCTGAACAGCAGAAGAGCGAGAGAGCACCTCTTTCCAGATGTGAAACATTCAACAGTCAGTAGTACAGCAAAAGCACCAGTAAACTGCAAAGCAGCTCACTATACCTTCATCAAGTTGCTCAGTTGAATCGGGCCACCCTTCCTTCCAGAGCACCAATATCAGGGCACCTGAGGTCCTTCCTCTCCTTGCCGCAGGCCACAGAACTGAAAAAGGCAGTAGCAAGCAAATACACAGCTTCCGGACATGAAACATTGAATAGCAGCTGTACAATAAAAGGCCATTGCGATTAAGATTTATAAGCAAAATTGGGATTGCATGTGTACAAGAAATTAAAGAGACCTAGACAGTTTTGAAGATCATCCTTATCATAAGGAGTTGGCATGACTTTAATATCATCTATTTTACGTGCAGCATGGTAGCACAGTGGTTAGCACAGTTGCTTCACAGCTCCAGGTCCCCAGGTTTAATTCCTGGCTTAGGTCACTGTCTGTGTGGAGTCTGCACATTCTCCCTGTGTCTGCGTGGGTTTCCTCCGGGTGCTCTGGTTTCCTCCCACTGTCCAAAGATATGCGGGTTAGGTGGATTGGCCATGATAAATTGCCCTTAGTGCCCAACAAAAACGTTAAATGGGGTTACTGGGTTACAGCGATAGGGTGGACTTGAGTAAGGTGCTCTTGCCAAGGGCCAGTGAAGTGTCGATGGGCCGTATGACCTCCTTCGGCACTGAATATTCTATGATTTTACGTAGCTGGGGTATATGCCAGCACCAGAATAAAAAGAATCAAAGAAATTGATTTGCTGCACACAGATTGTTGGAAGAACAAAACAGGAACATGACCATAATCTGCATTTATCGATGTGAAGGATTAATGTTCAACAGTTGAACATTAATCCTTCACATCGATAAATGCAGATTATGGTCATGTTCCTGTTTTGTTCTTCCAACAATCGCAATGTCATCTGCAATAATGATACACCCTGGCACAGTGCACGTAGTTATCCATGTCAGCTTGAAAAAGATCTTGGCCAACAGATAGCATGAAAGGAAGTAGTTGAAATCAGAATCAACTGAATGGGTTAGAAATGTATCAAGTTCTTGGGAATTTTTCACAAGTTGTTCTGAGCAGTAACCTTGCTTGACATTAAGTTCCCAAAAAAATATTTGCTCTTGGAAAAACTCAGATTTAATTCTTCTGTCGTGTGTATTTTCTAAGAACATATTACAAAAATGTTTAGACATTATGGATCACGGCATACTGTCAATGATCTGGCTTTCTTTATGACACGTGATTGAGCTACACCGATCTGTGTGCTCTTGTATTTCTATTATTCCTTCTTTCTGTCCACAATTGATGGACTTGCATTTTCCTGCAAATTCCTACCTTGAAATTGCCAATTCTGACATTATCCCATTGACCTTCCTCCTTCTCAAGCACCTGGGATGAGTGTTGTTCTAGCTGCTTTTCCAGAGCTTCACCCATGAAATTGAGTTGTGGCAGGAACACACCATAGAGTAATGATTTTCTTGCCTTTAGTTCGGCTTTTGTTCAGCAACATCCAAAGACCACTCGTTATAATTGCAACCATCTCTATACCAATTTTTACGATTTATTTTTGTTTGATTTTCCACTGATGCAGCCCATGTAACCCTATCCAACGAGCTAACCCAGTGCTGGTCCTTTGCATGCACTGTCCCACTCACTGAATTGACAGGTTATGTACTGCAATCTCATCATGAGGAATCTGCCTGCTTACCAGCTCCTTACTTCAACACTATCTCGGCACTGTGTCTCCAAACTCTCCTTTACAGTCAGCATTCTGAGCTTTCAACACTCTCCGGCACTGCGACTTCATTGCAGTCTGAAAGAAATGCCAAAGGTCTTTTCGGGTCAGGAAACATAATATAAGGCTGCTCACCATGTTGTGCTTGTACTTAATCTTGCTGTCACCTGTCTACCATCGTGGATCACCATGTTGGGTTACTATAATGACATAACATCAATCCCTCATAAGAGATTGATAAACACGTTGTAGGTTCATTAATTGAGATGAGGCACATGAGAATGGCTACACATAGGTATAAATCTTGAAGACATCAGAGCTGTGAATGATATGATCTGCTCACAATGAAAGTGAAACTAAGAGAGATCTTTTGGTCCTTCCTGTAAGTGGGCAAACATACGATACACCATAGACTTTGGCGGGACCTGAAGATCTCGCCGACAGACAATGGTAAACCACCTCCACTGTAGAAAAACACGGCACTTGTAGGGGAGTAGAGGGAAAAGAAATCTCGGCTTAAGACTGGATCAGATGACAAGCTTCCCTTCCATTGATGCCATGCTGATATCCCTTAAAGTCATATTACAACATAATGGAGCTCATTTACTGGAAGAGTCCAGAAGTTTGAGGTACACCTGTACAAATCCCCTCATTAGAATAAATAATTTGAATGCGATAAAACTACATTTGCAAACAAAGTGCACTCAATTTATCTGGGGCACCAACAGCAATGTCATATTTCAACAGGCCTTAAAATGTTCAAATATTCAGGGAACAACATAATCTTGTTTTCAGTATGCATTGGCACTGTTGTATCCTGTCGACCTCAGTAATCAACAGGTTTTATTTAAATAGATATAGGCTCAGTTCTTTTTTGCACAATGAAGAAGGTTTGAGTAAATCATTCACTCCCTATAATTGGCAACCTTTATATTGTTGTTCTATATCTATTCAACACAAACTTCCACTGAGGAAGAACCAAAAAATGGGTGAAATAGATTTTACTGGGACCTGAGCAGTGCAACACAGCAGTGAAGGATGCTTATGATTGAACCAATAAAAAAATTGTAAACCTAACTAATTAACCAAATTATATGTCTAATTTTTCAACAATTAATGCAGTATTTTAATTACCCTTATGTTTCAGAAACTTGGGAGTTTTGGAAAGTACATCTAGCTTTAAGTGCCACCAGATGTATTATGTGCAACATGGTGGGCCAGTTTAGCTCAGTTGGCTGGACAGCTGGTTCATGATGCAGAGTGAGGCCAATAGCAATTCCTTGCTGAGGTTATTCATAAAGGCCCTGCTTTCTCAACCTTGCTCCTTGGCTGAGGTGCGGTGATCCTCAGGTTAAATTACCACCTGTCAAGGACAGCATGTCGCGTAGTGGATAGCACTGGGACTGCGGTGCTAAGAACCCGGGTTCAAATCCTAGCCTTGGGTCACCACCCGTGTGGAATTTGCACATTCTCCTCATGTTCACGTGGGTTTCAACCCCACCACCCAAAGATGTGCACATTAGGTAGATTGGCCACGCTAAATTGCCCCTTAATTGGGAAAAAAAAATAATTGGGTACTCTGAATTTATATTTAAGAACAAAATCACCACCAGTCAGTCAGCTCTCCCTCTCAAAGGGGAAAGCATCCTATGGTCATCTGGGACTAAGGCGACTTTATTATCTACAATGCCTTGTACCAGCCAATGCCACTAGTTGTCTGGCTGGTGACTTAGAGGTTGAGGGCACAGATTTCCCAGTGTTAGAAGTCTTTGCAGCAGCCACGACATGAGCATGGGTTCTCAACATACTCAGATACTGGGTCTAATATACAACCCTAAATCTGTACTAAGGCTGCAGTGGAAATATGCCAGTGGCACTCATTCTGTTGAACACACAGCGAGATGAGAATAATCGTTCTTAAAGTTTATCGATTTAACGTCTTCATCCTATCTATCCTACATTGTCTAGCCTCGGTAACGAACAGATAAAGTTGGTCAACAATTTCTCAGCATCCACTCATTTTTTTTAAAATAAGGGGTAATTTTTTGTGGCCAATCCACCTCCCCAGCACATCTTTGGGTTGTGGGGGTGAGACCCATACAAACACGGGCGAATATGCAAACTCCACACGGACAGTGATCCGGGCCGAGATCAAACCCAGGTCCTCGGCGCCGTGAAGCAGCAGTTCTAACCACTGCACCACCGTGCTGCCCCTTTAGTATCCACTCATTGATGTTTGTGTATTTTGTCTGCAGCAAATCACACAAAATCAAGAATGAAGGTTCAATTGAATGAGAAAAACATTATCCATAAGTAGACATGCAAATCAGTGCAAGATCAAAGTTCATGTCAGATAATCTTCAACAGAATGTACTTCAAAATTCATGATTATTAAGATAATACTCCTCCATGTGTCGTGGCTGCAATCACCTTCTGCATAAACTCAAAACTTCAGTATTATCCAAACTGTTGATTTTAATCTTGTATTTTTAAGCAATTAATCCAGCCCATCCAATGCAGAAATAAATTCTACTGCCCTCAACAACTAAACAAAATTTGTTGTGCATCATTTACAAGGACAATTGACAGGGAGAGTTTACATCCCTTCATAAACTTTCAGTACCCTTGATTGCATGCAAGCCACAGGGCTGCACTGATAGAATATCAGTATTTTGGAAATACCATGTACTGTGCCTACCATATAAACGTCTGGATTTTCACTCATGGGTGGGGAGCGCAGAGCTGAGACATTTCCAAGCTCCACAAAACCAACTTGAGAAAAAGAAGCCTGCAAATTGGGATTGTTGTTCTGGGGAGTGGTAGCATGAGGCAGGATGGGGGGGGGGGGGGGGGGGGGGGGGGAGAGGTGGGTACACCTTTGAAATACCTTGACAGCTCCTTTTGGCAGTTTCCTTTGACAGGTCCTCTGGACGGGTGCTTCTGACAGTTTGCAGTTGATTTTGACAGATCTGGTGACAGGTTCAATCATCGTGATTTTCTGCACTTTTTAACCACTATTTATGCCCGCTTTCACAATTCCAAGGGGCACCTTGCCACCACCATGGGTATCCCAGGAACATATCCAAAGGGCTGTCCAAACAAGTTCAGTAAGAGAAGCTCTTACTTGGCCTGATCAGCACAGAGTAGGGTTTACTCTCTCTTTTGTTTTTAAATTTAAAGTACCCAATGTTTTTTTCCAATTCAGGGACACTTTAGTGGGGCCAATCTCCCCACCCTGCACATCTTTGGTTGTGGGGGCATGACGACACGGGGAGAATGTGCAAACTCCACATGGATAATGACCCGGAGCTTGGATCAAACCCAGGTCCTCGGCACAGTGAACCAGCAGTGCTAACCACTGCGCCACCAGGTTTTACACTCTAGACCTTCCAAAATCCCACTTTAGTGGAGGCAACTGGTGGATGAAATGGCCATCTGTCTCTGTAAACTAATACATGCTTGAGTTCTGGACCAATTCTATTTCTGTCCCCTTGAAAATTGAAAGTGTCGCGTTGGGAGACGGGACTTTCCATTTCCCGCTTGTCCACCATTTCTGCCATAATGGAGTGTGAAAATCAAAACCAGAATTATTTTTTTGTATAAGTTATGATCCCCATTGATTCTATTGGATGGGAAGGTCCCATAATGAAACCCTGGCTCAAAAGACCGTAACTTTTACTTTTCTTTGGAAAACGTGGAGGATCAGAGTCAAAGCACTGCTAATGAGTTTTTAACAATAAGAAAAAAGATTATTAAACCTGAAAAGTTTGATTGCAATACGATATTCCTTTACTTCCCCTTAGCTTCATAAATATATAGTTTTCAAAGATAATACCTTACTCTGAAATCAAAGGGCCAACGCAACTCCTCCATTGTTACGAGTGTTTCCAAATTCCACTCCTGAAAAGTCACACTTTAAAATCTTCTTCTAAACAATACTGCCTTCATTAAGAATCTGCTCCAGGTTTTCCAACTATCCTGTCAAACAAAACTTCAATTACTAGGTCAATTACTAGGGGGCATAGGTTTAAGGTGCGAGGGGCAAGGTTTAGAGAAGATGTACAAGGCAATTGTTTTTGCATGAGGGCAGTGAGTGCCCAGAACTTGCTGCCGGAGGAGGTCGTGGAAGGAGGGACGATAGTGACAGTTAAGGGGCATCTTGACAAATACATGAATAGTATGGGAATACAGATCCAGGAAGTGTAGAAGATTTTAGTTTAGACGGGCAGCATGGTCGGCCCAGGCTTGGAGTGCTGAAGGGCCTGTTCCTGTGCTGTACTTTTTTTTGTTCTTTGTTCCTCTCCATTGTTTTAATCAGGAATCTTGCTCCAGGTTTTCCTTTCCGGTTTCCTTTGCCTTAAATGCTTTTACACAAACTCCAAGATCCAGGCAATGATTTCCACAATTATTTAAAATAATCTTTCACAGACTGTAGTAACATATCAAAAGCCTTAGAACTACTTCAGATATCTTTTGCCTCTGTTATGATCCAATTCCTTCTCAACTCTCTTTTGGCTTTGCTGAACAGTATCCAGTTCTAGTTCCTGTTTCCACTGTTCCTTTAACTTCTGTACATCTTGGGAACCTCTCTTCATTTTCTAGCTTCCTTAACTAGCTGTTCTTTAAGCTTCCAGCACTGGTTTTCTTAACCATTACTCCATGATATTGCTTTTGTTTTAGCAATGCTGAGAGAGATTTTCCCTCTCTAGCTTCCTATAACCAACTGTTGCAAATTCAGTTATAACAGAATCCCAAAATGTATTGCTATCCTCAAGGTGCCCTTGATTAATAAACAACCAATTTTTACTTCTCCCAGCATGTTTACTTTTCACACGGTAACTCTCTCTAAGCACAATAGAAACAGTTTGAACCGACCATACTCCCACACATACAAACACTTTTGTTCAACATGAAAATTCAACATGAATCTAACTAGAGTTTTACTCTTCTTACACAGAACCACTAAATTGAACCCACTTAAATCCATACATAGAACATAGAACGATACAGCGCAGTACAGGCCCTTCGGCCCTCGATGTTGCACCGACATGGAAAAAAAACTAAAGGCCATCGAACCTACACTATGCCCTTATCATCCATATGTTTATCCAATAAATTTTTAAATGCCCTCAATGTTGGCGAGTTCACTACTGTTGCAGGTAGGGCATTCCACGGCCTCACCACTCTTTGCGTAAAAAACCCACCTCTGACCTCTGTCCTATATCTATTACCCCTCAATTTAAGGCTATGTCCCCTTGTGCTAGCCACCTCCATCCGCGGGAGAAGGCTCTCGCTGTCCACCCTATCTAACCCTCTGATCATTTTGTATGCCTCTATTAAGTCACCTCTTAACCTTCTTCTCTCTAACGAAAACAACCTCAAGTCCATCAGCCTTTCCTCATAAGATTTTCCCTCCATACCAGGCAACATCCTGGTAAATCTCCTCTGCACCCGTTCCAAAGCTTCCACGTCCTTCCTATAATGAGGCGACCAGAACTGTACGCAATACTCCAAATGCGGCCGTACTAGAGTTTTGTACAACTGCAACATGACCTCATGGCTCCGGATCTCAATCCCTCTACTAATAAAGGCCAACACACCATAGGCCTTCTTCACAACCCTATCAACCTGGGTGGCAACTTTCAGGGATCTATGTACATGGACACCGCGATCCCTCTGCTCATCCACACTACCAAGAATTTTACCATTAGCCAAATATTCCGCATTCCTGTTATTCTTTCCAAAGTGAATCACCTCACACTTCTCCACATTAAACTCCATTTGCCACCTCTCAGCCCAGCTCTGCAGCTTATCTATGTCCCTCTGTAACCTGCAACATCCTTCCGCACTGTCTACAACTCCACCGACTTTAGTGTCGTCTGCAAATTTACTCACCCATCCTTCTGCGCCCTCCTCTAGGTCATTTATAAAAATGACAAACAGCAACGGCCCCAGAACAGATCCTTGTGGTACGCCACTCGTAACTGAACTCCATTCTGAACATTTCCCATCAACTACCACTCTCTGTCTTCTTTCAACTAGCCAATTTCTGATCCACATCTCTAAATCACCCTCATTCCCCAGCCTCCGTATTTTCTGCAATATCCGACCGTGGGGAACCTTATCAAACACTTTACTGAAATCCATATACACCACATCAACTGCTCTACCCTCGTCTACCTGTTCAGTCACCTTCTCAAAGAACTCGATAAGGTTTGTGAGGCATGACCTACCCTTCACAAAACCATGCTGACTATCCCTAATCATATTATTCCTATCTAGATGATTATAAATCGTATCTTTTATAATCCTCTCCAAGACTTTACCCACCACAGACGTTAGGCTCACCGGCCTATAGTTACCGGGGTTATCTCTACTCCCCTTCTTGAACAAAGGGACCACATTTGCTATCCTCCAGTCCTCGGGCACTATTCCTGTAGCCAATGATGACCTAAAAATCAAAGCCAAAGGCTCAGCAATCTCTTCCCTGGCTTCCCAGAGAATCCTAGGATAAATCCCATCCGGCCCCGGGGACTTATCTATTTTCACCTTGTCCAGAATTGCCAACACTTCTTCCCTACGCACCTCAATGCCATCTATTCTAATAGCCTGGGTCTCAGCATTCTCCTCCACAATATTATCTTTTTCTTGAGTGAATACTGACGAAAAGTATTCATTTAGTATCTCGCTTATCTCCTCAGCCTCCACACACAACTTCCCACCACTGTCCTTGACTGGCCCTACTCTTACCCTAGTCATTCTTTTATTCCTGACATACCTATAGAAATCTTTTGGGTTTTCCTTGATCCTACCTGCCAAAGACTTCTCATGTCCCCTCCTTGCTCGTCTCAGCTCTCTCTTTAGATCCTTCCTCGCTTCCTTGTAACTATCAAGCGCCCCAACTGAAACTTCACGCCTCATCTTCACATAGGCCTCCTTCTTCCACTTAGCAAGAGATTCCACTTCTTTGGTAAACCACGGTTCCCTCGCTCGATCCCTTCCTCCCTGCCTGACTGGTACGTACTTATCAAGAACATGCAATAGCTGTTCCTTGAACAAGCTGCACATATCCAGTGTGCCCAACCCTTGCAGCCTACTTCTCCAACCAACACATCCTAAGTCATACCTTAGAACATAGAACATACAGAGCAGAAGGAGGCCATTCGGCCCATTGGGTCTGTACCGACCCACTTAAGTCCTCACTTTCACGCTATCCCCGTAACCCAGGGCGCGATTCTCCCAAAACGGGAACCGATTCTGGTCCCCGGTCGGGGCTAGCAGCCCGACGCCGTAAGCTCCGGCGTCACGGGCTTAACGAATTTCGTTAAGCCCGCTTGCCGGAGTTAGCGCCGGCTGACGCGTCAGAATACGGATGACGTCATTGCGTATTTGCGCGGAACCCGCGCATGCGCGGGCCGGGATGCCCCTCAGCCGCCCCGCGAATGGATACTGCGGGGCGGCGGAAGGAGAAATAGTGCGCGGGCATCGGGCCCGCTGCCCGCCATCGGTGCCCACCGATCGCGGGCCCATGGCACCCTTGGCACGGCCGTGGTACTGCCGTGCCAATCGGTGCCATGGTTATAAAAAACGAGTTGTTCCCGCCGTTTTTACGAACGGCCAGACCAGGTGTGTTTGCCGTTCG
Source organism: Scyliorhinus canicula (assembly GCF_902713615.1). Lineage (NCBI taxonomy): Eukaryota > Metazoa > Chordata > Chondrichthyes > Carcharhiniformes > Scyliorhinidae > Scyliorhinus > Scyliorhinus canicula. The sequence goes on along the minus strand of NC_052152.1, from coordinate 145,808,814 downwards.
TAAAAACAGCGTAAAGGGCTGGGACTTCGGCCCATCTATCAGCTGTGAATTGCTGCCGGCCGTAAAAAAACGGCGGCAGCGATTCGTGCCGGGAGTTGGGCGGGGGGGGGGGGGGGGGGGGGGGGGGGGAGAATAGCGGGAGGGCGGGAAAAATGTCGGGAAGGCCCTCCTGCTATTCTCCGACCCGTCGTGGGGGGCGGAGAATCGTGCCCCCAATAACCCAAGCAGACACGGGGAGAACGTGCAGAGACCGCACAGACAGTGACCCAGCGGGGAATCGAACCTGGGACCCTGGCGCTGTGAAGCCACAGTGCTAATCACTTGTGCTACCATGCTGCTTATTTCTAACATTCACTAAAGAAATATAAATCCCTTAAAACTACCTCTGTTTCCTGAAAGATAGCATACTTTTGATTTTTCTAATCATGCAAATTATTACCAGTTGAGCTGAGAATGGAACCTGGACTGCAGTTTTTGATGTTTGTTATAGTCCTGCTGCAATCTAAACCCAACAGCAGTTTGCCCCTGCAGGGGCTGTTTAGCACAGGGCTAAATCGCTGGCTTTTAAAGCAGACCAAGGCAGGCCAGCAGCACGGTTCAATTCCCGTACCAGCCTCCCCGAACAGGTGCCGGAATGTGGCGACTAGGGGCTTTTCACAGTAACTTAATTGAAGCCTACTTGTGACAATAAGCGATTTTCATTTCATTTCACTTCACTTCCAATAGTGTTGCAATGTCCAAGTGTGCAGCTCACTAAAAAGATTTTCTGGACATCCGGATTGGCATTTATATTCTATCGAATGGATCAAGCTAAACCTTAAAAATGCCACCATCCTCCTAATGAAGAATATCACAAACCATTTTTGTTAAACTACCAAATGTTCAAAGTGAAACGATTTGCATTAAACAGCTTACTGGATTGCAGAGAAATAAAATAATTGCATTTCATTCAAGTGATACCTTTTGGGCAAATAAGAAATATGGTCTTCTCACACATTTAATCTGTAAATTCAATTGAATCTCCACCTTTTTCTTCAGAAGATCCTCCTTAAAACTGACCTCTCTGATCAAGCTATAAACCATCCCTCATAATATGCACTTTTTTGGCTTGCAGTCAATTCTTAGCCTATTAATCTCCTGTGGGATGTTTTTTGTGGATTAAAGGCACTGCAGAAATGTGAGTTCTTACCAGAATAAGTCCAACCTACAGCCATTGGAATGAGGGAAAGTTGCTTGAGGGGGAAGCTAATGAGCTCAGCTCAGAGCATAGTGCATTTGATTTTATGTTGTTGATTTTGATCATTGAAATCTCCAAGATGTCTCATAATTACTGGGTGAATTATCGTCAGCACTTCCTTCTGGAATCCAATTAAAACAAAACACTCTCGTAACACTTGAGTGGACAGTCTTTGCTCCATATTCTCTAATCTGCAGCCTTTCTGCTGGGTAATAACCAGAATTTCGTTTTTCATTAAATTGTATTGCATATTACACATTAGAACTCTATACCAATTCTCAACTCCCAGCAATTCTGGAGAGACCGAAGGCAATTTTCTGATGATAACTGGCTTTTAAGTTTTTGCTTTGAGTGCATGCATGCATGGTATCATTGAGCAGTGTTAAAACGTGGCCTCTAACTTTCCCACCTTGTGACTGAATGTCATGTTCAACTGTCAAGTGATGCACATTGGGGAACATGACTGAAAATTCCTCCTGTTAACTCTTCGAGTAAAGGTAGCATGTCAAGATGGAATGTTTATTAATCGAGACAGTTCAGAAAGACCTGCAACTTACCATCCATTATCTCTTGATTTTGTTTTGAGTTTAAATACTGCTCTGGAACTTAAAGAACTTGTGAATGTTGCAGGTTAGATTGTGCAACAGAATTTAATTGAGAATCATAGATCATAGAATTTACAGTGCAGAAGGAGGCCATTCGGCCCATCGAGTCTTCACCGCCTCTTTGAAAGAGCACCCTACCCAAGCCCACACCTCTACCCTATCCCTATACCCCAGTAACCCCACCCAACACTAAGGGCAATTTTGGACACTAAGGGCAATTTAGCATGGCCAATCCACCTAACCTGCACATCTTTGGACTGAGAAGAATGACTAACAACTGTTGCATCTAATTACTGAGATCTGTGGCAAATTTAGTTGAAGCATTTGCAAAAGAATCTTGAATATTGCTCTTGCCACAACTTAAAGGCACAGTGACGGTACAAGAACACAAGAAATAGGAGCATGAGTAGATCACATGGTCTGGAGAACCTGCTCTGTCATTCAATATGATCATGGCTGACCTTGGGCTTCAACTCCATTTTCCCATCCTGTTCCCCATATCCTTAATTTCCTGAGATCAAAGAATTTCTCTATCCCAGCCTTAAATGCATGTGAACCATCCAGAACCCTCAAGGGCAGAGTTACAAAGATTCACAATCCTTTGCGTGAAGTAATTTCTCCTCACCTCAGTCCTAAATAATCGGCTGATTATCCTGAGACTCATTGTGGCTCTATGTTTTAGACTTCCCCGACCAGCGGAAACAATCGCTGTCAACCCTATCAAGTCCCTTCAGAATTTTGTAGGTTTCAATGAGGCCACCTCTCATTCTTCAAAACCAGAGAATATAAACCCCCAAATTTGCCTAGCTTTTCACCAAAGGACTACCCCTTCCTCAGGTGGTGTATAGAAAGATTTCTAAGTGTGATAGCAAGCGGGAACTGCCGCGAGTTTCCCGGCGCTCGGACCATCGAGGCCGGCAACGCTATTCAACATTGATTGGTCCATTTAACGAGGCCTCATGGGGTTACGGCTGCAAATGATGCTGTCACCAGCACACCCGTCAACAAGGTTGAGCAGCATTTGAACAACCAACCCCGCTCAGCTCGTAGCCATGGCGCCGAGACGTCCGGCCCCAAGACTTGGCGGCGCAGACCAGAGGAAGCTCCTAGATGCGGTGGAGGTCAGGAGGGATGTCCTATTCCCCCAAGGGTCTCAGAGGGTGAGTCACAGGACAGCCAGTGCCATCTGGGACAAAGTGGCAGCGGCAATCAGCTCGAGCAGTGTGACCAGGAGGACTGACCTCCTGTGTCGCAAGAAGGTCAATGACCTACACCGGGCTGCACTGGTGAGTTGGCACCACTGTTCCTGGACCCTCCCCCCCAAACCTTCCCACCCCCCAATTGCGACCAGCCCTCCTGCCAATCCTCCCTCTGGCCCCCCCAACCCACATTTCATTCCCCCTTCCCTTCACCCCAACCCTCCCATCACTCCAACCCTCCCTTCATACCCTCCACCCCCATACCAAATGTGAACCATACGTGTGGCTAGCGATGTTCTCTCTGTGTTTCTGTAGGAGGTCTCCCACAATCGCTAGGAGGGCTCAGACCGGCGGCGGGGTTCTGGACATAAGAATCTTCATGACCTTCAAGGTACGGACCCTGGAGGTCGGGGATGGCCAAGGACAGAAGGGTCAACAAAGCAGAGGTCAGTGCAGAGGTGAGGATCCATCGCCCCACCCGGATGTGCTGTCATGCGTGAGCTGATAATGCCATACAGACTGACTCATCCCTCCCACTGACCACGTGTTCATTCAACCGCAGATCCTTCCACGGATGGCACTGGCCCATCGAGAGAGGACCTATCCTTGCCGCCCATGAGACCACTTCTGAGGAGCGCTCTGAGGATGCCACAGTTGATGCATCACTGCTGTCACCCCCAAACTCCACCAGCACAGATACACGCACCTCGGTGGACAACATGAGTGGACAGGCTTCAGGGCTGCAATCTGGTGAGCACCACACAGTCACTGATGCACATCAGGTGGAGGCAGGAACCCCCAGGTGAGATAGCAGTCGGAGGGCTGTTGGATCCCCGGACCCAGCTGGATCCCAGTCAGGTGCTGAGCTTCTGGAAGTGTGTTATCCGGAGCTGATGGAGAAGTTAGGGAATGGCCGCGACATCCAGAGGGGGTTCCTGCCTCCACCTGATGTGCATCTAGCAGGTCCATAGCCACTTGGAGGAGTCGCAGAGACTAAGGGCGCAGGAGATGTCACTGGCATTGCGTGGTACAGAGGCCAACACTGCTACTTAGGTGACCAAAGTGGAGAGCCTGGTACATGACATTGGCAGCATGAGTGAAGGTGTCGTGCAGTCAGTGACGGCCATGACTAAGGGCCTCGGCAGAATGTCCTACTTACTGGGGGCCTTGACCCAGTACCAGGCTGACCTTAATGTGGTGCTTTGGGCAGATGGGAATGGCCATATCACTGCGGAGCTTGTTCCAGTTGCAGATGGGCATTTCCGAGTTAGTGCAGAGCGTTGCCCAATCACTGAGGAGCATTGCCGAGAGCGTTAACACCATGGTGCAGACATCGGAGAACCGCCCAGGCTGTCAGAGCCAGATAATGCAGGGGCAGCCAGGGCTCAATCGGGCTGCCCCTCCATTCCGAGGTGAGCCCCAGGGCCCTATGGGTACCGACCGGTAGGAGAGGGCGCTGGTTGGCAATCGGACCCATCCTATGGACTGGGGATGGTGGCCACCAGCTCCCCTGAGTTCCACCCCTCTGATGAAGCCATATTTTCCAGCCAGCACCTAGAATAGGGTGGCATGTCTGTGTATCTGCTGCCGACAAGTGCACCGGGGCCGCAGAGTCCCCAGAGGACGCCCACGAGGGGCATCGAAGGCCACGGGACATGGTAAGCAGTTGGCTGCCTACATCTCTGATGTGGAGATGCCGGTGTTGGACTGGGGTGAGCACAGTAAGAAATCTTACAACACCAGGTTAAAGTCCAACAGGTTTGATTCAAACACGAGCTTTCGGAGCGCAGCTCCTTCTCCTGAATTCACCTGAGGAAGGAGCTGCGCTCCGAAAGCTCGTGTTTGAATCAAACCTGTTGGACTTTAACCTGGTGTTGTAAGACTTCTTACTCTACATCTCTGATGTGCAACGTGGGGATACACCTAGACATAGCAGTAGAGCAAGTAAGGCCAAGCACTTCGAGGATCACAGGACAGTGGAGAGGGGTGCGAGGGAGGAGGGATAAGGAGTTGAGGGTGCATTGCAGGAGAGTGGAGGGGGTCATTGTGGGGTTCTGGGGGCGAAGGAGAGAGGGTTGGGCAGCACCATCGGGATAGTGGGGCAATGGTGTACACTTGTATGAGGAACATTAAAATACCCGCCACCACCAGAGCCTCTGGCTGTTTGTTCCTCGATGCGGGCTGACCACCAATCCCACCCTCCAGACGTGCACCCCCCCACCCCCCAAAACATAACACCCCTGCCAACGCAACCTTGGCCATGTACCTGTGCCCGGAGCTGAGGCCCATACCCTGGTTGATCGAAGTTTGGCCGCTGTGTCTGTGGTGCAGCCTCCCACAGTATTCAAGCACGGTGTCCATGCATCAAGGTGTGATTGGAATGCTAGGCAATGAGCCCCACATGCTACCTGGCCCGCCCACCCACAGGGGTCCACTTGGGATGTGTGAAGTGCTAACTTAAATATGATTGCCGATTCCCTATTATCAATAGCCTTCAGCCGCATGGCCAGAGGCCTCTGTCATCAGTCTATGGGTGGTTGGTGGGGCAGACAGGCAGGGACTAGGGTTGCCCTCCGGTATGGGAACACATTGTCTAGGGTTTGGCATGCTATACCCACGCTAGTCTGGCACCCCCTCCACCGCCCCGCAGAGTACTCCCCAGCCCCCCATGGTAGCCCACCCCCAAACGGGGTTTCCGCCTCCAGTTACCCCCCTCCACCGAGCACAGGGGCAGCATGCTCATTGCCCCCGGGTCCACAGCCTGTGAGCGATGATGGCTGCTCATCCCATCCGCCAGGTCCACATTTTTCAAAATAAGTACTAATCGGCACCTGCAAGACCACTTTCTGGGGAGGTCGCTGAATCAGGGGAGGCCATTGGCTGTGGGCTGGCTCCCATTAATTGTATGGAAGTAGGGCTTAAGTGTTAATAATTGGTTTCTTGCCACCCTATGGCAGGATCCTGGTTTCGGCTACGGGAGCAGGCCGAATGCATCGCAAACTGTTTGGCTCCCGGCGCGGTTCAAGCTTTCCCGCTATCCACCAGCCTCGTTTCATTTGAGCGATGGCACAATGAGGCCAGAGAATCACGGCAAGTGGTTAGTACTGCTGCCTCAATGCGCCAGGGACCCAGGTTCAATTCCAGCTTTGGGTGACACTCTGTGTGCTGTTTGCACATGCTCCCGTGCATGCGTGGGCTTCCTCCGGGTTCTCCGGTTTCCTCCCACTGTCCAAAGATGTGCGGGTTATGTGGGGTTATGGGATTATGGGGATAGCGTGGGGCAGTGGGCCTGGATGGGGTGCTCTTTCGGCGGGTGAGTGAAGACCCGATGGGTCGAATGGCCTCCTTCGGTGTTGCAGAGATCCTACGCATCTCAGGAACTTAGTCAAGAGGGAGCTTCTCATTAGTAAATATCATGTTTTCTGGGATTGGAGATTCGATGTTTTGAGATGAACATGAAAATTATGAAGTTAAATAACTGCAATCAGTGGTTTGCTTCATCTATGCAAAATTAACAATTTGTTTGGGACGATGTAGCTGATAAAAATCGATAAGGTGCATGTACGAATGAAAAATTAACAGGTTGGTATTGGAACTGCAAGGAATTAATTTCAATATTGTACTGATCACCTCTGCCTCGGGATTAATAGTAATTGTGATGCAATGCAGTGTCTGCTGTGGGTATATTCTCCGCTTCGCAGGTTATGTTGAATTAGTGACAGGGAGATATTGGACTGTTGGTACAAAGTGAAATGCAGGTAAAGTTTCCACTTTGTATGCTATTGGCAAGCGGTGCTAAAAATTACAATGACATTGTGTTCTTTTTTTAAAGTGACCCTTTTAACCTAAACTCATTTGCATAAATTAAATATCAAATTTTCCATGTACCAGCACAGTTGGTCAATGCAATAGAATGTAATCTTTTTCTTTCATTAAAATATATTTAATAATGTAGTTCACAATGGTGACCTGCTGAACTTTTATTAATGCTGCTGACAATAAACTTATCACAAAAAAAAGCTTCTTTAATCAAAACATTTAGTGCTCTATCTGTGTGTAACCTTATTTTAAATGATTGAGTATAATGTTAAAACCTGCACTGAAACATTTACTATTTTCATTCCTGAAGGCTAATCAAGTTTTGTCAGATTGTCACTACCTTTAATACGTTCTGCTCAGACAACATGAAGCAGTATTGTTGAAGTAAGCAAGGAGTCTTTATTAACATTACAGGACTTTGCACATATCTACTGGGAGGATACAGGGATGGTGATGACTCCATGGCATGTCCTTACATGCTGCTATCTAGCTCTATACAGTGCTGCTGACCTAAGCTATACGTCAACTGCCTCCTTACATCATTGGTGAGCGGTACTGTACTTAGACCCAGGTTAACCCTTAATGTACGGGATCATAGAACTTACAGTGCAGAAGGAGGCCATTCGGCCCATCGAGTCTGCACCAATCCACTTAAGCCCTTACTTCCACCCTATCCCCGTAACCCAATAACCCCTCCTAACCTTTTTGGACACTGGATAGCATGCCCTATCCACCTAACCTGCATATCTTTGGACTGTGGGAGGAAACCAGACACGGGGAGAATGTGCAGACTCTGCACAAACAGTGACCCAGCGGGGAATCGAACCTGGGACCCTTGCGCTGTGAAGCCACAGTCCTAACCATTGTGCTACAGTGCTGCCCACAATCCTTCTACTACAAATCCGTTTTTTAGCAAATTAAATATATTTTAACATGTAACATTGTCTAAATGTTACTTTGCACGAAAAAAATGGGCTCAACCCGAAGAGCCTCGTCAAATTTTCTTAATTCTTTGATAGGATGTGGGTGCGGTCAGCAAGTCCAGAATTTGTTACCCATCCCTAAATGCCCTTCAACTAAGTGGGTCTGGAGTCACGTGTAATCCAGAGCAGGTATGGATGGCAGATTTCCCTCCCTAAAGGATATGAGTGAACCAGGTGGTGTCATGACACCCTGGGCTAGTATGTGGTCAATTCTAGCCCAACTTCATCTCAGAATCATAACATAGGGGAAATTCAGTTTTATATTAATACCCATGGCTTAGGTTGAGTTAAATTGTCTACAGTCATCTGGTTTGTAAAATTTAAATACAAATAATCTTTTATTATTAACAGCAATTATAATTAAATAGGCAAAAAATACAACTGGTTATCTACTATCTAATTCACAACCCAGACCTCCCCCCCCCCCCCCAACTACCCCCACTCTCTACACACACACACACAGACAAACAAAAGTGGTGGAAAGGGACGGGAAATAATATCAAGTACAAGGATGAAGGATTTTTGATGTAGATAGATTTCTTCCAGTTAGTTTCGTTCTCAAGGTTCAGTTGGGTACTTTCTTTTCCTTCAGTTTCTAATGATCTTCACTGCAGACTCATGGAGACAGCTGGCAACCAGCAGCAGAGACATGGAGAAATACAGCTCCTTTTCCTTCGAGGATTTACAGGCTTCTGGCAGGTTATCTCTGATAAAACCACCTGGCAGGAAACAATCACTGACGGTTGTCAGGCAGAACACTGTTCCTGGCCAACCTATTGGTTGCCAATTAACCATTTGAACCGATTCCCTCCAATTTACTAGATACCGAAAAGTTGGAGTTCTCCCTCCCCAAATACAAAACTTGAGACAATTGTGTCCTTTACTTCTTCCGCTCGATTTAAAGGTACATCTTAATTATCGATCCACAGCCCAAAATTAAGAAAGATAAAGTAAAAGAAAGGAAACAACAGGAAGGACTCTTACACACCTCCCCACTTAGAGGGATTAAACACAACTGCAAGGACATTTCATCACAATGCATGTGACACAAAACACACCTCCATTCATTCTTCCTTTCCCACTACTTATGTTCCCAAAATACTTATATTAGCCGCTTATAAATATTTAAGCTTGTTACAATGCATCTCCAATAATATTGCCCTTTCCAGGAATATGCACAATTTTCACATTGAAAAGTTGCAACAACAAAATCCAACAGAACAACCTTGTGATCCAAATTTTAATTTTTTCTTTAAATGCAAGCGGATTATGGTCAGTATAGACTAACCTTTTCTTATTCGCATGCCAGACATAATCTTCAAAATGCTGAAGAGCTAGTCGCAATGCAAGGGCTTCCTTTCCAATGGTGGAGTCCATTCTTTGATATAGACTTAGTTTCCCACCGGCCTCTCTGTTCCTGACTCTTCATGCTGCAGTAACACTGCTCTTTCTCCCAGTTTGCTGGCATCCGTGGCCATTTTAAAGGGTTTGGATAAAACATGGGTTGTTTACCAATATGGCCCTCAATTTCTCAAATGCTGTTTGTAATTCTGCAGACCATGCCATTTTTGCTTGTTTCTGTGGGATCAGTTGATATGAATGCTTTTATCGGGTTGCAATCACCTACATTTACATCATGTTCCATCAGTGTAATGCACCCTATTGTGTCCCGACATATCTTCTTCCATTTTGTAGTATCCTTTGGAGATCTTTTCGTTGCTTTACTTCTAAGTATGCAAACTCAGTATCTAACTGTTCTAGTATTACCATATTTGCTAGTCGTACCACAGGAGGGTCTCTCTGTGATCTGTCAACCTCTTCCCTTATCTCAATTTTATCATTTCTGTCCTCTTACCCTTCCACCTGACACATTTATTCCTTCCTATCCTCCTCCCTGCAATGATATTTATGTGGCATAATTGGTCCTTCTTCTTATGGTCTTGAGTATCTATTAGGTAAGTCATCTTACTCACCCCCCTAACTACCTTATAGGGGCCACTGAATTTCACTTTCAGAGGTTCGCCCTGCAAAGTCAACAATACTAGTTCCTCATCTCCTGTTTGGAAGATTCTGGACCTGGCATGTTTGTCTGCCAACATTTTCATTCTTGCTGCTAAAACCTTGAAATGCTCTTGGGCTACCTGACAAGCTCCCGTGGGTCTTCCCAGAGACGTGGACAGATAATCCAACATTGAGGATTTGTCTTTTTGTTTTAAAATCTTGGGCGAAATTCTCCGCCCGTAACGACGGGTGGGAGAATAGCGGGAGGGCCTTCCCGACATTTTTGCCGCCCTCCCGCTATTCTCCCCCCCCCCCCCCCCCCCCCCGCCGAAGTCCCGACCCGAATCCCTGCCGCCGTTTTTTTACGGCCGGCAGCGATTCTCAGCTGTTAGATGGGCCGAAGTCCCAGCCCTTTACGCCGTTTTTATGAACGGCAAACACACCTGGTCTTGCTGTTCGTAAAAACGGCGTGACTAACTTGCTATTAATAACCATGGCACCGATTGAACCAAGGGTGCCATGGGCCCACGATCGGTGGGCACCGATCGCGGGCAGCGGGCCCGATGCCCGCACACTACTTGTCCTTCCGCCGTCCCGCAGTATCCATTCGCAGGGCGGCTGAGGGGCAATCCGGCCCGCGCATGCGCGGGTTTCGCGCAAAAACGTGATGACGTCACCCGCGCATGCGCGGGTTGGAGTCTTCCAAATTGCGCATGCGCGGCTGACGTCATATGACGCGTCAGCCGGCGCTAACTCCGGCAAGCGGGCTTAACAATTTTCGTTAAGCCCGTCTTGCCGGAGCCTACGGCGTCGGGCTGCTAGCCCCGACCGGGGACCAGAATCGGTCCCCGGTCGGGAAGGGGCGCGCTGCCGTAAAACCCGCCCGGGTTTTACGCCAGCTTTACGATTTCTCCCGTTTTGGGAGAATCTCGCCCCTTATTTTTCATCAACTTTAATGGACCCCATACATCATGGTCAGAGACTAATTAAAATGGGCTAAATCCAGGGTAATTCATTTGGAGAATCTCTGGTGGCAAATGGAAAAAAAATCCAATCTCTTGGATATTCATAGCAATAAGCTATAATCATAGTTTTAGCTCCCTGAGTTTGTGGGTGATAGGCTGTCGACTTAAGTTGCTTGATACCTAAACTATGAATTATGGCTTGCAAAATTTTATACATGAAATTAGAACCCCAAGAGTAGGTCATAACATATGAAGAACTGTGTCATATTTTCCATTACTATCCTAGCTGTAATTGTTCTGAAAGTTATGGCTTCCGGAAATTGAGTGGTCATAAGAATGTACTGATGCCCTGCAGGTTTGGACATCGCTGGCAAATCATTTCCCATCCCTAATGCCCTTGAGAAGGCGGTGGTGGTGCCAATTACATTGCTTGTCAATTTCATAGCGAAGGGTCAGCCACAGTTCTGTGGGTCTGGAGTCATACAGAAGCCAGAATGGGGAAGCCAGGGGTATTTTTTTACCCTAAAGGATGAACCAGTTGGGTTTTTACAACAAGCATTATTACCATCGCTGATAGTAGTTTATTACTTTTCAGATTTATGTAACCAATTTCATGTAAATCTCACAATTGAACATACATTTCCTGATTATAATCCAGTCCTCGGGATTGCTAGTGCAATAAAATAATCATTGTACAACAGTGCCATACCACCAGGAAATAAGTACCCAAATAATTGGTACACAAGCAAGGCTAGCTAACTTTGGTTTTCCCTGTGCCCATTCTCATGGAGGCTTTGTATGCTGCTTTAGACTCAATCACATTCTTTCTTTACCTGCTTTTCTCTCTCCTTTTGTTTAACCTTTTTTCACTTTACTCTTCCTCAACCCCACTCTCCTGTCACCATGCCTTCTTTCATTTCTTCCCTCTCATGTGCTCTGCCTTCCCAAATCCCTGCTCAACCCATCAGCAGTCTTTGACCTTCCTACCCCTCTGCTGACATCCTAGACTTGATTCCCACCTAGATACGCCAACAGCTTCCTTCTGTGCCTCTCATGGCATTCACCACAGGGCCCATTGAAGTACTCATCACTGCTTCCTTACCAACAGTGACTCGAACTGCCCCAACGTACTCTCACACCAACCTTCCTGCCCAACTCACTCATTGGGAGCTAACGTAGACTATCACATTCCCATCTGATACACCTCTCTCAGTGCTGACACTGAGGACATTGTCAGCAAATCAGCTGTCACTATCCCTCCCCATATCACCCTCCAAAACGTTTGTTTAATTGTGAACATGGCCTTTGTCATTCATGAGTTTATTGGAGATGATTGCAATGCATCATAGCCTTGACAGAAACCTGGGTTAAATCTGAATGGTGATGATATTTTCTCCTAAATGAAGTCTCTCCTCCTGGCTGCACCTTCAATCTCTTTCTCCACCCAGATTGTTTCTGTGATGGTGTATCTCTTGTCATGAAATCAACCCTTTTTCTGTCCCCCTCCTCCTTGGATATTTCCTCCTTTTAGCATCTCACCTTATTCTTCTTGTCTTTCAGGTAAAATCCTCGCTCTTTACCATCCATATAACGGCCATTATATTTTTTTTCCAGGTATGCCTTGTACTTTCCCTTTTTACCTTCAATCTCTGCACTGAGCAATCGCTCATCTTCAGTGATTTCACCCTCCACCTTAATTCACCTTGTTCTTTCTCCTCTGAGTTCACTGTCCTCCCACGTTTGGCTTCACTGATGGCAAATAGCATACAACTGTTTTCATCTCTTCCTCAGTTAAAAGATTGCCAACATGTTTAATGACAATGCTGATTCTCCAACAAAGTTTCGATGAGAAGCAACTGCCCACCCTTGACAGATATCTTGAAAGTACTGCTTATATTCTAATAATCGGGGGTAAAATTTGACATGGTGTAATACAGGTTTTTGTTTTGCTATCACCTTTTTTTTGCAAAGACTAATTTCTTTTATTTTTTAAATTACTTTATCAGAGTTATAAAGCCAGAGCTCAGAGTGTGGACAGGGGCAAATCCCCAATCCAGCTCCTTGCCGGCTCCAAAAAACAATTCAAATTGAATCCAATTCATGGTCCCCACAAGAGACATACCAGATCCAGGCATTACACCTGACCTCATGCTCATCTTAGCCAAAAGGCCAAGAAGCGATGCAAAGACCAATTTCACCCCCCATTGCATCAGCAGTGATAGATTTACGTCACTAAGAGTCTCTAATCCCTTGATACCAGGACAGCTACGAGGGTTACATGGAGGGAGGATATTAACTTGTCAAAATGGACAGTATGCCTAAGCTAGAGGTTCCAGAAAATGTAAGATGTAATTTGAAAATTTATCCAGGGTTAAGTGTCCCATTTTATTCATGTTTTCTCTTTATAATTATTATACTAAATTAGACCGAACACTCATTTTACAACTTGCTAATCATAGAGATTACAGTTATAAAGGAAAGGTACAATCATATAGACATAGAACATACAGTGCAGAAGGAGGCTATTCGGCCCATCCAGTCTGCACTGACCCACTTAAGCCCTCACTTCCACCCTACCCCTGTATCCCAATAACCCCTCCTAATCTTTTTGGTCACTAAGGGCAATTTATCATGGCCAATCCACCTAACCTGACTCGTTTGGGACACCACCTCCATCTCCCCCAGGATATTCACACACACAAACACATCTCTGCCCCCCACCCACCACAATCCCTCTGGTTTCCAGAATTCCCTGACCCCACTTCCCTGATTGCTGGTCCATGAAGTGCTGCAGTCCCAGCATTTGGTCACCCACCCCGATGAAGCTGCGGGGATTGAAGAGCTGCTGACGCTCTGGTTGGCAGGCAGCTCCTGCAGACAGAACATGCTGCCTCCGAGGGTTGGATGCTATAATTGCAGGTAATTCATTCCCTGAAGATCCGCTTGTGGCTTCCAGGGCTGATGGATGCGGGATTACTCCAGGCATTCCAGCCTGGAAGCAAGGTCACCACTGTTTTGTAAGTTCCCAGCCGGAGTTAACACTTCAAGTCTTAGCGTATGTTAGAGTTCTCAGTTCCTACTTAACTCACTAGCTATTTCCAGTATTTTCTGTATTCAAGTTCTGATAAATCTTTGTAAATCACTGGTAAAGCTTCAACTGGAGCGTTGTGCACAATGCTGGGCACCACAGCATGTTAAGGCCATAAAGCAGAGGAAACAACTTCCATCCAGATTTCCTCGCCACAAGATACTTCCGACATGCTTCCTTCATGTTACTTTCACCAAAATCAATGAGGAAACTCAATCCCTCCCTCCCCCCCCCCCCCCCCCCCCACGCACACTCTGTTCCCCTCCCTCCCTCCCCAATTACTCCCCCACACACACTCCATTCTACTCCCTCCCCGATTACTCCCAAGGTATTTACCAGAAAATAACTTGAACTGAATGAACAGTCAGAAAATATTTTACCTACAGGGATCACAGAGATTAATTGAAACCATGACTGACAACATTGCATTTCCTACACAATCTAATTTCAAATTTGTAGAAATGTTAGAAGTTTTACTGAAAAACTAAAGTGCAAACAAAAATACAAAGATTAAAGGAGACATATTTTTACTTTTCAGTCAAAATCAATGTTGCATTCAATAATATTACATTTAAGAACTTTACATGTCAGAATTTTGCATTCACATATCGATGCCAACAAAAAACTTCAGTCCCACAACATTTCAAACAGATGTGGCCCTGCTGATAACATTATTTCCCTAATTTGTTCCTCATGTTGATGACAAATGGCCCAAACTTCCTTTGCCCCGCACAGATAGCACAACAGTTCCTTTTATTCTCTGAGTCCTACTTCTGAGTCTCACCCATGTTGGGCACACATAGTTGTGAGACCAGAAGTGGCTGCATTTTGCTTTTCTGCCCAAGGTCAAAGATCCAAAATCATGCTGGCCAACAAATTAAGGGCTGGCCTGTGTGAAACATGCCCTGACGTGGACGCTGCATTGACAGACGGAGAGGGAGTGTGGTAGGCGCCGGGTCCAATGGCGACCTGGTGGAGGCTTAAATGTGGCTGAGTCAGACGGCAGAATACATCGGAGAAGGCACAGGCAGCAACACCTGTGGGACACACAGGGACACATCAGGTGGCAGGCTCATGCAAGTGGACTGTGAACATCCGCCCCCACCACCCCCAGTTTCCAGTTGACTACTCGAGTGCTCTCAGGGAGGCAGTGAGTGCCGGGTGGGACATCCTAATGATGCAGGAGGCCAAGAGCAGGCCACCCCATCAATCGAAGAAGGCCTCGGCAGAAGTGGTAGCCAAGGTCAGCGGTGAGACGCACATGGATACCATGATGAAAAAGGTTGAATGATCTTCTGCGCTGGGCAAAGATGAATGCGGAGTTGGCATGATCCAGTGTGTAGAAGTGAGGAAGGGTGCCCATCCTTAGCAGCACTCAGGAGTGTAGGAATCAGTCTCAGAATGCTTTTGCATGTTAAAACTGCTGGAGAAGATTGGAGGTGCTGGGTCCATCGAAAGGCTGATGTTGAGACTGTCAATGTGGCTTGTGGGAGTTAAGGGGGGTGGCTGGCACTGGCAGAGCATGGTTTGGTGTTGGAGGTAGAAGGTTGTGTAATGAATGGACCTTTGCACGTACAAGAGAAGAGACGTCACACTACCACAGAGCGGTCTGCAACTGGTGGTGGAGTGGCCAACCTGATAATCTTAACCAGCCATGAAATAGATGCCCTGGAGTTCAGGTGCGAGGGCAGAGGAAGATCCTCGGGCTGCGGAGAAGCAGGTATATTTTAGGAAGGTAAGAATCCAATGGACAAAAGCGGAAAAAGCAGAGAGTGAAAAGAATATAGGGTCATCTCATCCTTCATAAGGACCTCTGAGAAAGAGTCCACAAAGCTACTATGATGCTATTGATAATAGTTGAACCTGACCACCTAGCATAGACCTTAACTGCCTGATGAGTAATAATACTGCTTCATTGTTTTCCTCCCTCAAATGAACCATCCTACAGAGTCAGCCGGGCCCCTCACAGCCACTTGCATGAGCAGCAGGGTAGCACATAGACGGCACGGTAGCACAGCGGTTAGCACTGTTGCTTCACAGCTCCAGGGTCCCAAGATTCCCAGCTTGGGTCCCTGTATGTGCGGAGACTGCACATTCTCCCCGTGTCTGCGTGGGTTTCCTCCGGGTGCTCCCATTTCCTCCCACAGTCCAAAGACGTGCAGGTTAGGTGGATTGGCCATGCTAAATTGCCCTTGGTGTCCAAAAAGTTTGGGTGGAGTTACTGGGTTGCGGGTGGAAGTGTGGGCTTAAGTAGGGTGTTCTTTTCAAGGGCTGTGCAGGCTCGATGGGCCGAATGGTCTCCTTCTGCACTGTAAATTCTATGATTTTATGACCCTCCATTAACACCTGAGGAGGCGCAATTGACAGATCTGCCCGCGTCACATCTTCTGTCCATACCAATCACCAGTGCAGATCATGGCACGTCAGTGGTGACCAGCGCATTGGCTCAGTTGATAGTGAACAGTGGTGCTGGCACATCACGCAGGGCGCCAGCATTCGGAGTACTACTTGAGAACAGGACCGTGCTGAGTTCGAGGCAGATGATAAGCCTCTGGAGTGGTCCATCAGGCGGCAGAAGTTGGATGCATGGGGATATCTGGCGGCGATACCCGAGGCTCTGCGTGCCATGGCCTCTGTCTCGTAGGAATCCATGCAGAGCATTAGCACAGTGTTAACCCTGAACACTGAGCGAACAGCCACCTCCATTGAGAGAGTGGGAACTCTTATGTCAAGGAAGTTCCAGCAACAGAATCCCCACATCATCCTCAAAGTCCATAATGCCTAAGGAGTGCCCAGCCATGTCGCTGTGCGAGCCTTTCCAGGCATAGCATGTTCAGGTCTGCCGGACAGAGGTTGACCTCCAAGGTCATCTGGGCCAACATGGCAGCACAGTCAGTAATCTGCCTCTAATGCTGTCAGCGAAGAAAGCGAAGGAAGACATTGCACTCACAAGCATTAAGTTTTTATGTTATTTTTTATAAATTTAGAGTACCCAATTCATTTTTTCCAATTAAGGGGCAATTTAGCGTGGCCAATCCACCTAGCCTGCACACCTCTGGGTTGTGGGGGCGAAACCCACGCAGACACGGGGAGAATGTGCAAACTCCACACGGACAGTGACCCGGGGCTGGGATCGAACCCGGAACCTCGGCAGCAGTGCTAACCACTGCGCCACAATGCTGCCCCCACAAGCATTAAGTTGAAGGGACAATGAACAAACAACGGGGTTTTCACAGGTGACTGTAGTTGTTATTCTCAATGCAATGTTTTGATGTAACTGTGTCGACCATTAATGTTTTTATCTTTGATTGCACCTCTGTTTATAAAGATAAATCAAGGTTTAAAGCCAGTGCTCTAAGCTTTCCATTTGTGTCTGTTTCATAGGTGCCTTATGATAGACAGTAGAGGCAGAACATTCTATTACAAATGTAGTGAAGTGACAATGGGTTCATGGCGTGGTTTTGTCTGAAATTATGAAGGTGACCGTGTCCTTGGGCTCAGAAGGAAGGCAAACCTAGGCAGCTTAGCTAAAGGAGCACTGAATCAAGCCCCACCCCCTGATGACCCTGCCTCCCTTAGGATTCCTCACATCTTGTCCCTTGTTCTATGCTTGCCCAAACTCCCTATCAGAGTCATCGAGCCATCCTTGGATTCACCCTCTGAGGCAAGTACAATTGCATCAGTGTCCTCCTGCTCCAATGATTCTTCCTTTGAGAGAGTTAGAATCTGCTGGTGGATATTGAAGCCACCCAACCCCACCCCCATGTCCAAAAATGGCTCATTTTTGGAAGACCTATTTTACTCTCCACCACAACCCTTGTGGAGACATGGCAACAATTGTATCTTTCCTTAGCCTCTGTCCTCAGGGGCCTGAGTGACATCATCAGCCACCTTGTCACCCAGTAACCATCCATCTAGCCGAGCTGGAACATGAACATCCGTGGCATTTGTGAGTAGCACCATATGGAGACTCTGTGGGAGCTTCCAAGGCACCTCGCACAAACTTGCAGAATCTAGGTCCTGTGGTCACAGACTATCTGAATGTTCATGGAGTTATCCCCCTCCCTATTGACAAAGCTGACCGGCTGGTGCCTTATGGCCACATGGGTGCAATCAATGACACCATGTATGTGGGCGAACCTTTCAATGGCCGCAAAATCTCTGGCCTGGTTGACTTTGTCTGTCCTGAAATCAATGAAGATCGTTACCTGCCTGAATAGACCGTCAGTCACCAGCTTCATACAGCTATACACAGCTGACTGGGAGATTCTGCAAAGATCACCGACTGCCCCCTGGAAGGAGGCATAAAAGTTAAGGGCTACAGTGACTTTGAGAGCCTTGGAAAATGGGTGTCCATCCGTACAATTGGAGGCTCCGTCCCAATCATCTGGCATATGATGTGATGGTTTTCCTTCAGAGGCGGAGCCTCCTTCAGCGCTGGAGCTCTGTCATGTTGAGGTGGTTGATTTGATGCCTGTAATGCCTGGCAGCTGGATAATGACATCTTCTACAGTCCTGTCCTCCTTGCCCTCCCTGCTGGCCCCAGACACTGTGGAATCACCTCTCCTTTGAGATGATATATGCATCCACCAGACTACCTCTCTTTTCAGGCCCTATCTTCCACTACAGAGGATGTGCCCCTCCTGAGCCAATAAACCCTATCTACTGATCAGCAAATAGGGTTGCCCTGTGCATTGTAGGCTTGTAGAGAGATCTTACAAGACTGAAACATCCTGAAAGATCCAGAGAATATGCAAAACACCTCATAAGAGAGCTGAAAATGATCACAAATCTCAAGTTTAGTCCTGCACCAAACTCTCACTAACAACTAGCAACTCAACCTGCCTGTGCTCCTGCCTCCTTTTTATCACGCCCTGGGATGAAAAATCAGCAAATGTGGCCCTATATAGAACACAGGCAATGTAAAATTCAAGTCAATTGGACTTTAATTATTTTAACTAGCTGCTTAATTGTCAGAAGACCCCCGCCTGCACCTGCCAAGTGAAATATCGCACAAGTGCATGATGACGCCTGACGTCTTCTCACGCAATTTTGTGTGCTTCCGGGTTAGGCCCGCACCTGCACTTTCAACATAAAATTCTGGTCATCCATGCACTGAAGTCCACTTATTCAAAACAGTGCAATAATAGCATTCCTGTGTTAGGTCCTGTGCCTTTTAAGTATCTTGCTGTAGGTTTCACCGAATGATTAAAGTCAGCAGAGGGTAGTTGGAATGGAACAGGCCTGATGCCCCTGGAGAAGACAGTGCTGGCCTTTATTGGAACAGCTGTTGCTAAGCCGTGTCTAGCACTGGGGTTGAGTCTATTGAAGATGACAATATTCTCATGCCTGATCTTTCTCACTTCCCCTTCATGCCACAATCTCTTCTGATTTACAAGCGGCAGATGATGTCAGCATGATTTTCTGTGTTTTCCTGTACTACAACCTTAAACTTGTGACTTTTTCCTTTCAGATACTCAAGAACGGCCACCTGATCAGGTACTAGAGGAAGACAAAGGAGAGAGTGATCATGAAGCCAACAGCTCAGAGACTGACACTGCGCAACTTAGAAGATAGCATATAGCC
This sequence comes from Scyliorhinus canicula, assembly GCF_902713615.1. Lineage (NCBI taxonomy): Eukaryota > Metazoa > Chordata > Chondrichthyes > Carcharhiniformes > Scyliorhinidae > Scyliorhinus > Scyliorhinus canicula. The sequence goes on along the minus strand of NC_052152.1, from coordinate 145,789,331 downwards.
CTCAATCTGTCTGTGGTGAGACACTGAGGACGAGCAACCAGAACAGGGGGTAATGGGGCAGCAGGTGCTAACTCCTGAGAAGATAAGGCCATACACGAGTTCTGCTGCAGATGTCCTAGTTAAGCACTCTGAAGGGTTACTGCACAGGAGGAGGCTAATGCACAACATAGTGTTTGGTGCATTGGAGAGATGGCCAGGATGTCTGTGTGCAATGTCATGGAGCATGGGGGAGTCTGGCACCAATTTGGCACAGGAATTGGCGCAGAGCTTTTGTTAATTGTATATCAGTGGGAGGTTAATTGTACACATGCGGTGGGTATTAATTGTGTATTACCTAAGCTCGTATCTTAAAATAGGGGTAGTAGTTTGGAGATGCTCAGTATGTAAAGTGTATCTCTGTAAATAAAAATAAAATATTTTAAATATGTGTACATTTGGTTTAGAATATTTATTTTGTGATGGCTTTATTTCTGCATTGTGGCCAAACAGACAGTGTGACGTTCAGGTGACAGATGGAAGCTACATTGTGGAACAGTTGATGGAATTGAAATTCAACACACTTGAATTAGTTCTTCACAGGCAGCTCAGGCAGTAATCAGATTAACTCTAGAATTCCTCTTTCTTCTCTTCCTCTTCTCATGCCCTGTGTGTCTCCATAGATGGTCACCATGACGCAAGTGGCTCTTGAGAACAGATTGTGCAGCATGAAGCAAATCACTACAAACCTTGATGTGCGCTCTGCCATATAATGCAGGGCTCTGAGTGCTTCAGGTAGTGGAAAGCATCATTTCAGCATGGCAGTGTTCTGCTCAATCATATCTAGCGTGGCAGCCTGGCTCTAAAGCTGTATGCTGCACACATGCCCATATGCCCACAGGTTGTGGACCAGAGTCATGAGCCACGTCATCAGTGGATGCAGCAACCCTTTGGTTTATTATGATGGCTCAAATCTAGTTAGCATGGAGGAATGCTGCTAGGATGCTGGAAGTTGACCTGCTCGATTAGCTGCCCATGATCACAAACCCAACTGGGCATTGAAGGGATGGAATCACTCTCGAATGCAGTGCACCTCAGAGTTGCATGTCGCATACGTAAAGTGATGCGCATGCATTCACTGGTGCCCTGCACCATGGAGAAGCCTGCAATCTTAGCGAAGCTGGATATTCATTCTGCTTACTTTTGTCAAAAGAGTATTAAATATAGTTAACTGTCAATCAATGGAAATCATTAATGATCTCTGTCGTTGTGACGGGAAACAGTGACTGAGGAAGGTCTACATTTTAACCTCACCAGCTAAGCAAAAACATATTGAACTGTTTAAAGAGGACATTTTAAAAAAAGCAAGCAAAGGCACTGACCAAAAATGGCTGCCGTGAGTCACCTGATGTCTAGAATTGTGAGACGTCCTTTTCTAGAAAGTTACAACCTGTATTGTATTCCTGACATACTGCACATGGAATTCTATACCAGGGTGGGCAGTTGGTGGGACGATGGTGTGAAGATCCACTTCAGAAAGGGACTCTTGAAAGGAAACCATTAAAAATGCAAAGTGTTGGACTTTAATCAAATATAACACTGTCAAAATAATGGAAACTACCAACCAGCCAGATAAATTGCTAGCAGACACTCAAAACAGTTTGTGAAGGATGAAATAACCCCATCTCCTATTTCTAATAATGAAATATGTCAAAGGTTTCTGAGACAAAAGATCAAAAATGTCATTACTTGTTCGACAACAATGACTACCACGCATGTTAATCAATTTCCTTTCTTAGAATGCATTGACAGGAGGTTCAAGAAATGATTTCGCCAAGCCGGAAAGTGATAGAGGTCATCAAAGTTATCTGCAAACACTGCTAAAGGAAGCAGAATCTCTCTCTCTCTCTTGCTCTGCAGCCAAGGTTGTCTCCAACAAAATTCAATTCCTGAACTTCAATTCAGTGCAGTGGTATACAGTCGGGAGCTTGTCACTTTAGGAGTCCTCAACATCAACTCCGGACCTCGCCTCAGGTTAAACATGGGCAAGGAAACCAGATAATGAATCAGTACTCCTCCATGTTGATCACCACTTGGAGGAAGCACTGAGGGTGGCAAGCGCACAGACTGTGCTCCTAGTGGGCACCTTCGGTGTCATCACCAAGAGTGGCTCGGTAGCATCACTACTGACCAAGCTTTCCAAGTCCTAAAGGACATAACTGTTAGACGGGTCTGCGACAGGTGATGAGGGAACCAATAAGAGGGAAAAACATACTCAACCTCATCGTTATCAACCTGCCTGCCGCAGATGCATCTGTCCATGACCATATCGGTAGGGGTGACAACTGCACAGATCCTGTGGAGACGAAGTCCGACTTTACATTGAGGATACCCTCCATTGTGTTGCGTGGCACTACTATCGTACTAAATGGGATAGATTCAGAACAGATCTAGCAACTCGAGGTTGCATCTATGAGGTGCTGTGAGCCACCACCAGCAGCAGAATTGTGCTCAGCCTCAATTTGAAACAATATGGCCCGGCATATCCCCCACTCTCCATTACCACCAAGCCAAGGATCAACTCTGGTCCATAGAAAGGTGCAGGAGGGCATGCTAGAAGCAGCGCCAGGCACACCGAAAAATGAGGTGTCAAACTGGTGAAGCTACAACACAGGACTACTTACATGCCAAACAACATAAACAGCAAGTTACAGACAGAACCAGGCGATCCCACAAACAACGGATCAGATCTAAGTTTTGCAGTCCTGCCATATCCAGTCGTGAATGGTGTAGACAATTAAACAACTCACTGGAGGAGGAGGCTCCACCAATATCTCCAACCTCAACCTCCCCAACCTCAGGGAGGAGCCCAGCACATCTGTGCAAAAATTCACGACTGAAGCATTCGCACTAATCTTCAGCCAGAAATGCCGAGTGGATGATACATCTTGGGCTACTCCAGAGATCCCCAGCATCACAGGTGTCAGTCTTCAGCCAATTCGATTCACTCCAAGTGAGATCTAGAAGTAGCTGAAGGCACTGGGTACTGCAAAGGTTATGGGCCCTGACAGCATTGCTGCAATAGGACTGAAGCCTTGTGCTCCAGAACCTGCTGCACCCCGAGCCAAGATGTTCCAGTACAGCTACAAAATTGGCATCTACCCAGCAATGTGGAAAATTGCCCAGGTATGTCATGAACACCAAAAGCAGCACCTGCAGGTGCAGTTGGAGGAGTCCAACCGCATGTAGGAGCAGGACGTGGTGTGACAATGCATGTAGCCGAGGCCAACGCCACATGGGTTGCATCCATGGTGGCGGCATTGAGGGCAACGATTTGGTTATGGATCAGCATTTCCAGTGCCTGGGGCATTCTGTGTAGGCGCTGACCGAGGCCCAGGACAGGATTGCCGCCTCACAGGCAACCATGTGCCAGAGCCACCTGGAAATTGCAGCAACGCTTCTAACGTGGCCCAATCACAATGGGCCATGGCTGAAAATGCCGGCGCCATTGCCGAGGTGCTGGCTACATTGCGCAGACACAAAGAGAGTCGGCCCAGTCCCAGAAGGAAATGCCGCAGTCACTGGTGATGTGACACAAACACAGAAGGTGGGGACACAGTCAATAGGTGATGTGGTGCAATCCCAGATGGTTATGGTCCACTTCCTGTGCCACTAGCATGCAGACCCTAGTCTAGACCAGAGGAGGCCTCCTGGACTGGCAGCACCAGGTGGTGGTGGAGCCTCAGGGGTTAGCTCTGCTCACACCCCTGTCCCATGGGGTAGCCCGGGGGCCATTGAGCACCCCGAGAGAGGAGGAGGTGATGGGGCCCGTGCCTGTGACCTCCGCAGGGGGAGGTGCCGGAACACCGTAGCACCTCGGACTCTGCCCCTCCTGTCCCTGGTGCATCTGGTGGGCAGGGGGCAGAACAGGGTGGCACCTGGGACACCTGAGCAGCATTGGGCCCATCCAGGCCCGGTCACCCCAGAAGATGCCCACTAACGGGGACCCAGGTCACAGGGCGGGAATCACAGCAGGCCACTCCCACTCCTGCTGTAGCATCTGGGCATCCACCAAGACATTGTGTTAGGGCCCATAAGGCCAGAAAGTTAGACACTAGTTAGTTTAAGGTGCAGAGTTCAGATTACTTGTAGGGGTTAGGGCACCATACATACATTGTCACATTAAACACCTGTTCACATTGTTACAAACTGCCTCAGTACTCTGTAAATTGGGTGTGAGGGGTAGGCTGGCTGGGCTGGCCAGAGAGGGGATAGTGGGGTATGGGGAGGCCTTGTGGTGGACCCCCCTCCCCCCCCGACCGTTCCCTCCACTCTCACCTCAGGGAATCAACTGGACTGTGTGCTGGAATGGCCAGCTCACATGCTGGGATCACCGAGGTGGATGGTGGAAAGCTCTACCATGGGCAGGAGTCAGAGCATTGTCATTATCCTCCATCCCATGGACCAGACCCGCTGTGACTGCTAACCCAGGGTCCACACCCCGTAGTGCGGCAGGTATGTACCACGATGGGGGTTGCAGGCGAGGTGGGGGGTTGCCAGGGGATGGAGCGAGGGGGTGTGGGGATGGGTTGCCGTTTCCTTTCCCGTGGCCAGTCCTCCCCCCCGCAGTTGGTAAACCTGGAGACGATCAGAGCATCCCGTGTGCAGTGGCCCTGCACGTCATGCATCCTCCCATGCCTTCCTCCTCCTCCAGCACATCGTTCCTCTGTTGCGTGCTGTTGTGGAAGACCATAAGACATAGGAGCATAATTGGGCCACTTAGCCCATCGAGTCTGCTCCACCATTCAATCGTGGCTGTTATTTTTCTCATCCCCATTCTCCTGCCTTCTCTCCATAACCCCTGATCCCCTATTGATCAAAAACCTATCAATCTCTGTTTTAAAGACACTCAGTTATTTGGCCTCCACAGCCTTCTGTGGCAAAGAGTTCCACCGATTCACCGCCCTCTGGTTGAAGAAATTCCTCCTCAACTCGGTTTTAAAGGATCGTCCCTTTAGTCTGAGATTGTGCCCTCTGCTTCTAGTTTTTCCTACAAGTGGAAACACCCTCTCCACGTCCACTCTACCAAGGCCTCGCAGTATCCTTTAAGTTTCAATAAGATCCCCTCTCATCCTTCTAAACTCCGACTACAGACCCAGAATCCTCAACCGTTCCTCATATGATACGCTGTTCATTCCAGGGATAATTCTTGTGAACTTCCTCTGGACCCTTTCTAAGGCCAGCACATCCTTCCTTAGATACAGGGCCCAAAACTGCGCACAAGACGCAGCAGGCCGTCACAATGCGAGCGACTCTCTCAGTATCATACTGGAGGGCCCCTGCAGACGGTCCAGGCACCTGAACCACATCTTCAGGAGGCTGAACGCCACTCAATCATGGTCCTGTATGGGCGTTGTTGTAGCGGGTGTCTGCGTCAGTCTATGGCCTCCGGATAGGCATCATAATAATAATAATAATCTATCTTGAACATGTCAGGAATCATTGAGTGTGCCAGGGTGAAGGCAACTTGCACACTGCCCGGGTATCGGGCGCTGATGTGTATGATGCGTAGCTGATGGCCACATATCAGCCGGACGTTCATCGAGTGGAACTGCTTGTTTCGTGTAGAGCGGCCCGTCATCTGCAAGTGCTCGTAGGGGGACATGCATACCTTGATTACCCCTGGATCCCGGACAGCTTGCAATGGTGCGAACCCCACTGCCCAGGCAGCCATGTGGGCATGGTCCACATTGAAATGGATTTATTGAGCTGCCTGTGTCCTACCTCCTCTTTCTCTCTCTAACCAGCCACAATACCGGTTTCATGATTTTTAAAAGCACAAGTGAACCGCGCCGTCTGGAACTCGTCCCATTGGATGTGGAGAATGGCAGAGGCCCACGTGAATACCAGATCGGGACCTCTAATGCGATGCAAATGATGTTTACTTTGTGTGCGTTCCAGACCGTATTGGCGCTGCTGTTGAGGTGACGGGGAATAGCACCCCGATTTTAGCATTGCGATCTATTCTGCACCCAATCGCATTTCGCGATTTCAGCATCAGCAAACGGAGAATCCCACCCCTGAACGCCAGGGTCTAGATTCTCCGTTTCAGCGGCTAACTACCGGCTGAAACAGAGAATTTGCAGGTGTTTTACAATGCCAAAATCGGCACCTAACCCTGACCAATTCCGGGACAGGTGAGGGGCGAGCAGCGGTGGCAGGTGAAACTTCAGGCTCCTGTGCCAAAAACCGCTGAAGAATGGTTGCATGCGCATCGTGACGACCTACAGCGGCACACCGTACAACATGGCGCCGGCCGTGCGCGGACCTGACCTGCCAAATACCAACCCCTAGCCACCACCGACCAGTCCCCCAGCCCTCACGGAAGCCACCCCGACCAGCGGCATGGAACCGCCAAATGTGGAGGCGCTGGACACAGTCCGCAGCCGCCACGCCAGTTCTCGATTGCTCAGACCACACGTCAATCGCGCGGTCGGGAACTCAGCCCATTAGGGGCAGAGCATCATGGGAGGGCCTTCTGGTAGTGCCGCCAACACTGTTTGAACACCGTGCGGCGCGTGACCGGATGACGCCATATCAGAGGGTGTGGAGACTCGAAAACCGGATTCAAACCGGCGCCTCTCCCGATTTGGCCATTGGAAGGGATTCTCCACCCGATTGCCTGCTTACAATATCAGTGACGGGCAATGGTGAATCCCACCCCAGAGGTTAGGTGGGACTGACTGCCCTTGACATCAGTGCAGAATTTGATTGAGTATGGCATCAATGAGCCCTAACAAAACTGGAGTAAATAAGAATCGGGGGGAGTCTCTCCACTGGTTGGAGTCATACTGAGCACAAAGAATGATTGTGGTGGTTGGAGGTCAGTCATTTCCGCCCTGAAACATCACTGCAGGAGCTTGTTAAGGTTGTGTCCCCAGCCCAACCATTTTCAACTGCTTCACCAATGACCTTCCTTCCAACATAAGGTCATTGTCAAGCACCCTGGCAATGTCAGTGTGCCCAGGTGGCACTGCAAGGCTGGTAGTAGCCTTGCCAGGGTGCTAGGCTGGCAGTGCCATTGTACCCAGGTGGCATTTTGCCCGTGCCAGGGATCAGACCCGGGGTGCCCTGCCCTTATGAAGTGGGGTGCAGAGTGGGGTGGGGGGAGATGCACAAGGACACCTTAATTACAAAATTGGTTCGTTGGGGAGTTTCGGAGTCCACGGGGCAGGGAAGGGTGAGGGGCAGGGAAGGGTGAGGGTCAGGAAATTATCTCTTCCTGCACTGGCAAGCTGAGTTGGTTAACGGAGGAAATGAGTCTAAGTGCACTTTCGGCCGGGCATTCCTCGCTGAGGCCTGAAAAAAAAGCAGAGTCCCTTTTGATAGCAGGGTTGTTCTCAGTGCTGCAAACACTGGGAAACACCCTGTTAAACGGGTGAAAATTGCACTCTTGTTTTCCATTAAATCAAGTCGCTTGTTTGATTTCCTCCTTATTAACAAACATTTGGATTGGTAAATCATTTCCAGGGAAAATATTTTTTTCTAAAACCTTTGTTGTAATCGAATAAAGGGCTGAATAAAGGAGAGCCAATTCACTCCTCCTCATTCGGCTGTGGCTCCTCCTTTACTCCACAGTGAGTGGAAAAGTGGGAGATGTTACAAATATCTCCAGCTGCAGACGGAAGGAAAAACGCACCGCCACAGTCACTTACAGAGCCACTGACACTGTGGTCCTTACCCTCCTCTGAGGCTCCAGTTGTTGTTGTAGCAGATGGTAGAATTCAGTGAGGGAACCGTTCATGAAGTGGAGACATCTGACTGAAGTTCATGTCGGAGAAAAGCTCCCTGAACAGCTTGGGTGTATGTGACCTATTTATCTGAGCCCTTCCCCCTTCCTCGTCTCTTCCTCCTCCAGCTTCTTGTCCTAACTTGCACCTTTTGCTTATTCTCCCTGTCATGCTGTATTCCAGGAGGAATGTTTACCAATGCACCTGTGGGCTGGTAGCAAATGGTTTATGCAGAAGCCGAAAGTCATCAAAAATGTCCCACATCATCTGCGTCACTCCCCATAGATTTCAGCAACTTTAAACAATTAAAGAAAGCACCAAAATGTATAATTGAAGCAACAGCCAGAAGTGAATCAGCAATTAATCTGTCAGCAGCTGATGATCTGTTTAAATAGAACTGGTGTGGGGGTCTTCCCTGCTGTTGAATGCTTATTCAGCTGTGCAAGGTTAATTGAGGTTATTAGTTAGAATGTTGAGTTTCAATTTACACTGCTGGCATCAAATCATCATTGCATTACTTTTGACATCAAGCAACACCTGTAACTCCAATACATACATACATGTGTGTGTGCATGTGCGTGTACATGCAGTATGTGTGTGTGCATGTGCATACGTGTGTGTGTGGGTATGCTGGGTGAAAATAGGCACTCACTTGTCAGCCACCTAAACTAAATTCTTTCATTCTCACTTCAATGACGTCTGGAATGCTGGGTCAGGTAATGCAGACACTTGTTCCATTGTACAGTTCATATCACATTGCAGTAATTCTCCATAGACGCACACTATATAGCATTCAGAAATCTAAACTGATGACAGAAAGTGGCACCCCCTATTGTACTTCAGTAAGCACATGTAATTAAGCATTATAAAATCTTTGAAAGTAAATTTAATAGCATGTATAGCGCTAAACGTGTAGCCTTTGTGCCAATTTGCTGCAGACAGACACAATAATTTTTAAACAAATTTGCTTGTCATATCGCAAATTTGGTGCATGAAAATAATCAAACCACATCCGTGAAATCAGAATGTTTTTGGCACCAGCCTTAAAGACGAAACATGCTTGGGCTAACCATTCCTCCCTATTTAGAGTGCAGGGGTCACCAATCCGAGTGTCCAGTTCTGTAGAAGCGGACTGCACATTGTAGTGTTCAATAAGTGCAGCCTCTGTTGCGGGCTAATTTGTTCTGATAGAGTGCAGGCTTGGCACATGTTCCATCCAACTTGAAAGCTCTGACAGGCAACATGCACCTCTTAAAGTGGAGCTGTACCAAGTAGAAAGAAATTTCTCCTGACTGTTGGTATTACAATTGGCTGCAAAGAGGGACTGAATTAAAGGAATGCCAGTGTATATTGTGGATGTGGCTTCGGAGGCTTCCAGGACTTTGAGAGGAAGAGAGAGGCTATTATTCTGTGGGAGTCCAAGACATTCTAACGGAATACCCTCCATGGGAGGTTAACCTTCTGGAACCTATTCTGGAGTACATGGAATCACGTCTCAAAATGATCAATGATCTCATGCACATGGTCAAGGTCACTGAGTATATCTTCAAGCAATATCTCCTATCAATCATACAATCACACTGTCCCATCACTTTCCCTGCAGTCAGGACTGAGCCCAACATTCAGAAGCCCCACTTCACCCTCACAGGCTTAACAAGAGTGCCAAACTCACACCCAACTCTCCTAAGTATCCGCATATCTGCAGTGGAAGCTCAAACTGAGGCCATGAGATCCATGCTTCGCACCATGTAGGCTCAGACTGCTGCTATCATGCTTGCAGATTTCAGTGTTTCCAACAGGTTATTAGGATGGCTGAGATGCCACCAAGTCAGTGTACCAGCAGCTCTCAGGATGACAGCATTTATGGTCCGCCATGACCACTCTGCCCGTACCGTCCTGGTGCTTCTTAGCCACCCATAGTGAGGTGGTGCAGTCTGAAGCCAGGCTCTCAATGCCCAGAGCTTCCCAAGGTCATTCTGCTAGAACATCTAGTCTCCCTCAGTGAATGCCAGCAACCTTGCACCAGCTATGCTGCTGCAGCTATAGGAGCACCAGGACAGACAATGGGAACAGCAAGTTAGGCAAAAGGAAATACGCAAATTAGCAGTTCATTTCCTTTTGTATTATTGGATATGTTTTTGGGTAAAGATGTTATGGAAAGGTTTTTCTGAGTGACTTTTACAGCAGGACTTTAACCAAGAGGACACTATGATATGATGTTGCAGGTGGAAAGGAAGTTGGGGAAATGTTGGAGCAATGGTAGAGAAGGCATGAGAGAAGCAGACTCTGCGCAGCTGCTCATGGCCAGCCCAGTGAGAATGAAAGGGTTGCAGATACCTCTTCCCTGCTTCCTCCACTTCCTTCTATTCTTCCTCTTTTTGTTTCTCCTCTTCATCGTTGTCCTCCTGTGGCAGTGGCTATGTCTTTATTGGCGTGATGAAATGGAGAGTAAGGTCGATCAGGGAGCACTTGGAGATATATCCCAGGCAATATTATAGGGCTTGTCCTGTGTGGTTTCATCAGCAAAATGCTGATGGTCGCCATGAGGTTTCTGATAGCACTGATTTCATTGTACTCCTGATATCTGTGTCTAAATAGGTGAGGAAGGGGTCACATTAGCCGTGTGTAGAGGGAGTATCCCTTGTCTCCGAGCAGCTACCCTCTGGTTGGGAAGTTGGTTAGCTCAGTTGGCTGGATTGCTGGTTTGTAATGAGTGACACCAACAGGGCAGGTTCAATTCCTGTACCAGCTGAGATTATTCATGAAGGCCATGCTGTTCTCAACCTTGCTCTTCACCTGAGGTGTGGGGCCCTCAGGTTAAATCACCACCAATCTACTATCAAAAAGGGGCAAGCAGCCTATGGTCACCTGGGACTGTGGAAACATTTATGTTTGGTTACTTTGTGGGCTGAAGACACAGCGAACAACAGACTCTATCACAATGGAGGCATCATAGCAGCTGCCAGAAAAGTGGACATTCACTCATATCATTGTGTAATATCACACAGCAACTATACATTAATAGAGTGAATCCAGTGCTCCTCCACATTGACATGGGGGCTCACATGCAGCTGATGGCTTCCTGCATGATGAGAAACCTCCCTAAGACTATCAAGGTTACATACACACGAGTGGGTTTAGCTCAGTGAGCTAGAGAGCTGGTTTGTAATGCAGAACAATGCCAGCAGCGCGGGTTCAATTCCCGAACAGGCGCCGAAATGTGGCGACTCGGGGCTTTTCACAGTAACTTCATTCTTGTGACAGTAAAAGATTATTATTACCTGTTCATCCTGCTTCTATCTGCTTAGAGACAAAAACAATGAATTTGACTCTCCTCACATGCAGGGTCTCCATCACCTCTCGATGAAGCCATATACAAAATATTCACCTGGTCGCCAGCTCCTGTCAGGAATGATCCAGTCCAGTAAAGGTTTCGAGCAACGGTGAGCTTGACAGTCACTGACCGTGGCTGCATCTGCAGGATCTGCTGAAGGGGACAACCCAGTTTTGTGACAACCTCCTTGGTGCATCTGAGGTGCCTCATTGCTCCTGGAGGTTGAAGATATTCTCCCTGAAAAACCGTATTGGATGGGACCTGTTTGTGGAGATCCCTCCTCCTTCTTCTGTACAGAGCTTCTGCTCCATTGGTCTGCAGACTACAGCCCCTATACCAATTGTACAGATGTAGCAACACTGCCAAATCACCACAACAGCTGCAAAAACACTCCACAATATATCCACAAACTTTGCAATCGCAGTAACATAGGAATGTAGGAGTACACCATTCAGCCCATCGAGTCTGTCCTAACATTCAATATAATCATGGCTGGTCATTCACCTCAATGCCTTTTCCTACACTATCCCCATGTCCCTTTGTGTCTTTGGCATTTAAAAATCGATCAATTTCTGTTTTAAACACACTCAATGACTGAGTTTCCACAGCCCTCTGAGGTAGAGAATTCCAAAGATTCACAACCCTCTGAGTAAAAAAGATTCTCCTCACCTCGGTCCTAAGTGACTCCCCTCTTATTTTGAAATTGTGTCCTGGATTCTAGACTTCCCAAGCAAGAGAAACATCTTAGCTGCATGCACTCTGTCTCTCCCTTTCAGTATTTTATAGGTTTCAATGAGATCACCGCTCATTCTTTGAAACCCGAGAGAATACAGGTTAAATTTCCACAGTCTCTCTTCATATGACAGTGCCACCATCCTGGGAACACATTTGGTGAATCTTAATTGCATTTCCACAATGGCAGTAATATCCTTCCAAAAGTAAGGAGACCAAAACTGCACACACTACTCCAGGTTCTGTACAATAGAAGCAAGATGTTTTGCTACTCCTATTCTCAAATACTCTTGCAATAAAAGCTAACATACCAAGTCATATCCTTATTTAAGATGTAAGTCAAAAGCGTCTCAAATGTAATCTGGATGCGTTTTTTTAAACAGCGCAAGTGCGGCTGGGGGTGGGAATGGAGATTCCTTGTGCCGCTGAATACTCAGTGTCATTAGCATAGGCATTCAGCGAACTCGCATGGTCCAACTTTTTTTTAAATAATTTTAATTCAAATTTTCAACAAGTTTTTACCAACAAAAACAGAAGAAAAAGAGAGATAACAGTAACCGCCCCCCAAATGCAGAAGCAATAAATTAACAAAAATAATTAACATGAGAACAAACACACATACCCAATAAAGGAAAAACAAACCCACCCATTCCCCCCCCCCCCCCCCCCCCAGTGTTGCTGCTGAAATTGACCATCCTCTAATGCTCCGCCAGAAAGTCTAGGAACGGTTGCCACCGCCGGAAGAACCCTTGCACCGTCCCCCTTAGGGCAAACTTGATCCTCTCCAGTTTGATAAACCCAGCCATATCATTGATCCAGGATTCCACGCCCGGGGGCCTCGCATCCTTCCACTGTAAAAGAATCCTGCGCCGGGCTACCAGGGACGCAAAGGCCAGGATACCGGCCTCTTTCGCCTCCTGCACTCCCGGCTCCGCTGCTACCCCAAAAATTGCGAGCCCCCAGCCCATTTCCTAACCCCCAGCCTCATGAATCTCCAAGGATCCACCCCTCCCCTCTGGTCCATGAACCCCCTCAGCACTTTGGCCACCGCCGGCCTCCTACCCGTCCTGGACCGAGAGCAGTCGAGTGTTGGGTCCAGCACTGTGTTAAAATCCCCTCCCATTATTAAACCCCTTGTCTCAAGGTCTGGAATCCGGCCCAACATGCGCCGCATGAAGCCCGCTTTATCCCAGTTCGGGGCGTACACATTGACCAGCACCATCCGCTCCCCCTGGAGCTTACCGCTTACCATCACATATCTGCCACAGCTGTCCACCACCACACTCGACGCAACAAACGACACTACTCTCTTCCCCACCAAAATCCCCCCCCCCCCGTTCTTCGCATCTAAAATCGAATGGAACACTTACCCAACCCACCCCTTTCTCCGCCTGAAGAAATCCTTCGGAATCATGATAGGGAGGCACTGGAAGAGGAACAGAAACCTCGGGAGGACCGTCATTTTGACAGACTGGACCCTGCCCGCTAAGGAGAGTGGCAGCATATCCCACCTCCTAAACTCCTCCTCCATCTGCTCCACCAGCTTCGTAAAGTTGAGCCTGTGCAGGGCCCCCCAGCTCCTGGCTACCTGGACCCCCAGGTACCTGAAACTCCTCTCCACCCTTTTCAGTGGGAGCTCCCCAATCCCTCGCTCCTGGTCCCCTGGATGTACTACGAACAGCTTAGTCTTCCCCACGTTGAGCTTATACCCGGAGAAGTCCCTGAACTCCCCAAGAACCCTCATCACCTTCGGCATCCCCCCCACCGGGTCTGCTCCGTGCAACAATAGATCATCCGCGTCCAACAACAGCCGATGCTCCCCCCCCCCCCCCCCCTCCGCACTATCCCTCTCCAGTTCCTCGACTCCCTCAGTGCCATGGCCAGGGGTTCGATCGCCAGCGCAAAGAGCAGCGGAGACAGGGGGCACCCCTGCCTCGTCCCCGATACAGTCCAACTTTCAACAAATATGCCAGAACAACTGCTGACGTCACAATATTGAGAGCTTCTGTCACATCCACGCTGCCACCTTTCCCAATGGCGGAAGTAACCGGAAGGACAACGTGTACCATTTTCTCATTCTGAGACTTTCAATACACCAGTGGTGCAATGGGTCCCAATTTTTCAACCATTCCTCTTCAGAATCAGAAATGATTGGCAACATTTAAATCCTGCTATATAGGTGCAGATTTACTGTGTGCTGTAGGTGCAATAAAACGGTAAATACATTTATCAGGAAAGATTTATAATATCAAGATTTAGGACACAGTGGAGCTCTTTGGCATGATGAATATCTCCATGAGCACAGCTGATTAAAGAACTCCAGTGACAGGCTAAAAAGTAGATTATGATCAGACTCTCTTACGGCCATATTTATCATATTACACATCTTCCTGTGACAGTCTATAAGTAACATTGGTGATAGATTGTCAATTGCGAAAATAAAGATGTTGAGCGAGTGGGATTTGGAGTTATCTGTTGCCCAAGATAATCAAGTGAAGCTGCTCTATCACAAAAAACAATAGAAATCTGTTTTTTTTCCAACTGGAACTTATCATAGACACAATGCGCTCTTCATTTACTTATAATATCTCAATAAAATTTAAAAAAGGTTTTCTTATATTGCCCATGTGTGTCATGTTTTAAGAATTTTTAAAATTTCACCCAAGAGGGATTTTGGATAAATTTATATTAAGGTGACCCTTAGGTCAACCTGAACTGCTAACTCTGTTTCTTTCCATGGGGCGGCACGGTAGCAAAGTGGTTAGCACAGTTGCTTCACAGCACCAGTGTCCCAAGTTCGATTCTCGGCTTGGGTCACTGTCTGTGCCGCGTCTGCACGTTCTCCCCGTGGCTGCGTGGGTTTCCGCTGGGTGCTCTGGTTTCCTCCCACAATTCCCGAAAGATATGCTGTTGAGGAAATTTGGACATTCTGAATTCGCCCTCAGTGTACCCAAACAGGCGCCGGTCTGTGACGACTGAGGGATTTTCACTGTAGTGTTAATGTAAGCCGACTTGTGACAATAATAAAGATTTTTAAAAAAGATGTTGCCTGACTTTCTGAGATTATTAATGTGTGAGATTATTTACTTTGGTCATAAGAATCGGAAAACAAAATATTTATTAAGAGACGTGAAACTGTTAAATATTGATTTAAAATGTATTGAGCATAACTGTTTTATACCCAAGGGTGGTTGAATCTGGAACTCACTCCCTGAAAGGGTGGTAGAGTTGGGACATATAAGAAATAATCCGACTGTGAACTCTCTCTTTTACCAACACCCTATTTTTATTTCTATCAATTAATTTTAATTTCTTCCATCCATCCATCCATTTTCCCCTCACCATTGTCTCCCCACCTGCTCCCTCCACCCCACCCCACTTAGGCTATCCTGTTCTTAGCTGCCTTTTGACACACTGCTTGCCTTTTTTCTGCCATTAACACATTCTGATCTCTTCATGTGCAACTATCAGCACCCTTCTTAGCTTGATCACCCCCATTTAGATTCCCGTTGTCTTTCTGACCACGACATCTTCGTCAGTCTCCACCTATTGCTGGCCTTCTATCCAGCCCCACTGCTCCATACCCCCACAACAATATAAATCTGACTCTATTTACAGTTATCGACAGCTTTGAAAAAGAGTCATCCAGACTTGAAATATCTTCTCTCGGTCAGACCTGCTGAGATTGTCTAGTATTTTCTGTTTCTGCTGCAGTACGTGTTCTGGCCACTGTTCCCGAATGAAGGGCAGAGCTGTTAGCCAATCTGATTCACCGACAGCACTCCAGGGACAGGACTTCCTTTCAAGGATGGATGGAAGTCTTGGCTGCTGTCAATCAGTGCTCAATTGAGCACAAAATGCAATTGGGCCTGTAAAGTCGATGGGTATGAGTTACTGACTCTCAGAATTCTGCCTTTGGATTACAATTTTGGTCTGCATACACTCACATTGGAGGCTGCGCAGTGAAGGTTGTCAAGATCGATTCATGGGATGGGGGTATTATTCGAGGCTGAATAAATTGCGTCTATATTCTTTGAACTCTCGGAAAATGAGAGGTGATCTCATCAAATTGTTCAATAGTATGAAGGGGCTTGGCAGAGTAGCCAATGAGAAATTGTTTTTCCTGGCTGGGGAATATAGAACAAGAGAACAGTTTGAGGATAAGGTCCCAATTATTTATGACTGAGATGGGAAGCAATTTCTTCATTCAGACGGTTGAGACTCTTTGGAATTCTCTACCCCAGAGGATTGTGGATGCTCCTTCATTGAATATATTTAAGGTTGGGATGAAGAAAAGTTTGGTCTCTCAGGGAAACAAAGGATATGCGGAGTGGTGAGGAAGGCTGTATTGAAGCTAAAGATCAGCTAGGTTGTATTGAATAACAGAGCAGGCTTGACATGACGTATGGTCTAATCCTGCTATTTCTATTCTGTCCCTGTATACTTGTCTCAGAGGGGGCTTTCAGGAGTGATAGCTAACTGCCCTGCAACAATGGGTAACAAATTAGGACAGTTAATAGGGCAATCAGCTGCTATTGTGGAGATGGATAGCAATTTTCCTGATGGCACACAGGTGCCCCGCTGTGTCTGGAGCCTGGAAATTGAGTGGACTGGAAATCTGAGCAATAAACCATATGAAACCTTTTATTAAATTACAGTGCTCTGGCAGAAGACTATTGCAGCCATTTCATGCCGTTTGATGCCTCCACTAATCTAGCTATTGCTGCAATGGCAGCCGTTGTCTCCTCCATGGTACTGCCACCTTTCCTGCTGCTGACTCTCTCTTCACCCTGTGAAACCGGCATTGGCACTTCCCCAAACCGCGCTGAATGGACCTCCCAACACTGGAGTCTAGCCGCCATCCCGAATTGATAGGGGTCCCACTGGTGGCTTCTTAATTGGATGCCTACAGGAAGATTGCATCTGAAGTGGCACCATGGCTCCTTCTGGCTTCCCTGATATTACAGCTGGCATCGGGATGGCAACCCAAACGGGAAAATTCAGCCACATTATCCCTCCACAATCAGGATAATTAATTTGTTGCAATAACCGTCACATAATATATTGCAATGGTCTAATTCGTTTGAACCCATTGGGAGTAGGGTTAGTCGCCAAGGAAGCCGATAACTAATTCAGTAGTAGCAGGTTGAAATGATGTTTCAGTTCATACCCTGCAGAGAACTAGAGAAATATCAATGTCAGGATATTAGCTCCTGATTGCCTGGAACAAGACACAGTGGAAATAGTCTTTTAAAGAAGATTCCTTCTCCGACATATAGAGCTCAAGAGTTTCAGAGATTTGCTCATCTGAAAGTTGCTCATCTTTAGTTTGTGAGCAGAATGATTGCTTTATAATTTTCTGTGTTATAAGGAGTGTGTTATAACCTGCAAGGGTCTTACAGGGTGAGAACAATTAACTTCTCCATGGACCTTGCAGAATACAAGCTTCCCATGAGGCCTTGGGGCCTCACGGTAGCATGGTGGTTAGCATCAATGCTTCACAGCTCCAGGGTCCCAGGTTCGATTCCCGGCTGGGTCACTGTCTGTGTGGAGTCTGTACATCCTCCCCATGTGTGCGTGGGTTTCCTCCGGGTGCTCCGGTTTCCTCCCACAGTCCAAAGATGTGCGGGTTAGGTGGATTGGCCATGCTAAATTGCCCGTAGTGTAAGGTTAATGGGGGGATTGTTGGGTTATGGGTATACGGGTTACGTGGGTTTAAGTAGGGTGATCATTGTTCGGCACAACATCGAGGGCCGAAGGGCCTGTTCTGTGCTGTACTGTTCTATGTTCTATGTTCTATTAAGGGGGTGGGGACCGCTAAACAATATAGTTGTAGGGGATATAAAGCCAGCCAGTTTGGCATCAGTAAGGGGAGACCCAGCAGGGATCTACCGTGGCATGTATATAATAGTTATTGCAAATAAACTAAGTTTCTTTGAAAACATCAGTGTGGACTCCTTTGGGGCCTTATAAAAGAGTGTTTTGATGTAGGGTGCAATCCAATGGCCACGTTGCACTCAAAAACAGTTCACTGTGGCGCAGTGTGGTCGATAAAAGCTAGGAGACCCTACTTCCGGATCTCCTTGGCTTGCAACACCTTTGTGAACAGGATCACTTTTTTGCAAATCTGCATATTAGAGCAAGACAGCCAGTTTCCCAAATTAATGGAGGCATTGGCATCTATCCCCTTCACCCTGGAGATCTTGGGGGAACGGCGTCCAGATCTCTTGCTGCACTGAGGAGTTCAGGCGAGCGGAGATCCTTTGTGTAGAAAATGGGACTATGTGCGGCGTCGGCTGGGAAACATGTGGCTACACGCACTCGCGATGGGCTGTTGTTTCCAGTTAGTTGATTTGCGTCTATAGTGTGAGAATTGTAAGAGTATGCTCTGTTCATGCATATCCTAAATCAATGTTGTCCTTGAATGCATATTAATCCACCTTCTGGAAAATAAGAGAAGTGCAGTGCGAGGGAACACAGACCACGTTATACTCTTTGTCATGGCCTTGAGACAATGAAATGTCTTTTGGCCTCACTTTAGAGACCTGTTAAGAATCAATCACATCATATTTAGATAAAACCTATCGGTAAATATTGCACACTGCATTCCCTGGAAGATATCAGTGAACGGGTTGCAATTTTACAACAATGACAAAATGCCGTTGTGATATTTGAAGTTTGGTTCTGAATTTTCTGTGGATTCTTAGGCCATGGGCGCGATTTAACCAAAAAGTTTCTAAATGTGCTAGCGACGGGAACTGCCATCCCAACCCTTGGACCGGCGAGGCCATCACTACTATAAAATGTACATTGGTCCACTTTGTAATGTTCTTTGATTATGCTGATGTTGAATCTTAATGTGGTAGTGTTAACAATGAACATTCGACTTTGTTTTACAACAAAACAGTTTATTACTAACACTACGCTAAAGGATTACTCTAATGTCTTAATACAGTTGGAAATAATGGTCCAACGCTAACTTACACTAAGACACACTTCACTAAGATCCTCTCTTGATCTCTAGAGAGTTAAGAGTTGTTGAGAGGAAAATAAATATTTAGCCTCAAAGAGCAAATCAAGCTTCTTGGAATGAAAAAAGGAAAAGCTGACAGAACACAGCACGTCCCTCAGCAATTGTAAATAGAAAGAACAGATCAATGTTTTGGGAGTGGGCTCTTCATCAGGACAAGCTCTGAAGAGACAGTTTACATGATAAAGGAAATACAAGTCAGTCAATAAATGGAGAAGGATTAGGGATGGAACCAAAGGTAAAAAGGTTGTATCTGTCGGTTAACTTTGTGATATGAAGGAATTATGGGCGAGATTCTCCGGACTCACGACGGGTCGGAGAATAGCGGGCGTCGGAAATTTTTACGGCGACGCTGTTCCGACGCCCTCCCGCTATTCTCCGAACCCCGCAAATTGTCGGAGTCGCGTTTCCCGACAAACGCCTCCTTCCCGCCCCTGACACGACCAGAATCGCCACTGTGAGCCCCCCCGCTATTCACCGGCCCGGATGGGCCGAAGTCCCGACGTCATGGCGCCCTGTTTGGACGTCGTGAAACACACCTGCTTTTTAAATTCGTCAACCAGTCGGCCTGGCTGACGACTGCTTGGAGGAGGTCAGGGCACCACTCTGCGCACCGCTCAGCGCACCGCTCAGCGCACCGCTCGAGTCTGGCCACAACGGGGAAGGCATCCCTGGGAACGGGAGGGGGTCCAGAACGGGGGCGGTGGGGGGGACGGAGGGGGCAGTGGGGGAGACGGAGGGGGCAGTGGGGGAGACGGAGGGGGCAGTGGGGGAGACGGAGGATGCAGTGGGGGAGATGGAGGGGGCAGTGGGGGAGACGGAGGAGGCAGTGGGGGAGACGGAGGGGGCAGTGGGGGAGACGGGGGAGGCAGTGGGGGGCGACGGAGGGGGGGGGGTTTAGGTAGAGAGTGAGCCGTCCAACCCCGTAACAAAATGTCTGCCACCATGCCATGGTGTGCAGGTGACGAGGACACGGCCGCTGGTTCCCCTGTGGCTTCCGGCCACAGGCCACTGACGCACCCGTGAGGAGGCCATAGTTTACTGGCCGTTGGATGCAGGAAGTGACCAGGGGTTAGGCTGCCCGCGTGTCAGCAGCGCGATCAGGCCACCGGGACACACTGGTATCCCATGGCTGGCGGCTGCCAAGGTGTCGACTAACGTCCGTCTAACATGTCCCGTTTCTCTGCCCCCCACCACCCTTCTGTAGGTTAGCACGATGCATGGGAACAGAACGGCTATGTTCTGCGCAGTGGTTGGGGCCGCTCTACTGGATTTGGAGATGCAGCAGCATCCACACCCACAACCCGCAGTGGCTGCAGGGCCAGCTGCAGCAGCAGAGGGAAGGGCCGAGGAGTTGCCAGTCGTCGAGCAGCATGGGGGGGGGGGGGAGGAGGAGGAGGAGGAGGAAGAGGAAGAGGAGAGAGTGAGGGTGCAGCCACGGCGTCAGAGGCGACGACCAAAGCCGAGGGTGTACCGTGTCCGGGTCTCTTTCCTAACAATGCCGGACATCACCTGCAGGAGAAGACTCCGGCTGAGTAGGCAGACGGTGATACATATCTGCGAACTCCTGTCGCACCTCGCCCCACGTGGAACGGGGGGAGGACACGCGATCCCGGTAGCCATCAAGGTGACGGTCGCTCTGAACTTCTATGCTACCGGCTCCTTCCAGTCTCCGAGCGGGGACGTCTCTGGGATCTCCCAGTCATCGGTGCACAGGTGCATCCGGGATGTGACCGACGCCCTCTATGCCATCGCCGATCGCTACATCACCTTTCCCAAGGACCGAGCAAGTCAAGACTCACGAGCCCGTGGATTTGCCAGTGTGGCCGGGATACCGAGGGTTCAGGGGTCAATCGACTGTGTTCACGTCCCCATGCGCCCGCCTGCTGTGGACAGGGACGTGTTCACAAACAGGAGGGGGACATACTCCATTAATGTCCAGGTGGTATGCGACCCCCACATGAGGTTCATGAACGTCTGTGCAAGGTTCCCAGGGAGTGTGCATGACTCCTACATACTAGCGCAGTCGTTCATCCCTGCGATGTTTGAGGGACGTCCCCCCCGGCTGAGGGGCTGGTTGCTAGGTGACAGGGGTTATCCGCTGAGGTCTTGGCTGATGACGCCGATACGGAGGCCTCAGACCAATGCGGAAACACGATACAACGAGGCCCATGCAGCAACCAGGGGTGTGGTGGAGCGCTGCCTTGGCCTCCTGAAGATGAGATTCAGGTGCCTGGACCGCTCCGGAGGGGCCCTGCAGTACCAGGCCGACAGGGTCGCTCGCATTGTAGTGGTCTGCTGTGCGCTGCACAACATCGCGATGCAGAGGGGAGATGACCTGTTGCAGGAGGCGGAGGGAGAAGCTAGTGGCAGTGGTGCCAGCACAGAGGAGGAGGAGGAGGAGGAGGAGGAGGAGGAGGAGGAGGAGGAGGAGGAGGACGCTGGCGGAGTGGCGGGCGCAGCACGCAGACACGACCCAGGTGCTGGTGATGTCCAGGAGGCGGCACGACGGACCCGGCAAGGACGGCGGGCACGCGATGCCATGGTGGCAGCACGGTTCACGCATCGCATGTGACGTCCCCGATGAACACCAAACCACCACCTGCATCGCTAGTCATGCAGAGGGTCACCACACAACTGCCACCACCAAACCCCCCCCCCCCTCAGTGTACACTGCTCCACTTCGACATGACGCTTATCACTGGGTCCAGACGGAATGGCACAACATTGATGGCTGTGTCAGCGGGTGTGATCAGTGCCATGTGGAATGATGACAGCCCGCTCTGCGAAGAGCTGTGAGCTCAGAATCGTTAGAGAGAGTCTGACCCATGGCAATAGCTGAACCATCCACCTTGGTGGCCGCTGAGTTCGTCACTGACACTCCATCACGTGCCCGCGTGGGCTAGCTGTGGGAGGGGGGTAGGGGCAGGGACTGCACACCCGGCACCGAGGTTTCACCACCCGCCACCCCCAGCGACACTCGGTCACCATCACGATTCCTGTGGCTGTGGAACAATCACACGGTATTACAAGTAAGGTGGAACAGTGTGTTTAATATTAACAATTATTTACAGGTGCCCTACCCCTACAACTAAACTGTGCCCTTCACCCGTGCCAACTTACTCAGTGTCTATCTTAGTTGCCTTACGGGCCCTACCACTACGTCTAAGTGAATCCCCAGATGATACAGCAGGAGTGGAGGAGGATTGCTGCGAATCGCCCCCCTCGACTCGTTTCTCCTTGGCCAAGCGTTTCCTGGGGCGACCCGGCCTTGATGGGCCAGGCTGCTCTGCGGGCGTCTCGGGTGACATTGTGCCACCCTGCTCTGCCTGCTGCCCACCCGATGCACCAGGGATGGGACGGGGGGAGGCCGAGAATTCCGGGACGTCCCGTGATGGAGTTAATGGGACGGGCCCCGAAACCTCCTCCTCCCTCGGGGAGCCCGGTGGCCCCCGGGCCTCACTTTGGGACAGAGGTGCGAGCGGGGAGGTTCCCCGTCGCACCACCGACACCTGGCGCTGCCAGTCCTGGAGGCCTGCAACGGTATCCACCAGGATCCGAAGGTTTGCAGAGACGGAGTCCAGGGAGTTAGACATTCCCGCCAGGGACTGTGCGATCTCAACCTGATTGTGCACGACGCCATCCAGCACATGTGTCAGGCGGTTGATGCTCTCGGCGACTGACTGCTGCGACTGGCCAATGACCTGCTGAGACTCGGCCATGGCCCGCAGGGCGCCGGCAATGTCGGTTTGGCTCTGGCACATTGCTGCCTGTGAGAGGGCAACCCTGTCCAGAGCCGAGGATGACGCGTGCACATTAATCCCAACGTCTTGCATAACCTGACCCATTGCCTCCACCGCGGATGCCACCCGTGCGGTGTCGGACTGGGTCTCTGCCATGAGCGGCACCACTCCCTGCTCTTGGACGCGGATCGACTCCTCTAACAGCGTCTGCAGAGTCTGGAAGGAAGCCCTCATCCCGTCATTGTTTCCCTGGGTTTCCTGAGGCATCGGCTGTGCGGGTGGGTTGAGAAACTCCAGGAACTCCGAAAACGTCTGGGAGCCAGCTGCATCCTGGGCCTGGTCTGGCCTCCGCGAGTCCGGGCCCTCTGTTGCTCCGACCTCCACCTGCTGTACCTGCTCATCTGTGATGTGCCAACCAGACTGTGCCCCAGGAGACTCATCACTAAATAGGCCCGCCGGGGTGTGTATCTCTGGGATGATGGAAGTGGTGGGAGAAAGCAGTGCCGCAAGCCCGACGCTCTCAATGGTTAGGTCCTCGTCCAGGGTGTGGGGCCGCTCAGCGACAGGAGGGTTGTCCCTGGCCATTTCTGGTGGTGGTGGTGGACCTCGAACCCTCTGTGCGTCCTGGTCCGCAGATTGGGTTGGGGCAGATAGGGCTGCCCGCTGATCGGGCACCCTCTGTTGTGAGGCCCCGGGTGAGGTGGCGGCAGATTCGTGTCTCCGTCTGCAGCCAGATGGCCCTGGTCGTTCGGCATCACGTCCTAGGGAAGAGAATGAGACGGGTTATTTCGATTTGCTCGGCAGGCCGCTGGACGGTCCCAGTGGGCAGGGTGTGTGAAGGGACAGAGGATGGGGAGGTGTCCCAGTGGGCAGGGTGTGTGAAGGGACAGAGGATGGGGGGGGGGGAGGGTGTTTGTCAGGGAGGTTTGTCTCACTTGCTGCAGTTCCGCCAACCTCGCATTGCGCGATATCGTGGGTGGCAGACCCCCCAACAAGGTCCAGTGCCCTCTGTTCAAAGGTGCTGAGGGGGTGCATGTTGGGCGAACCCCCTCCAGTCTTGTGCCGCTCACGGTGGTTATGACCGGCCTTGGCCTGTTGGGGGAGGAAACATAGGTAGATCATTACAAAACGGTAGGTCTCAGAAGTCCGTTCTGATACTGGCACAGTTTGGGGGGGGGGCAAGTTGTCATCAGATGATTGCATCTCTCCTCGGGGCCAGAGCGCTGGGTCTGTGACAACTTTGTGAACCACCCTCAAATAACTCTGCCCCAATCCCTCTCCCCCCCCCCCCCGGGCAGTTAAGGGGGAGGGATGGTTGTGACTAGGGGGCACCCTCATGGCACTTACCCTGGCAGACCTGGTGAGGTCATGTAGCTTCTTTCGGCACTGCTCTGCTGAGCGAGGGGTCTGCCCCACAGCACTGACGGCAGCAGCCACGTCACGCCAGGCCTGGCGTACCGTGCTGGCAGGTTGGCGATGCCCTCTCCGCGGGCGGATGATGCCCCTCCTCTGCTCCACGGCATCGAGCAGCGCCTCGACGTCTGCATCAATAAAGCGAGGTGCAGCTCGCCTAGGCTCCGACATCCTGCCCGACAGATTCTGTGGTCGCCCGCGCCTTTTTACGGCGTCGGGCGGCGTCACATGGGCGGGTTCGTGTCGTCGTCGCGTCCCGTCGTCATCACGCACGTAATTGACGCGGCCGCGCTGCTAGCCCATTTCCAGGAAGTGAATCGGTCGGGAAATGAAGCCTTCGCGACCGTCGTAAAACGGTCCCGATTTTTACGACCGTTTGCCGACTTTCCGCGGGTGCGGAGAATTTCGCCCAATGTTTGTGAAGGATTGATTTTATGGCATTACTGCATGGCATGGTGAAAATGGATTTTGAGATTCAGCCATTGCGAATGGAAGTTGATAGCACTGAAGGTATTAAATCTGATGGAAGTTGTTGGACCGAGAACAGACTACTGAAACAAAAAAGGGAATCGTTTTTAGATACAATTTTGCAAACGGTAATGTCACCGCGGCATCTTTGTCTGGGGTCCAACAAATGGTGACTATGGGCTTCATTTGAATGCTTTTTGTCAATTGCTCACCCTTGGTGTGGATGAGCTTGCATTGAAGAAGCTTAACTTTCTTCGTAGTGCTTGAAAGAGCACTTTATAAACGTATCTTCACGGGTTAAAATTGCATTTGGGCTCCCTATTCCACTCCCACTGACCAAGGAGAGTTAACACTGTCCCTTTCATGATTTGTGGCTTTATCTAAATGATTCTTTCAGGCGCAGCTTCAAGAATAACGCTCATGTCTGAACCCTCATTCTGTGCAAGCTAAAGAATAACTTGATACAGTAATATAATTCAAGCAGCAAATAATAGTTTTTGGTTTGCAGGACATAGCACTTGGGGAGAATGGGATCAAAGGCTATTGGGAGAAAGCAGGATTAGGCTATTGAGCTGGATGATCAGCCATGATCATGATG
The DNA here is from genome assembly GCF_902713615.1 of Scyliorhinus canicula. NCBI lineage: Eukaryota > Metazoa > Chordata > Chondrichthyes > Carcharhiniformes > Scyliorhinidae > Scyliorhinus > Scyliorhinus canicula. The sequence continues at coordinate 145,764,247 of NC_052152.1, read as the reverse complement.
AATGGCGGAGCAGGTTCGAAGGGCCAAAATGCCTCCTCCTGCTCCTATCTTCCATGTATCTATGTAACTCAAGCCTTCTCATTAACCCTTAGTTTTCATGTAAAGGAAGAATAGACTCCATCATGTCGCTGTTGAATGGCTGGCGGGTAGGCACTGATTTGAAAATCGTACTGGATAATGGTGGGATATCAATCAAGTTTATTAATGAGCAATTTGATCGCAATTATCTCTGAGCCCACCAGAATTTAATGGTGGCTTAGGGATTTGATGGAACTCGCACTGATCTTCCAAAATCTGCCCAGCAAACGGCCTTGTAGATGAGACATTTAGTTCCCAGTGTTACGACATCCTGGGTGCGTGCACGGTCAATTCCAGCCCCACAGGCCCCAGACTCCCAACACAAGTGAATGAACCAATAATTTGTATAACGTTTCTGAGACCTTTGACCCTTGTCTGCTCCAATGAATTATAGGCATCAGATATGTAAGTGAAACACAACAGTTTATTTATAACAACAATAGTGCAAAGGCATGCAATAATTATACCAGAATAATGGCCATCTAATCTATCCCCCCCCCCACCTTTTAACATCCCACCCTCTACCTAAACACACACAAGACATACACAAGCAGAGGGAGGGTAAAAATAAAAAAGGATTAACGTAAGATGGAAGATGAATGTTATTGCTTCGGATGTTGAAGTTGTTTTTTTTTAGCTGACTGAGTTTACAGGGCACGGAGTGATTGAGAACCACCAGTTAGATGGCTTATGAGGATCTTCTGGCTGGAACATTAGGCCTGAATCCCCAGACTGTGGGATTCCCTGTGGGAAGTCACTTTCACTTTTATTGACTTGGGCTTTCATTCAGAAGCTCCACCTCGGGGGTGCGATTCTCCTCTCCCCACGCCGGGTGGGAGAATCGCGGGAGGGCCCCCCAACTAATTTCACGACCCCCTGGCACCCCCCGCGATTCTCCCACCCCTGCTTGGAAGAATCGGCGACCGGCAATTCTCCGACACGGATGGGCCGAGCGGCCTGCCGTTCGCGACTGTTTCACGACGGCGGCAACCACACCTGGTTGCTGCCGTTGTGAAATCACCATAAGATGCCCGTTTTGGGGCTTGTAGGGGGCCTGGTGGGGACTGAGAACCACGACTGTGCTCGGGAGGGGACAGGCCCGCGATCGGTGCCCACCGATTGTTGGGCCGGCGTCTCAACGGGACGGACTATTTCCCTTCTGCCGCCCCGCAAGATCAAGCCGCCACGTCTTGCGGGGCGGCTGAGGGGAAGATGGCCACCGCGCATGCACGGGTTTGAGCTGTTACCTGTCGTGACGTCAGCCGCGCATGCGTGGGTTGGAGCCGGCCAACCTGCGCAGGTGCGGCTGACGTCACATAGGCGCCGCCTTGACGCCAGCGTCAGCCGAGAATAACGGAGCGCCGCTCCTAGCCCCCGGGTGGGGGTGAATTCGGTGAGAGGAGAGGGCTCCGAGGCCGTCGTGAAACTCGGCCTTCATGAATTTTCCCGGGAGCGGAGAATCGCGCCCCAGGTCTTTGAAATTCTTATTGTTTGCAACTCCACAAGAATGTCCCCTAGCTTTACTGAGGAAAAATAGAGTTCCCCTCACGAGATTTTAAAGAGGGTTCTTTAAACAACTGGCCCTGCCTGCATCTGTTGCTGGACTGAACTTGCTTGCAGGTCAATCTGACTATAGAGAGAGAACAATTTTTACTTTGAACCTTTAGACAGAATCCATCAGGTAAGAGAGAGATCAAGGCTTTTACCCTCCAACGTCTTGATCAAAACAAAACTAACTTGGAAACAGTCTCACAGAGTAGAGGAACATTCCAGAATAGTCACGACCAATCAGCATACATGACCAGCTGAGATCCTGATATCATCATATCTGGCTGGATTCCTTTTTTAAAAAATTAAAGGTGAAGTCTTCTTAAAGGCATAGATGAATATCTGTTCATGCACAAAATGTATGAAAGTCAAAATAATAGAAAACAAAGGGAATAAACAGGGAAAATAGGGTTTAGACAAGAAGAGTCTTGCAACAGGTACTTCATTGTCATTCCAGGGACCCAGCACCAGGAAGGGGAAAGCTACCTCCTCTGCTCTTGAGTTCAGCGGTCTGGCATCCCCTCTTTTTTTTAACTTTTCCAATTAAGGGTCAATTTAGCCTGGCCAATCCACCTGCCCTGCACATTTTTGGTTTGTGGGGGGTGAGACCCATGCAGATAGAGGATGTGCAAATTCCACATGGACAGTGATCCAGGGCCGGGATTGAACCAGGGTCCTCAGCACCGCAAGGCAACAGTGCTAACCACTGTGCCACTGTGCCGCCCTCCCGCACCCACTCTTACCTCTGACCACCCACATCCCATGGCCCCCATCCTGCCCAACTCATCTCTCTCCAGAGATCCAATGACAATCTCGAGTGAAGGCTTTAGTGCATTGACAACAGTAACCACTGCTTCCAGTTGTGTTGCTCGTACCAGAGTGCTGCCAGCTTCTGGTTGGCTGGCAAATATAAGGGACAGGATTTCCACCATTCTAGGGCTCTTGATCAAGTGGGAAGCCTGTAACTATACAATTAAGTGCCTGATTGGAATTAAGCCGTATCGGTCCTCCCATGGATAGGGTTTCCACCAGTTCTCCAACCAATGTGCAGGACCCCCATTATCTAGCTAAATGCCAACTCACAATTCACTAATTATATTAATAATTTCAAACACGGACTGATGAGCCTGAATATTTCAGCATCTCTCTGTAGCTGGGCAATCAGACTTACATAACACCTTTGACCTGCACATTCATTGGCCAATAACCTCCAAACATGAGTGGGAAGCTGTGGCCTGCTGATTCTGACCTGCACTCAGAAATGACGGCGAACGTTCCGGTTTCAGTGACAGCCTCGGGCCTCCAGCGGGATACTTTGCACAGGTTCCAGCGCAGCGCAGTTGAATGTGTAGCCACCGAAGTTGGCACTTCCAACTGCAGTGTCTTAAAAAGTAAGGTTAAGGGGGGAGTTGTTGGGTTACAGGTATAGGGTGGATACGTGGGTTTGAGTAGGGTGATCATGGCTCGGCACAACATCGAGGGCCGAAGGGCCTGTTCTGTGCTGTACTGTTCTATGTTCTATTCCTACCACTATAAGCCAATACTTATCTTCGATAAGGGAACCCACTGGATCAGGGAACAATGGCCTCTTGTTCTGTCCTGAGACTGCAGGCTTCCCAGTTGATACGGGCTAAGGGGTCAGGAGTGTCTATTCTCGTAGCGAGCGTTGGTTGGACACTTACTTGTCGGTGTAGCTGTTGGCCAGGCCTCTCCTCCCGACTCAAAATAGTGATTTACAAATTGGAATTAAGCCGTATCGGTCCTCCCATGGATAGGGTTTCCCACGCAGGGCAAATTGGACACTTTAAGTCGGGAAGTGGCCAACTTCGGTGGCTACAAATGTCACCATGCCCCCTTATGAAGCAGCATCTATGGGAATGCCCATTGAAGTCAAGCACTTAAACTGCAGATTCGAAGACAAGGGACAACTAGTTTCACAAGCCTTTTAAAGATATGTTGGAGTTTTTAAACAGTGGTTTTGTTCTTTCCTTTAAACAGGTATTGCTGTCGTTATTTTAAAGTAATTTTTAATTTGATTTTTTATGATTAAAGGTAATCATTATTTAACACTTTTAAGTGAACATAGGTGTTGTGATTTGTTTGAAATCTGTGAAAATATTTAAATCTGCACTATATTATCATAAATTTACATGTGGCATGCTTCAAAGTGTCTGTATGTTATAATTTAGATTATGGCAACTGAAAATTTAATAGGGAAGAAGAGAAGTCGGAAATTGTCACACCACTAATAATGGAGATTCTTGAAGCAGTTCTACGTCAGCTGGGACTCTGTCAGTAGAACATTTGCCTCTGAGTCACAAGGTTCTGGGTTCAAGTGCCAATGCAGAGCTTGAGCACATCAATGAGGCAGACACTCTAATGCAGTTCAGAGGGAGCATTGCACTGTCAGTAGTAGTCTTTCAGAGGAGACTTTATTATTATTATTGCATTCCTGTCTGTAGCAGCTTGCTGAGTAAATATCAACTGCTTGGCTCGCTCCATCATTTCAGGGGACCGTTTGGAATAAACCACATTGCTGTGAATCTATAGTCACTCGAAAACCAGACAAGGTAAGAATGGCAGTGATGTTGGATTTTTACAACAAGCAACGGTAGTTTCATAGTCACCCTTACTGAGTCTTCAATTCCAGATTTTTTAAATTGAATTTAAACCCCCATCAGTTGCTATGGTAGGATTTGAACCCACATCCCCAGAGCATTAGTTCTGAATTTCTAGCCCAGTGACATTACCACTTCACCAGCATCTCCTGCATCACAGCAGTGAATACACTTCCAAAAAAGCACTCCATTGGCTGTCAAACACTGAGATGTTTGGTGGAGCTCACTAAAAGTGCTTTCTAAATGCAAGTCTTTCCTTCATTTCTGTGCAATTCAAGTTTCAATGGAAATCTCCAGTATTTGTGCTTCTGGTTCTTATTTACAGTGTGTGATGATACACTTTCATAGATGTCATAAGAAACACAAAAGGTATTTATTAACAGGAAGAACTGAACAGCAGTACAGCAGCCACATGGCTGCCTTGGGCCCCAACATATCTTCTGCCCAAAAGAAGACTCCACCCTCTGGGGAAATTGCCCACTCTCAATCTCAATTGATCCCCCAAACCGGGTGACCCTTACTCTGCTGTGTTGCCCTCAAAGGGAGGATCACCATAAATCAGCACACAGCAGCAATTCGAAGGTATGGGGCACGGTTTTCCCACCCCAGTGTGCCCAGCATTGATGCGTTGCATCGGGAGAATCGGAGGAGAGGCCAGAATCGTGATTCGAGCCCGGCACGAACCATTTCGCAATTCACCCAGCCTGCTCCCAATGGTCAGTTACAGATCTCGCCCAAAAATGGGAAGAAGTTCATTAAACCTAATTTGCATTCATTTCAATCTCATTAGTGAGACTGAAGTCAAATGCAGCAACTGTGTGGGGTAGTTTAGTACTCCTCTACAAAAACGGGAAGTCCAATGGTTACCGAGGGCAGTGAGGAGGTGAGTAGCTGTCTCTGTTTACCGGCTTGCATCTCAAGGAGACAGGGTGGGGAGGGAGGGGGGAGGGGGGGGGGGCAACAGGGGGTTTGCCGTTGAGTCATTTTTGGGTGAATCGCGCTCATGATTTATTTTAGCAAAAAGTATTTTTGCTATTAATGATTGGTACTAGAGATTACAGTTCCATGGACAATGGTGCATAATTCAATAACAGGGCATGCTGCTTTTTAGATAGTGCCCCCGAAGCCTGATCACTAATGTCGCCCACCAAGATATGTATCTCTGTGTTGGTGGAAAGTACGGGTGATAGTTGTGACGCATCGCCGGTGCTCTCCTCAGAGTTCTCTGCCAAGGTGTTCTTTTGGGCAGCTCTGGATGGCTCGGCCTCACTAGATGGGGATTCTGCGAAATAATAGGTCAGTGAGTGGGAAGGATCATTTTGTGAGACTTCAACAACTCACTTGAGACAGGTCATCTAGATGAAAGGGCAATGGATCCTCACTTCTCTAGCACGTCAATCTCTCTGTCGGTCACTGCTCTCTCCTTAGGCAACTCTGCAATCTCCAGGCCCCTTCCACCTAGGGGGAGAGGACTTGGATCTCTGGCATTCCGCCCCCTCTTTTTGCCCTTTCCCTCTTATCGTGGGCTATCTTCTCCTGCAGGGATGAAGAGAGGGCAATGTGAGCCACGGACTTGTGCACTGATGGACAAGTTCTCTTGCAGGATTGAGAAGATAATAACTGAGAATGATTTGCTACTTTCATGAGCAGGAAAATATTCAGACGTATTTTACAATTAGCTTACCTAAACTGAGTTTGAAGACCATGTTCTGTAGCTTCAGCATTCTCAGCTTTTAAACGTTCCCCTGCTAGATTAATCTTTGTACGTACACTGTGAAAAATGACAGTAGAATCCTTGGTAGCTTCTGGCAAGAGAAACAAATACAGAAATAGGACAAGAGAGATGGGCCTCTCAAGATAACCTTGTTAACTGGTTTACTGAGTTCAATTCTTGGGTTTCCCCTGCAGGGGGATAGATTTCCCTGGCTACTTATAAAATGAGAGGCGATGGCTGAAGGTTTAAGCAAAATAAAACATTGCCTTCATTTGCACTTTCACAGTTCTGGACACCTTTGGGAATGCACTGATTCATTGGCCTTTGCTGCTGGTTAGAGGCAATAAATATAAACATTGCAGCACACTTTGAACCTTCAGTCTAAATATATAACTTACTGCTTTACTTTCTCTTCTGTATTGTGCACAATGATTTCCTATGTTAATATATATATACTATATACATGAGGAGAATCAAAGGGCTGTAACTACCGAACTTCAGGATGTCGGATTTGGGAGGATTACTCCAAGATACGCTGGTGAATCTTCTTTGCATGTTCACAAGTAAAATCCGCATGACAATTACCCACAAGTGCAAACTTCCCCAGGGCTATTTCCCTGCATTGGGAACCATCTGAAAATGTAACTTAAATCTCAAAATTTGGATGGTTCCGACTGGGTTACACCAATAGTTGCCTAAAACATTTAGGAGAAGTATAACCTCTTCTAACATCCGCCAACTATTGCACAGACCTTACAGGACTCATCCCACACATCCAACTACTTCCCACTCTCCTAAACCCTCGCACAGGTGTCTCCTTTTATGAAGCCCAGCCTGACCCGAGGCCCAACACACCAGCCCCCCTGCAAGGCCTGACACCTTCCATCTGAAGTCCAACCCAAGGCCTGACACACCAGCCATCTGAGCCCCCCACCCCCCCCCCCCCCCCCACCCCTCCCCCCCAAGGCCTCCACTCTCATCTCCAAGACATGACCTCCCGAGTCCTGATACCCCCTACCGCATGCCCCCACTCCCGGAGCCAGACACCCTTTCCCTAACCAGAGTCACAAACCCTCCTCCCACTACCCTGAGGCCTAACACCTCCACCCTGCAAGGTCCAATGACCCCCTCACCCCTTCTCCAAAGCACCTGATCCCTACAATCCTTCTAACCCAAAATCCCTGCCAGGTCTGACCCAACTCCGACCACTAACCCCCTGGGCTGCACAGCCTTCTCCACTTGCCTTCTGTCTGGCCTCTCAAGGACCTTGTGGATAGCACAATTGCTTCCCAACTCCAGGGTCCCAGGTTTGATTCCAGCTTGGGTCGCTGTCTGTGTGGAGTCTGCACATCCTCCCCGTGTGTGCTTGGGTTTCCTCCGGGTGCTCCGGTTTCCCCCCACAGTCCAAAGATGTGCAGGTTAGGTGGATTGGCCATGATAAATTGCCCTTAGTGTCCAAAATTGCCCTTAGTGTTGGGTGGGGTTACTGGGTTATGGGGATAAGGTGGAGGTGTTGACCTTGGGTAGGGTGCTCTTTCCAAGAGCCGGTGCAGACTCGATGGACTCTGCACTGCAAATTCTATGATATCTATGACCTTTAAACTTCAATCGACCTTAAGTACCTGGTTTGTGGTAGCTAGTGCTTAAAAATGTTCAGTAAGAAGTCTTACAACACCAGGTTAAAGTCCAACAGGTTTGTTTCAAACATGAGCTTTCGGAGCACGGCTCCTTCTTCAGGTGAATGGAAAGGCTTGTTCCAGAAATGTTTATATAGACACAGTCAGAGATGCCCGGAATGCGAGCACCTCCAGGCAATCAAATCATCAAAGATGCAGAGAGAGAGGTAACTCCAGGTTAAAGAGGTGTGAATTGTCCCAAGCCAGTTCAGTCGGTAGGCCTCTGCAAGTCCAGGCTTGTTGGTGGGGGCCGAATGTAATGCGACATGAATCCCAGATCGCATTACATTCGGCCCCCACCAACAAGCCTGGACTTGCAGAGGCCTACCGACTGAACTGGCTTGGGACAATTCACACCTCTTTAACCTGGAGTTACCTCTCTCTCTGCATCTTTGATGATTTGATTGCCTGCAGGTGCTCGCATTCCGGGCATCTCTGACTGTGTCTATATAAACATTTCTGGAACAAGCCTTTCCATTCACCTGAAGAAGGAGCCGTGCTCCGAAAGCTCGTGTTTGAAACAAACCTGTTGGACTTTAACCTGGTGTTGTAAGACTTCTTACTGTGCTCACCCCAGTCCAACGCCGGCATCTCCACATCTTAAAAATGTTGACATGGCCTTTCAATTCATGCAGAACAAGACCAGCAGCGCGGGTTCAATTCCCTTACTGGCCTCCCCGAACAGGCACCGGAATGTGGCGACAAGTGTCCCCCCCCACTGACTCTTGATCTGCCAGGTCCATTTCATTTCCATGAACCAGGTCCAATAGTGATTTCTCCCTTGTTGGACTGGAAATATATTGCTGTAGAAAATTCTCCTGAACACAATCGATGAACTCTTGTCTCTCTCTGCCCCTTACACTACCACTGTCCCAGTCTATAGGGCAGCACGGTAGCATTGTGGATAGCGCAATTGCTTCACAGCTCCAGGGTCCCAGGTTCGATTCCGGCTTGGGTCACTGTCTGTGCAGAGTCTGCACATCCTCCCTGTGTGTGCGTGGGTTTCCTCCGGGTGCTCCGGTTTCCTCCCACAGTCCAAAGATGTGCAGGTTAGGGAGATTGGCCATGATAAATTGCCCTTAGTGTCCAAAATTGCCCTTAGTGTTGGGTGGGGTTACTGGGTTATGGGGATAGGGTGGAGTTGTTGACCTTGGGTAGGGTGCTCTTTCCAAGAGCCGGTGCAGACTCGATGGGCCGAATGGCCTCCTTCTGCACTGAAATTCTATGATTCTATATTTGGAGAATTGAAGTTTCCATTTGCACCTCTCTGTAATTTCCATGCAGACTTGATCCTCTACATCTTTGGTGTTCTGTAGACTACACAGAGCAAAATGATTATATCCTTTTTGCTCCTTATCTCTTGCCGAATTGAATTTGTCCTTTAACCCTCTGTGACATCCTCTTTCTCCAGCACTATAGTGCTCTCCTTAATCAATAAAGCCACCCTTGCCACTTTTCTTCATTCCCTATCTTTCCTGAACACCTTGTAACCAGAAATATGTAACACCCAGTCCTACCCTTCCTTGAGCTCGTTCTCCATTATTGCCCTTACATCATAATTCGTCATGGCAATCTGCGTCTGTAACAGACTAATCTTATTTACCATACTCCATGCATTCACATACATGCACAGTAACCCCAATTTAGACTTCATTACTTTCATCCTTACACCGATGCTGCCTAGAGATGGAAGAGAGAGGCTTTTAGCAAGTGCAAGAGGAGCAAATCAGCGGAGGCATTAATGGAGTACAGAAAGTGCAGGATGGAGCTTAAGAATGCAATTAGGAGAGCAAAGAGGGGATATGAGAAAGCTCTGGTTGGGAAAAGTAGGAAAAATTCCAAGATATTCTGTGAGTATATCAATGGGAAGAGGATAACCAGGAAAAGAGTAGGGCCCATTAGGGGCGAAAGGGGCAAACTATGGGTGAAGGCAGAGGATATTGGCAGGGTGTTGAATGGATACTTCACATCTGTCTTGACCCAAGGGAATGAGGATGTAGGTATGGAATTCAGGGAGAGAGACTGTGAGGTTCTTGAGCAAATTGTCTTAGGGAGTGACAAGGTATTGGAGGTATTGGCAGGCTTAAAAGTGGACAAATCTCCAGGTCTGATGAATTGTGTCCCAGGCTGTTGTGGTAGGTGAGGGAAGGGATTTCAGGGGCTCTGACCCATTTTTTTAAATTTCTGAGTAGCCATGGGGAAGTGCCAGATGACTGGAGAACAGCTAACGTGGTTCCACTATTTAAGCAGGGTTAGAATCATAGAATCTTACAATCATTAAAGTGCAGAAGAAGGCCATTCGGCCCACCGAGACTGCACTGACCCTCTGAAGGGGCACCTATGGGCAATTAAGCACACCCAATCCACCTAACCTGCACATCTTTGGATTGTGGGAGGAAATCAGAGCACCCAGAAGAAACCCAGACAGACAGAGGGAGAATGTGCAAACTCCACACGGGCAGGCACCCGACGTTGAATCAAACACGGTTCCCTGGTGCCGTGAGGCAGCAGTGTGAACCACCATGCCACCCCAATTGCAGAGATTGTAGAGACTGGAGAGATTGTCGTGATAAGCCAAGGTTGCCGAGATAAACCAGGGAACTACAGACCAATGAGTCTCATGTCAATGGTAGGGAAACTATTGGATAAAATTCTGAATGAGAGAATCTATCTCCACTTGGAGAGTCAAGGTTTGAACAGGGATAGTCAGCATGGCTTTGTCAGAGGGAGGTCATGCCGAGCAAATTAGGTTTTTTGAGGATGTGACCAGGAGATTTATAAAGAAGACAAATACACATGGGATGCAAGGTAATTTGATAAGGTGGATTCAAATTGGCATAGTTGTAGGAAACCGAGGGTGATGACAGACGGCTACTTTAGTGACTGGAAGCCAGGCCAGGATTCTCCGATCTGCCGCGCCGAAATGGCGCTCGGCGAGGGGACAAAGAATGGGGCCTCAGACCCGTGATTGGGTCTGACGTTGGGACGTGATTCTCCGGCAACCGGAGAATCGCTGCCAGTCGCGCGCAGGCGGTCGACGCGGCGCCGGTCGGGGTCCATTGAAAGAGGCCCCCACGCCGATTCTTCACAGTCGACCAGGTGTGGTTTATGTATGGTTCCACCCGGCTGCGGTCGCCGTCCCAGTGGTGGGCGGAGGAATCAGTCTCTGGGAGGGAGGCCTCCATGACGGCCAGGCCCGTGATCGGGGGGCACTGTTCGGCGGGCATGCATGATCTGGGGGGGTCGTACCTTCTTCCGAGCTGGCCCGCTGTGTGGCTCCACCATGTTGCACGGCGCTGGCGCGGACGCGGCCGCCGCACGCATGCGCGGACCCGCAGCCAATAGTGCAGGACAGTCTATGTCAGCTGGAGCAGTGCGGAGTACTCCGGCGCCGTGCTGGCCTGTGGAATCACTGGGCCAAGAGGTCCGGTTGACGCCGGCGTGAAGCACTCCAGTGTTTACGCCAGCGTCAACACTGAGCCGCATTTTTGGAGAATCCCTGCCCCACTGGCCAGTTGGCATACAACAGGGATCTGTGCTGTGTTCCCTATTATTTGTTATTGATATAAATCACATAGATTGGTATGTGGGGGTTAGGATCAGTAAGTTTGTGGATGACCAAAGGTTGGCCGGGTGGTTAACAGTGAGGTTGAGTATCTTGGGTCACTGGAAGATACAGGCAGATGGACAGATAAGTGGCAGATGGAATTTAACCCTGAAAAGTTTGAGGTGATACACTTTGGCAGGGGTAATGTGACAAGGAAATGTTCAATGAATGGCATGACACTGGGAGGATCTGAGGAACAAAGGGACCTTGGCGTGTTTGTCCATACATGTCTGAAGATGAGGGGGCAGGTTAAAATGGTGGTGAAAAACACATATGTGAAACTTGCTTTTATCAATCAAGGCATAGTTTACAAAAGCATAGAACATAAGAACATAAGAACTAGGAGCAGGAGTAGGCCATCTGACCCCTCGAGCCTGCTCCACCATTCAATGAGATCATGGCTGATCTTTTGTGGACTCAGCTCCACTTTCTGGCCCGAACACCATAACCCTTAATCCCTTTATTCTTCAAAAAACTATCTATCTTTACCTTAAAAACATTTAATGAAGGAGCCTCAACTGCTTCACTGGGCAAGGAGTTCCATAGATTCACGACCCTTTGGGTGAAGAACTTCCTCCTAAACTCAGTCCTAAATCTACTTCCCCTTATTTTGAGGCTATGTCCCCTAGTTCTGCTTTCACCCACCAATGGAAACAACCTGCCCGCATCTATCCTATCTATTCCCTTCATAATTTTAAATGTTTCTATAAGATCCCCCGTCATCCTTCGAAATTCCAACGAGTACAGTCCCAGTCTCCTCATAATCCAACCCCTTCAGCTCTGGGATTAACCTAGTGAATCTCCTCTGCACACCCTCCAGCGCCAGTATGTCCTTTCTCAAGTAAGGAGACCAAAACTGAATACAATACTCCAGGTGAGGCCTCACTAACACCTTATACAATTGCAACATAACCTCCCTAGTCTTAAACTCCATCCTTCTAGCAATGAAGGACAAAATTCCATTTGCGTTCTTAATCACCTGTTGCACCTGTAAACCAACTTTCTGTGACTCATGCACTAGCACACCCAGGTCTCTCTGCACAGCAGCATGCTTTAATATTTTATTGTTTAAATAATAATCCCGTTTGCTGTTATTCCTACCAAAATGGATAACCTCACATTTGTCAACATTGTATTCCATCTGCCAGACCCTAGCCTATTCACTTAACCTATCCAAATCCTTCTGCAGACTTCCAGTATCCTCTGCACTTTTCACTTTACCACTCATCTTAGTGTCATCTGCAAACTTGGACACATTGCCCTTGGTCCCCAACTCCAAATCATCTTTGTAAATTGTGAACAATTGTGGGCCCAACGCGGATCCCTGAGGGACACCACTAGCTACTGATTGCCAACCAGAGAAACACCCATTAATCCCCACTCTTTGCTTTCTATTAATTAACCAATCCTCTATTCATGCTACTACTTTACCCTTAATGCCATGCATCTTTATCTTATGCAGCAATCTTTTGTGTGGCACCTTGTCAAAGGCTTTCTGGAAATCCAGATATACCACATCCATTGGCTCCCCGTTATCTACTGCGCTGGTAATGTCCTCAAAAAATTCCACTAAATTAGTTAGGCACGAACTGCCCTTTATGAACCCATGCTGCGTCTGCCCAATGGGACAATTTCTATCCAGATGCCTCGCTATTTCTTCCTTGATGATAGATTCCATCATCTTCCCTACTACCGTAGTTAAGCTCACTGGCCTATAATTTCCCGCACTCTGCCTACCTCCTTTTTTAAACAGTGGTGTCACGTTTGCTAATTTCCAATCCACCGGGACCACCGCAGAGTCTAGTAAATCATCACTAGTGCATCTGCAATTTCCCTAGCCATCTCTTTTAGCACTCTGGGATGCATTCCATCAGGGCCAGGAGACTTGTCTACCTTTTGCCCCATTAGCTTGCCCATCACTACTTCCTTAGTGATAACAATCCTCTCAATGTCCTCACCTGTCATAGCCTCATTTCTATCAGTCACTGGCATGTTATTTGTGTCTTCCACTGTGAAGACCGACCCAAAAAACTTGTTCAGTTCCTCAGCCATTTCCTCATCTCCCATTATTAAAACTCCCTTCTCATCCTCTAAAGGACCAATATTTACCTTAGCCACTCTTTTTTGTTTTATATATTTGTAAAAACTTTTACTGTCTGTTTTTATATTCTGAGCAAGTTTACTTTCATACTCTACCTTACTCTTATTTATAGCTTTTTTAGTAGCTTTCTGTTGCTCCCTAAAGATTTCCCAGTCCTCTAGTCACCCACCAATCTTTGCCACTTTGTATGCTTATAGAGGTCATGTTGGAGTTCTGTAGAACTTTGGTAAGGCTTCAGCTGGAGTATGTGTGAAATTCTGGTCGCCACATTATAGGAAGAATGTGACTGCACTGGAGCGAGTGCAGAGGAGATTCACCAAGATGTAGCCTGGGATGGAACATTTTAGTTATGAAGAGCGGATGTATAAGCTTGTGTTGTTTTTACTGGAGCGGAGAAGACTGAGGGGCAATCTGATCAAGGTATACAAGATTATGAGGGCCATTGACAGGCCAGATAGGGAGCAGCTGTTCCCCTTAGTTGAAGGGTCAGTCACAAGGGAACACAAGTTCAAGGTGAGAGGCAGGAGATTTAGGGATGATTTGTGGAAAAACCTGTTACCCAGAGTATGTGATGGTCTGGAATGCACTTCCTGGGATGGTGGTAGATGCGGGTTGCCTCACATCTTTTAAAAAATACCTGGAAACGGCAGCACGGTGGCTCAGTAGATAGCACTGCTGCCTCACGGCGCCGAGGTGCCAGGTTCGATCCTGGCTCTGGGTCACTGTCCGTGTCGAGTTTGTACATTCCCCCCATGTTTGAGTGGGTTTTGCCCCCACAACGCAAAGATGTGCAGGCTAGGTGGATTGGTCATGCTAAATTGTCCCTTAATTGTAAAAAATGAATTGGGTACTCTAAATTTATATTTTTTTAAAAATACCTGGGTGAGCACTTGGCACATCACAACATTCACGGCTATAGGCCAAGTGCTGGCAAATGGGGTTAGGTAGGTAGGTCAGGTGTTTTTCCTGTGTTGGTGCAGACTCTATGGGCTGAAGGGCCTCGTCTGCATTGTATTATTCTGTGATTTTGTGATTCTATTAACTTACTAATCTCTGGGCTATCCCTCATTTTCCCACCCCACTGACAAGCTAGATTTCCCTTTTCTGTTTAACAAGTTCCCAAATCATATATGACTTCCGACACTTGCTTAGCTGAACAAAGCTGTTTCTACTGATTTCTGGGAGAGACTCTCTGTGGCTGTCACCTCATGTTTTCATGTGAAGTGCTCCCCATCTTGTACCACATTGTCTATTTGTAATGCTGGATCCATCGAGGTAGTACATCTACACTGGTGGATATAGTATGCAGGTGTCATGTGATGGTGATTCCAAAGAGTGATGCTCCTCTTCTGAGGGCCATGCCTCCTCCTCCCTCATCAATCATTGCACTGCCAACATTGTCTCTGTGGAAGAGAAAAGGCAATCATCGATTGGGCACACGGGTGACAGAGGGGTCAAGACCTAACATTTCAGGATCATTATCGTCCTCATAGAACAGGGCTCCACATAAATCGTCTGTTGGGCTCGCTGCAAGTGTCATATGTGAAGCTTTCGCCCGCTCGCTATGCCACCTCCAGCTCACCATCAGCGACAGCCTGCATTGTTGTCACCCTCCTGATTCCCAACACATCTTCTGCACTGGTATTACAATCACCAGGGATGACATTCCAACAAACTTCTGTGCCTCTCCTAGGCATTGTCATAATATCCACTCATGTATATCATGAGATGCAGACAGACAGTGATTGACACACAGGATAACCTATGAACACACACAACACAGAACAACCAATCAGGACACCACCACTATAAAGCCCACAGGGCATTAAGGCTATCTCTCTCTCACAGGACACGGCTAGGGAGATAGTCACAGTGCACAGGCCAATGAACATCATCACCATGTGGTAGAGAGCTTGTCTGGCCAGGCCAGTAGGAAGTTATCAGTTCAGTTAATAGAGTGTCAACCCACAGCAGATTATGTACAGCAATCAGCAGGTTCAATAAAACAGTGTTGGACCATCTCCTGTGTCGGAAGCCAGTTTCTTGTTTTACTGCATCCAGTTGCAGTTGATGTTAGACCAACACAGATAACACATCATGGTACCAGAGAGCTATTAACTCTAACAAACCTACCTCGAGTGAATCTGCAACGACCAGCATGCAGCCATCCAGCGGCATAGAAAATATCTAACCTCCTCCGCAACTCCGGATCTCCAGCAACCTCGGCGCCAACTGGAAAGTCTTCAAAACAGAAGTTCCTCCTATATATCGAGGCCTCCGACCTCGAGGTCGCATCGGATGCCTGAAAGATCGCGCTGTTCCTGTCGACTGCGGGGGATCACGCCATCCACATTTATAACTTGCTCACGTTTGCTGATGGCGAAGACAAGACGAAGTTCAAGACGGTTCTGCTGAAATTCGACAACCACTGCGACATTGAGGTGAATGAGAGCTTTCAACGGTACATCTTCCAACAGAGGCTTCAGGGTAAGGATGAACCTTTTCAGTCCTTCTTGACCCATCTCTGCATCCTAGCGCAGTCATGTGACTCGACGGCTGATTCCATGATCCGGGATCAGATCGTTTTTGGGGTCCAGTCTGACTCCCTGCAGGAGCAGCTCCTCAAAATCAAACAGTTGACCCTCTCCGTCATCATTGAAACGTGCGTTGTCCATGAGCATGCCAGGAATCGTTACTCCCGCATCAGGGCGGCAGAAAATGGAAAACTAGCCTCCCAAGAGGCAGAAAGGGTGCAGGACATCGCAAAAATGCAAGGCCTGAGCATTGAGGAGAGAGGCCATTTTGCGCGCTTTTCCCAGTTCCCTACGCATGCGCGCCACGACCGGGTGGACGACGAGGCCGAAGACCCCGATGCGCATGTGTGATCGTCGGCCAACCGCACTGCGCATTCACGATGGCGCACAGAACGCACTGACGTCAGCGTCATGACGTGTCCAAATTGTGGCTCCGCCCATTTAAAACGGCAATATCCAGCCAAAGGAAGGCAATGTCTACAGTGTGGAAAGCCTGGGCATTACGCAGCCTTATGCAGTCCACTCCACCGACCAACAGCCAGCGATCCCAGCTGCAGCACAGACGTGTCCGCTGCGTACAACAAGGCATGCAGGATTCGGATCCCGACAGCCCAACGGACCCCGATGCTGACTGACTCGAGTCTATATACCGGGTGGGCATAATCACCACGCACGAGCTGGCTTCCACCGTGCCTGCAAACCGCCTTTCAATCCTCACTGTGGAAACTGACGACGAGTGGTGTGCTGTCATCACGGTTAACCAGTCTCGCATCCGATTTAAATTAGACACTGCCGCATCTGCAAACTTCATATCACAGTCGGACCTCAACAGCATCAAGACCAACCTAGCATTCTTCCACCAGCCTGCCAACTCCTTGACTACAATGGCAATGCCATAGCTGCCAGTGGATCGTGTCAGCTCGGTGTATCTCACAAGGCAATCAAAACAATTCGAGATCGTCCGGCCTGACAAGGCATCCCTGCTCGGTGCTCGCGCACGCAAACTCCTAAATCTGGTCCAGCACGTCCATGCCATGTCCTCGACACTGGCGACTGCCTCGCCCAATGTGAATCTCCAGGTTGAGATAGACGACATTCTCACGCAATACCACAAAGTGTTTGATGGAATGGGCACGCTCCCATATTGTTACAAGATATTGCTCAAACCGAATGCCATCCCAGTCATCCATGCACCACGCCGGGTGCCGGGTCCTCTCAAGGATTGTCTGAAAATGCAGCTACGAGAGCTCCAAGACCAGGGTATCATCTCAAAGGTCACGGAACCAACAGACTGGGTCAGCTCCATGGTCTGCGTCAAGAACCCCTCTGACGAACTCCGCATTTGCATTGATCCCAAAGACCTGAATCGCAACATCATGCGCGAGCACTAGCCGATCCCAAAGCGTGAAGAGTTAACCTGTTAGATGGCTCATGCCAAATTCTTTACCAAGCTGGACACCTCCCATGGGTTCTGGCAGATACAGCTCAATGAGTCCAGTCGTAAGCTGTGCACGTTTAACTCTCCGTTTGGCAGGTATTGCTACAATACCTGGTATCATATCAGCTTCCGAAGTATTTCATCGCATGGATGCAAATGGAGCAAATGATGGAGGGCATCGAGGGGGTGCGAGTCTATGTGGACGACGTGATCATCTGGTCCGCGATGCCCGAGGATCACATCGCTCGCCTCAAACAAGTTTTCCAGAGGATTCATGAAAACGGCCTCCAGCTCAACAGGGCCAAATGCTCATTTGGTAGGTCCGCTATCAAGTTTCTGGGTGACCACATTTCACAGCAGGGTGTGCAACCTGACGCTGACAAGGTGCTGGCAATCAATACCATGAAGACCCCAGAGGACAAAAAGGCGGTCCTCCGTTTCCTCGGGATGGTGGATTTCCTCGGGAAATTCATTCCCAACATGGCATCCCACACCACAGCCCTCCGGCATCTCTTAAAAAAGTCAACAGTGTTCCAGTGGCTTCTCGCACATCAAGCGGAGTGGCTTGAGCTGAAGGTGAAGCTCACCACAGCCCCAGTACTGGCATTCTTTGACTCAACCAAGGATACCAAGATATCCACAGACGCAAGCCAGGATGGCATTGGGGCGGTGCTCCTCCAGCGAGACGACTCCTCGTCCTGGGCTCCAGTGGCATACGCCTCCAGGGCCATGACTCCGACCGAACAACGGTATGCCCAGATCGAAAAGGAGTGCCTGGGTCACCTGACAGGAATAGTCAAGTTTCATGACTACGTATACGGCCTGCCAAAGTTCACGGTGGAAACAGACCACAGGCCTTTAGTCCACAGAATCCAAAAGGATTTAAATGACATGACACATCGGCTGCAGCGAATTCTTCTTCGTCTCCGCCAATATGACTTCGAACTCGTCTACACACCGGGTAAGGAGCTAATCGTTGCGGATGCCCTCTCCCGATCCATCACCATGCCATGTGAACAGGGCAACTTCATTCACCACATTGAAGAACAGTTGCAGTTGTGTGCCAGCAAACTCCCAGCCACTGATGAACGAGTTATACAAATACGCGAAGAAACTGCCAAAGATCCTCCACTGCAGCGCATGATGAAGCACCTCGCCCATGGCTGGCAAAAGGGGCAGTACCTCCAGTTCTTCAACGTTAAGGACGAGCTGACGGTTGTTGAGGGGATCATTCTTAAACTAGATAGAATTGTCATTCCCTAAAGCATGCAAAACATGGGGGGTGATTCTCCGAAACCGGGAGAAATCGTGAGGCTGGCGTCAAAAACGGGCGGGTTTGACGCCAGCCTCCGCCCCCCCGACCGGGAACCGATTCTGGTCCCCGGTCGGGGCTAGCATGCCACGGCCGTGAACTCCGGCATCGCGGGCTTAACGAATTTCGTTAAGCCCGCTTGCCAGAGTTTGCGACGGCTGACGTCATCACGCATTTGCACGAAACCCGCGCATGCGCGGGCCGGGATGCCCCTCAGCCGCCCCGCGAATGGATACAGCGGGGCAGCGGAAGGATAAAGAGTGCACGGGATAAGTACCCGCTGCCCGCGATCGGTGCCCACCGATCGCGGGCCCATGGCACCCTTGGCACGGCCGTGGTACTGCCGTGCCAATCGGTGCCATGGTTTCCCAGATCGCGACTTTACGGCCGTTTTTATGAACGGTCAGACCAGGTGTGTTTGACGTTCCTAAAAACGGTCGTAAAGGGCTTGGACTTTGGCCCATCGGCCAGCTGAGAATCACTGCTCGCCGTAAAAAAACGGCGGGCAGCGATTCGTGTTGGGAGGCGGGCGTGGGGGGGGGAGAATAGCGGGACGGCATCAGACCAGCGTGGCCGTAAAAAATTACCACCCCCGCTATTCTCCGCCCCGTCGTGAGTGCGGAGAATCGCCCCCAAGGTGCTCAGACAGATCCAGGAAGGTCACCTGGGGGTCGAGAAATGTCAACGCAGAGCTCGGCAGGCAGTTT
This sequence comes from Scyliorhinus canicula, assembly GCF_902713615.1. Classification (NCBI taxonomy): domain Eukaryota; kingdom Metazoa; phylum Chordata; class Chondrichthyes; order Carcharhiniformes; family Scyliorhinidae; genus Scyliorhinus; species Scyliorhinus canicula. Next base: position 145,744,914 of record NC_052152.1, on the reverse strand, counting down.
ACTGGCCTGGCATCATTGCCAACACAGTCCTCAACTGCACAACATGCCAGAAGTTTCAACCAACTCAGCCTAAGGAAACGCTGCAACAGCACGAGATCGTGACCTCTCCATGGTCCAAGGTGGGGATAGACCTCTTTCGCGCCAATGGGCGTGATTACGTGCTCCTGGATGACTGCTTCTTCAGCTACCCGGAAGTGGTGAAACTGTCGGACCTCACATCCAAGTCCGTTATCACAGCCTGCAAAGAGATGTTTGCCAGGCATGGGATACCACTCACGGTAATGAGTGACAATGGTCCATGATCCTACCACTTTCGTCATATCACATGCAGTCCCCATTACTCGCAATCAAACGGGAAGGCCGAGAACGAGATCCATATTGTCAAGCGGTTTGTGCAAGGCTGCAGACTCAGCCTCGGATTTCAACCTGGCGCTATTGGCATACAGGGCAACCCCTCTGTTGACTGGTTTGTCTCCGGCGCAGTTGCTTATGAACCGCAACCTGGGGACGACTGTTCCAGCCATCCATGTTCCAGACCTTGACCACCTCACGGTGCTGCAGAAGGTGCAGCGATCCAGGGACCAGTAAAAGATCACGTATGATGCTCATGCCACGGATCTGCCTGCGCTTGCTCCAGACGATGTTGCTCGGGTTCAGCTGCGTGAGGGAGGTTGGTCAGCCCCAGCTGTTGTCGTCAGACAGGCTGCTCCAATGTCTTTTGTTGTCCAAATGGCTGATGGCTCCATTTTACAGTGCAACAGGAGGGCGTTGTGTAATGTTCCCTGCCCATCACCCGACCGCACTTCTCCGCAAGTCATCATGCCTCCTCCGGACGTCTTGCACCACAAGGCCACCAATCTGGCAGCGATCCCACTTGTCCAAAAGGCCACCGAGATGGCAGCCATCCCGCCTGTCCAGGTGCCGGCTTTCCCCCCTCCACCTCTGCGGCAATCGACAAGTATTTGTCGCCCACCACAAAGACTGAATCTATCGACTTAAATCTTGTAAATTCTGTTCAGTTTGTTCTGTATCTGCACGATAGACACCTTCCCATGTACATATGTTCATTCATTCCCCACTTGTACACAGTTATGCATGCATATACAGCCACGTTCCAAAATTTATTTTAAAAGGGGGAGATGTCATAGTATCCACTCATGTGTGTCATGAGTTGCAGATAGGCAGTGATTGACACACAAGATAACCAATGAACACACACAACACAGAACAACCAATCACCAGACAGGACATCACCACTATAAAGCCCACAGGGCATTAAGGCTCTCCCTCTCTCACAGGACACGGCTAGGGAGATAGTCACAGTGCACAGGCCAATGAACATCATCACCATGTGGTTGAGAGCTAGTCTGGTCAAGCCAGTAGGAGGTTATCAGTTAGGTTAATAGAGTGTCAACCCACAGCAGATTATGTACAATCAGCAGGTTCAATTAATCAGTGTTGGACCATCTCCTGTGTTGGAAGCCTGTTTCTCGTTTTACTGCATCCAGTTGCAGTCGATGTTAGACCAACATAGATAACACACCAGGCGTCATATGCTCTGTTCTTCTAAACAAGGAGGAAATGTAGACATTAAACATTCTTATGAACTATGTCTTTGATAGAGGGTAGACATGACATTTTAGAGACTCAGTGTGGGATGGGGAGCGCAATTTATTTTTACATTTATACTGATTTACGTTTACGATATAAAATAATTAGAAATGATTTTCAAACTTAGGCAGAGTGTCACTGTGTATGGCAATGAAGAGCAAATGTGGAGCCTAGGTTGACCTTCTTTTTGCAATTTCTAACAGTGTAGTTCAAGTGACATGTGTACTGAAAGTTGCTTCAGCAGGCAAGGCTGTGATGGTTGCCATCTGACGCTTGTACGCAACTCACCTTGCTGATCTTCACAAGTTATCGAAGCATTTCCTGGACTGGATCCACGTTCTCCGCACCTCACTCTGACTGCTCACCTCCTCTGCAACCTTTCAGCCATACCTGCTCTTCCTGCCTCCTCCTGCCACCTACTGGAAAAGGCACCAGCCTCTGTGCCAACACAGCTTCCATCATGACGTCAAGGGCGGCACGGTGACTTAGTACTGCAGCTTCACTGCTGTGCCAGAGACCCTGGTTCAATTCTGGCCTTGGGTGACTGTGTGGAGTTTTTGCTTTCTCCCCGTGCCTGAGTAGGTTTCCTTCCAGTGCTCCGGTTTCCTCCCACAGTCCAAAAGATGTGCAGGTTAGGTGGATTGACCTTGCTAAATTTCCCCTTAATGTCCAAAGATATGCAAGTTATGGGGTTACAAGGATAGAGTTGGGGAGTGGGCTCAGGTAGGGTGCTCTTTCAGAGGGTGGGTGCAGACTTGCTGGGGTGAATGGCCTCCTGCACTGTATGAATTCTATGTTTCTAAGTTTCTCTGGGGAGGCAATGGTGTAGTGGTATTGTCACTGGACTAAACAAAGAGACCCAGAGTAATGCTCTGGAGACCCAGGTTCAGACCCCACCACTTCAGGAAATTTGAATTAAAAAAAAATTTGGAATTAAAAGTCTAATGATGACCATGAAACATTGTCAATTGTCATAACCCACCAGGTCACGAATGTCCTTTAGGGAAGGAAATCTGTTGCCCTTATCGGGTCTTAGCTACATGTGATTCCAGGCCCACAGTAATGTGGTTAACTCTTAACTGTCGCCTCAGGGGCAATTAGGGATGGACAATAAATGTTGGCACAGTTTGCGACATCCACATCCATGAATGAATAAAAAAAGTGGCACATCTGTGAATGGTGGTATTGCCCTACCTCTTGTGATATTCATCTCCCTCCACCTATTTCTTCTGTTGTCCACAATGTTCAGTGCTGGTACCATGTGAGCTGCCAGTGTCCCTTTAACTATGAAGCCCCCATTGGGGATTCTCACTGCTCAACCTGCCTGCTGCTCCTAAATGGATGCTAATCCAAAAGGTGCCCTCTTAACTGGCTGGTCCCTGCAAAATTCTGGAGGGTCAGGTTGTTGGGCAGGATACGGTCCCACTGCTCTGAAAAAAAAACTGTCTGTAAGGTTCCACCCAATGTGCCCGCAAACCCCACTGTCGTAAAAACAGCTAAGTTAGAGTGCCAATGACTTTCCTTTGCTTCCTGTAGAGAGTAGCTTCACTCTATGGAGTAGATCATTTAGATGGACTGTACAATATTTACCACAGTGAACTGTGAAAAATGTGAGTCCATGTTGTGCTTGGCACTTTGAGGCACCCACAAGCTGTGTCAACACCTACCATGACCCATTGTTGTTGCCATTTCCCAAAAATGGAAGACTATGGAACTCTTGTGGAAAAATCCAGGCGTTGGAATCCAAAGGTGAGCTTGATTGAATACCATGCGTGATTACATCTAATGCCACTATCAAGTAACTTGAAGCAATTTACTGGAGACTGGAAATAGGAAAACAATATTGAGTTCAGACCTGATTTTCTGCCACATAGTTGCACACTACATCAACATAGTTGAGATCTGTACATATTTAACCTGGCATAGGATACGAGAATAGAATAAAGCAACACTTCAATTTCAATAAATAATTTATTTAATCTTCCACTGAAGGTAGGTGGAGGTACAATTCTTCCCCTCTTAATCTGTCTGTCTATAAATAATATATTTCAAAACCTAATGGATGCATTTCAATTAAATTTGGCAGATACATAGGGTACGGCCCAAGGAACAACTGATTCATTGTTAGTGAAGATTGGTGTGTTATTATAAAGATATATGATCTTGGAATTATTTACTGTACATGACATAAGGCACCAATTGCTCATAAGGGATTGAGGTAAACATCTTGTGAGTGTATTTATTAAGACTGAGCACATGAGAACAGTTATACATGGGTACAATGCTTGACGGTATGTATCAGAGCTGTGTGTGTGTGTGCCCTGCTCAAAGCAAAAGGGAAACTAAGACTGGACCAAATGTCACCGTTTCCTTTGAGTGACGTCATACAGGTATTTCTTAAAGGCATATTACGACAAAGATCTGGGGCAGGATTTTCCCATACCCGGCAGGGCGCGCAGTCCCGGCGCCGAGGAGAGGCGTGAACCATTCCGCCATCAGGCCGCCCGGTAGGTGCGGAATCCTCTGCACCTTCAGGGGCTAGGCCGGCGCCGGCAGGGTTGGCGCCGCGCCAGCCGACGCCGAAGGGCCTCCATCGGCTGGCGCGAGTTGATGCACGCGCAGGAGCACCAGCGTGTGCTGACATCAACCAAAGTCATGCGCAGGGGGGTTCATCTCCGCACCGGCCATGGCGGAGGTCTACAGCAGCCGGTGCAGAGGGAAAGAGTGCCCCCCGCGGCACAGGCCCGCCCGGGGATCGGTGGGCCCCGATCGCGGGCCAGGCCACTGTGGGGTCACCTCCCGGGGACAGATCCTGCCGTGCCTCCCGAGGACCCCGGAGGCCGCCCGTAGAGCCAGGTCCCGCTGGTAAGTACCTGGGGGGGCGATTGTCCGAGCCCCACGCCGGGCCGGAGAATTGGCGCAACCACGCCACAACACCCCGACGCTGGCACGCAATTCTCCAAGGTGCGGAGAATTGGCACCATTTGCATCGGCACGTTTGACGCGGCACCAGCCACAGGCCGCTGGAATCGGCAGGGCTGCCGATTCTCCAGCCTGGATGGGCTGTGTGGCTGCGCGGATACGACAGAGTCCTGCCGGCGCCGTTCACCCCCAGTCGCTGGAGGCGGGAACTCTGCGCGAAGGGTCTGGGTGGGCTGCCTTTGGGGTGGGGAAAAGTGATCCTTCACCGGGGGGGGGCTTCCGATCTGGTCTGGCCCACATTTGGGGACCACCGATTGGCGGGCCAGCCTCTTCCCACCCTCCCTCCAGCCTACTTTCTTGCACGGCCGGCCCCTGAACACCGATGTCTTGTTGAGTCGGAAGTCCCCCGCGCATGTGCAGGTCGGCGCGGCTCAACTGCGCATGCGTGTGTTGGCGCGCGTCCATTTGGTGCCAGGAAAGGTGGCTGGAGCGGCGTGAACCACTCCAGCACTGTGCTGGCCCCTATTGAGGCCAGAATCGGTCATCCCCGTGCCCGTTTCGCACGGCATTCACGACGGCGCAAACACTTGGGCTCCATTTCGGAGAATCGCCCCCCTGGTCTAATTTACGTCAGCGGGACCCGCCTAAAACAGGCGGCCGCTCGGCCCATTGCGGGCCGGAGAATATCCGGGGAGGCTGCTGCCAATGGCCGCCGACTGGCTCGGCGCGATTCCCGTCCCCGGCACCGGAGAATTCGGCAGCCGGCAGGGGCGGGATTCACGCCGCCCCCTCCGGCGATTCTCCGCCCCAGATCTTTGTTGTAATATGCCTTCTAAGCAAAATATAACCTACAGGAATATCCTCATACCCTTAATCAATCCAAAGGAAGTGCTAATTGTGAAAGGCATTACGTAGAGGGACACTAAATCCAAACCTTTTGCTACTATTGACAATTATTGTGGAGAAACTGGATTTCAATTTATTTTTGAATAAGCACCTTGAGTCAATATGTGCTGAATTTCAAACAGCTTGATATAATGCATGTCGTGAGGTTCTATACTCTTCATTCTGCAGTCTCGTTCCCATTTACATTATAGAACTTGTCCAAATAGAAGCATCTAGATTTGCAATTATGTCACTTATTTTATATTCACTCGGCTAAACACAGATGAGGGGGGCCATTCAAAATTATCCTTCAGAAGAAAGTCATTCTCTCCTCCCCAATTATCAGACTGTTTTTTGACCATTTCCACCACCCTAAGCAGAGACTATACTGAGTATTTATATCCCCAACTAAAAGAGGTGCTTTCGGATATTGGCCTATGCTCCAAAGTTCCAGAACCTACTACTGACTACCCTGAACATTTTCTTTAAATAACTTTATTTCAGTGTTGATTTAAGGGGACAGATTGCCACAAAAAAATTATTTGGCAAACGACTTATTTGTTTTTAAAAACAGATGTACCATCTTGCATGTGCTATACAATTTACCTTGTATTTGTAATTTGTACCTTGTAACAAGTCATTTGTTTTGAAAATGGCGTAAGATTTGAGGCATCTTCAAACATATATCTTCCACCATACCTGTATCTTTCTTGTACTTTTTGCCAAATATTCCTCGACAGAGTTGGCACTGTTAAATGTGCAGGGTGGGATTTACTGAGCTCCCGCCGTGTGTTTTTCAAAGCAGAGGAGGCAGCCCGCCAGCGGGATTTTCTGGTCCCGCCATTGTCAACAGGATTTCCCATTGACTACACCCCTCGTTGCCGGGAAACCCATGTGCCGTCAGTGGGACCGGAATATGCCGCCAGCGTGAACAGCCAGTAAATTCCGCCTGTAATGATTTTGGCCTATCTGTCTATTTTTGGTATTTATTCACCAGATGTGGCCGTCGCTGACTGGGCTAACATTTACTGCCCATCCCTAACTGCCCTCGAGAAGCCGGTGGTGAGCTGCCTTCTTGAACCATGTGCTACAGGAGCACTCACAGCGCTCTTAAGAAGGGAGCTCCAGGATTTTGACCCACAACATTGAAGGAATGGTAATATGGTTTCAAGTTAGGATGCTGAGTGACATGGAGGGGAACGTGCAGACGGTGGTGTCCCCATGATGCATCTGCTGCCCTTCTCCTTCTAGGTGGTAGAGGTCGCAGATTTGGAACGTGCTGTCGAAGGAACACTTTCTTGCTTCTGCATACTCCTTGCTTCTTGAAACCTTCATCACATGCTTTACTTCCATCCCAGAGCGCAGGAAGAATTGGCAGCAATACCAGGTCTAACAGTTTCCACTTAAAGGCAGAATAAAATGCATTTCACTTATGTTCACTGGTGCCCTGACCCAAATACCACTTCATTTATAGTGGAGACTTTATATATTCTATAGATTGAGTTAATATCTTAATAATGGAGGGGTTATAAATTGGATTATTTTATGCTCTGATGCATCCTCTAAATCTTCAGAATGAGTACACACACCTGGTTCCACATGTATAATTGGTACTTTGTAGGTTTGATTGCTATCATCCAAAATTAATCAGGAACACAGAAATGACATTTAAAAGCTGTCAATCACTCTCTCAAACTGGAAGCACTTCAGCATTGGCAATTGAATCTCTGCACATGAACGAAACCCAAAATAAAAGTCCAACATTCAGATCTTGATTGTTTAATTGAACAATTTCTTGTCTAATTATGTCCTGCCTTTTCCAGAAAGGTAGTCTTGAACATTTAATTAGTTTCCACATTCAAGGAGAGAAAAAAACAGAAGTGACAGCAATATGTTAATAGTCCACCATCACTACAAATTACACTGTGCTTAATGATTTCTCCAAGGCAAGAATCAATCTCTAACACCGAGCCTAGTGCCCCACCTAGTGACCTGATTGAAGCCGAACAAAATGAATAAACATTAGCACTGACACCAGAAGAGCTAAATTCTGTAACAAAGGGAATGGATTCCAAAACATTATACAACGTTAGGGGAGGTGATGGCATAGTGGCATTTTCACTGGACTAGTAATGCTCTGGGGACATGGGTTTGAATCCCACCATGACAGATGATCAAATTTAAAATCAAGAATTAAAAGTCTAACGAAGACCAGGAAACCATTGTTGATTGTCATAAAAACCACCTGGTTCGCTAATGTTCTCCTGGGATGGAAATCTGCCATCCTTACCTGGTCTGATCTACGTGTGACTCCAGACACACAGCAATGTGGTTGACTCTGAAATGCCCTCTGGGATGGACAACAAAATGCTGGCCTTGCTATTGACACCCACATTCCACGTAAAACAAAACCACCTGTATGGTTAATAATTTGTATTAACAGAAGAAAAATTACCAAGCTATCTATTGATGGGGCCATTATTTCTTCAGTCATTTTGCCTGCCAAATTTCTGCCCAGTTTCTCCTCCTTTCCTAACTCTTGGGAGCAGAATGGTTCCTGGCATTCGCCATCTTCCTGCAGCTCACTCAAAAGACCATTTTTCATCCCAAAGTGTTGCTATATTTATCTGGTTATAAATATGGCAGTCAATATGTTCGCCTTCCTTAATCCTAATTATGTTTGCTCTAGAGTCGCCAGGTATCTTTTGATACCGCCACAAGGTTCAAACGCGAATACTGATCAAAGAGCCAATACACCAGTCAGTTAGTTCAAAGTCAATACTATTTATTCACACACAGGGGGCGCGATTCTCCAATGTCGCGCTGCATCGAGAAAGCCGTCGTGAACTCGGTCGAGTTCAACAACGGCGCGAAACGGCCCCGATCGCGATCGATTCTGTCCCCGGGAATGGGCTAGCATCGGGGCCGCGAGGAACACGGAGAGCGTGACGTCAAAGGCGCGTCATCAGCGCGTGATGCCCGAATGACGCCACTCCGCGTCGTAAAAGGGCGCGATCCACGCACAGAAAGGAGGGAGGGAAATGTCGGAGCCACGGAGGGCCGCCCCGAGGTTCCATGATACAGACCTGGAGACACTCCTCGTTGAGGTGGAGCAGTGCAGGGGCATCCTCTGCCCAAGACGAGGGCATCGCCACCCTTCCAGCGTCGTGCGATGGGTCTGGCGTGAGGTGGGCACGGCAGTCAGTGCTGTGGGGCAGACCCCTCGGTCCGGGGAGTAGTGTCGAATGAAGCTCCACGACCTCACCAGGGCTGCCAGGGTGAGTGCCAGGAGGGTGCCCCCGGGTCACAACCATCCCCCCCATGTCCCTCATCAACCATCAACCCCCCCATCAAACCCCCCTCCTCCCTCACCGCGGGCACGAGGGGGAGGGGGGGGGGGCGAGAGTGAGTGGAAGGTGGTTAACAAAGTTGTCACAGACCCACATGAGCGCTGCAACCCCCTGGAGAGATGCCATGGTGTGGCTGCAACTTCCCCCCCACCCTGTGCCAATATCTGAACGCCCTGATGATACCTGCCTAATTGTGATGCTCTATCTATGCCCCCCTCAACAGGACAAGACTGCTCACAACAGCCGGGAGCGCAACAGAACTGGAGGGGGTTCACCAATTATGCACCCCCTGACAGTGTTCGAGCAGAGGGCACTGGACCTTGCTGGGGGATCTGCCACCTGGGAGGTCGCGCAATGCGAGGTTGGAGGTGCAGAACCAAGTGAGACAACCCTGCATGACAACCCCCCCCCTTTAGCCATCCTCTGCCCATAACACTCTACCCACTGGACCCCCATCCTCTGTCCCCTCACACTCTACCCACTGGACCCCCCATCCTCTGTCCCCTCACACCCTACCCACTGGACCCCCATCCTCTGTCCCCTTATACTCTACCCACTGGACCCCCCCATCCTCTCTCCCCTCACACTCTGCCCACTGGACCATCCTACACCCGGCCGAGCGTGTCTAACTAACCCCGTATCATTCTGTTCCCCAGGGCCAGCTGACGAACATCCAGGGCTGTCTGGTGCCACACACAGGCGACCATCCGTGACGACCACCGCACCCAGGGTCGCACGGCAGAAGGTGGCAGGAGGTCGGCCAGGAATGCCATCCTCCAAATCCGGGACTCTCGAGTGGGACGTACAGAGGACGGACAGTGACGACTTTCATGGCTGTGCGTTGCCCGAAGGTCGGGCCGTGAGACAGGACAGGACGGGGTCAGTGGACCCAGATGCACAGAGGACGGCGACGCAGTCAACGGACTCACCTGACGCTGAACCGTACGTGGGCCGCGTGCGCCCTGCGCTGGGACATGACTGGGACCAGGACACTCCTGAATTTCTGACGGACGAGGACCTAGAGCTTGCGGCACTGCTGTCTCCCGCACCATCCACCATCCCAGAGACATTCACCTCGGTTGGGCAATTAAGTGAGGAGGCTCCTGAGTCACAGTCTGGTGTGCACCACACAGCTGAGCCGGTACAGCAGATGGAGGTCGGAGCAGCCGAGGGGCTGGACGTTCAGAGGGCAGCCCAGGCCCAGCATCCAGCTGGCGGCCAGACGTTTCCCGGGTTCCTGGATTTACTCGACCCACCTGGACAGCCGATGCATTTTGAAACCCAGGGACACAATGACAGGATGAAGGCCGTCTTCCAGCAGCTGCAGACGCAGTTTGAGGAGTCAAACCGCGTCCAGGAGCAGGGAGTGGTGCCGCTTATGGCAGCCACCCAGGCCGATACCGCACGGGTGGGGTCCGCGGTCGAGGCCATGGGTCAGGTTCTGCAAGGCGTTCGGCTTCATGTGCACGCGTCATCCATGGCCCAGGAGAGGGCTGCCCTCTCACAGGCAGCAATGCGCCAGAGCCAACATGACATTGCCAGCGCGCTACGGGCCCTGGCCGAGTCTCACCACGGCATGGCCCAGTCCCAGCACGCCATGGCTCAGTCCCAGCTTGCCATGGCACAGTCCCAGCAGTCAGTCGCGGAGAGCATCAACCGCCTGACGCACGTGCTGAATGGCGACGTGCACTCACAGGTTGAGGTCGCACAGTCCCTGGTGAGAACGTCTCACTCCCTGGACTCCGTCTCAGCGAACATTCGTACCCTGGTCGATACCGTTGCAGTCCGTGGGGCGACGGGGCACCTCCCCGCTCGCACCTCAGTCCCACAGTGAGGCCCGGGGGCCACCGGGCTCCCCGAGGGAGGAGGAGATTCTGCGGCCCGTCCCATTAACTCCATCACGGGACGTCCCCGAACGCTCGGCCTCCCCCCGTCCCATCCCTGGTGCATCGGGTGGGCAGCGGGCAGAGCAGGGTGGCACCACATCATCCGAAACACCCGCGGAGCAGCCTGGCCCATCAAGGCCGGGTCACCCCAGGAAACGAGTGCCGACGGGGAGACATGTCGCGGGGCGTGATTCTCAGCAGTCCGTCTCCACTCCTGCTGTACCATCTGGGGATTCACTTAGACGTAGTGGACATAAGGCAATGAAGAAGGACACAGTGTAAGTTGGCATGGGTGAAGGGCACAGTTTAGTTGTAGGGGCTAGGGCATCTGTACATAATATTCACCATTAAACTCACTGTTGCACCTAACTTGTAAGACTGTGTGATTTTTCCGTTGCCACGGGGATCGTGATGGTGACCGAGTGTCGCTGGGGTTGGCGAGCGGTGAAACTTCGGTGCCGGGTGTGCAGTCCCTTCCCCCCCACCCCTCCCACAGCTACCCCATGCCGGCACGTGATGGAGTGTCCCTGACGAACTCAGCGACCACCGAGATAGATGGTTCAGCTATTGCCATGGGTCAGACTCTCTCTAACGATTCTGAGCTCATAGCTCTTCGCAGAGCGGGCTGTCATCATTCCACATGGCACTGATCACACCTGCTGACACAGCCATCAATGCTGTGCCATACCGTTGTGCCGCAGTGGTAAGCACTGTACGCGGAGCGGGGGTGCGGGGGAGGGTGGTGGTGGGAGTTGTGTGCTGTCCGTCTGCACGACTGGCGATGCAGGTGGTAGTGGTAGTGTTCAGTGATGCCGTCGCACGTGATGCGTGAATCTTCCAGCCACCAATACGTCGCGTGCCCGCTGTCATATCCGGTGCCGTCGTGCAGCCTCCTGGACATTACCAGCACCCGGGTCGTGTCTGCGTGCTGCGCCCGACACACCACCAACCTCCTCAACCTCCTCCTCCTCCTCCTCCTCAGCATTGGCACCACTGCCAGTGGATTCTCCCTCCGACTCCTCAACCAGGGCATCGCCCCTCTGCATCGCGAAGTTGTGCAGCGCACAGCAGACCACGACAATGCGAGCGACCCTGTCAGGCTGGTACTGCAGCCTCCAGAGCGGTCCAGGCACCTGAATCTCATTTTCAGCAGAACATGCTCCACCACACCCCTGGTTGCTGCATGGGCCTCATTGTATAGGATGTCTGTGTTGGTCTGAGGCCTCCATATGGGCGTCATCAGCCAAGACCTCAGTGGATAACCCCTGTCGCCCAGCAACCAGCCCCTCAGCTGGGGGGGGGCCGTCCCTCAAACATAGCAGGGATGAACGACTGCGCAATAATGTACGCATCATGCACACTCCTGGGAACCTTGCGCACACGTGCATGATCCTCATGTTGGGGTCGCAAACCACCTGGATGTTCATGGAGTTTGTCCCCCTCCTGTTAGTGAATACTTCCCTGTTGCCTGCAGGCGGGCGCATGGGGACGTGAACACCATCAATCACTCCCTGGACCATCGGTATCCCGGCCACGTTGGCAAATGCACGGGCTCGTGCTTCTTGATTTGCTCGGTCCTCGGGAAAGGTGATGTAACGGTCGGCGATGGCGAACAGGGCGTCGGTCACGTCCCGGATGCACCTGTGGACCGATGCCTGCGATATCCCGGATAGGTCCCCACTCGGAGACTGGAAGGAACCGGTAGCATAAACGTTAAGTGCCACCGTCACCTTGACAGCAGCCGGCATCACGTGTCCGCGTCCTGTTCCACGTGGGGCGAGGTGCGCCACGAGGTGGCAGATATGTGCGACCATCTCCCTGCTGAACCGGAGTCTCCTCCTGCAGGTGATGTCCAGCAATGCCTCAAAAGAGATCCGGTCACGGAACACCCTCGGCCTCGATTGTCGCCTCTGGTGCCCTGGCTCCACCATCAGTGTCTCCTCCCCCTCCTCATCCTCCCCCCATGCTGCTCGATATCAGTGCCCGCATCCTGTGTCTTCCTCAGCGTTTGGGGGTCAATGTTCCCCTCGGCATCCCCCTGGTCATACCGGCCATGAGCGCCTGCGGCCTGTACGGCGACGATGGGCCACTCCGCGGCCATTCCCTCTGCTGCTGCAGCTGCCCCTGCATCCACTGTGGGATGTGGCTGTGGAAGCTGCTGGATGGCCAACTGCAGTGCAGCGGCCCCAACCACTGCGCTGAACATCGCCGTTCGGTTAGAATACATTATGGTCACCTACAGAAGGGTGGTGGGGGGCAGAGAAACGACATGTTAGACGGAGGTTATTCGACATCTCGGAAGATGCCTGCCACAGGATACCTGTGTGTCCCGGTGGCCTGGTCGCACTGCTGACACGCGGCCAGCCTAACCCCTGGTCACTTTCTGCGTCCAACGGGCAGTTAACAATGCATCCTCCTCACCGGTGCATCAGTGGGCTGTGCCCATCAGCCACAGGGCAACCAGTGGCCGTGTCCTCATCACCATCCTGCCATGGCAGGGCGGCTGGGATGTTGCATCCGGGGGTGGACGACCCACTCCACTCACTCCCTCTCCCCCCTCCCTCCCACTACTCACTCCCTCTCCCCCCTCCCCCCACTACTCCCTCTCCCCCTCCCACTAATCCCCACTCCCCCCTCCCCCCACTACTCACTCCCTCTCCCTCACTACTCCCTGTCCCCCCTCCCACTACTCCCTCTCCCCCTCCCCCCACTACTCACTTCCTCTCCCCCACTACTCCATCTCCCCCTCCCACTACTCCCTCTCTCCCCCACTACTCCCTCTCCCCCCTCCCACTCCCTCTCCCCCCCAACTACTCGCTCCCTCTCCCCCCCTCCTACTACTCCCTCCCTCTCCCCCCTCACACTACTCTCTCTCTGCCCTCCCACTACTTCCACTCCCTCTCCCCCTCCCACTACTCGCTCCCTCTCCCACCCCACCCCCCCCCACTGGCCGCTGCGTTCTCGGGGAAGCGTTCCCCAGTCTGCGGAGACTCCGGGACGGTCCGCTCACCTCCTCACTGCTCGTCAGCTAGCACGACTGGCTGACGGCTATAAAAAGCAGGTGTGGACGGCGACGGCGTGAACTGGGGTCACGCCGTCGGGTCTTCGGCCCATCCGGCCGGAGAATAGAGGGGGTTCCGGAGAATCGCCATTTTGGGTGCCTCATGCGATTCTCCGGGTTTTGCCGCGCGGAACGCGACGGAAGCAATTTTGCCGTTTGGGAGAATCACGGGAGCGTGTCGGACCGTCGACGCGTGAAAAACTGGCGCGGCCCGCTATTCTCCCAACCAGCGTGACATTGGAGAATCTCGCCCAGTATTATCTACTCATGCACAAAATACTACAAACTAAACTATCTCTAATGCTAACGCCTAAACTTAACTTCGGGTGCCCACTCAGTCAGAGGAACAATGGTCGTTGTTCGGATCTGAGGTCACTGGGTTCGAAGAGGTACAGGAGTACAGCTAAGGTCGTCCGTCTGATAGCGAGCGTTGACCTTGGACCTAGTTGCTTCTGGTGCAGCGGGTGGACGGGTCTCTCTGCTTCGAGAGCCGAGTCCAAGAGAGTGATTCTCTCTTGGGGCCTTCTTCTTATACCCAAAGGGGCTTCGCGTGCTTTTGGTTTGGCCTTGAACTTGGCCCCAATTAATTGGGCTGCATCTTGATCACTCGTATTGATCTTGACCAATAAAGGGGTGGGTGCCCTGATGACTGGGCGTGTCCTAGGTGGCTGTTGGCCTCGCTTTGTTTACGCTTTCGGTTTGGGGAACTGGCGCCAGGATGTCTGGAGCTCGATTGGTTCCTTGAGTGTCTTTCCTCTTTCCTTTTTTCCCGGAGATGGGCCATCAATATGTTAATTGACCTACAGTTTCAGTCTTGTCTGGGAGCTGCCTTCTCCAATATGCCTACAGGCTCTGTGCCTGCTTGCTTTCTTGACATTGTCCATTTTCCCTACAGTCATTGCGATCATCCATTTTGTATTCTGGAAGTGGCCATCCCAGATGGCTACAAAAGTTTACAGACAAAGGATTACCAAAATATTTCATTAACATGAACAACATAATTGATCCTAATTCTTCCCCTAAATATATAAACTTCATACGACACTGACTTGATGTAATAATGGGCCACAGCTTGAGATGTCCCACAGATGTCCCAGCCTGAAATGATTCTGCAGCAAAAATATTGATCACCACTGCCACAGGCAACGGGGCTACGTTCCCCATCCAGAATTCTGCTTTGGTCAGCACTATCTATCTTGATAAGCTGAGTCTTCGGAGATAATGGTGCTATGACTGATCCATGAAGGTGAACTGTCAACATTATGCGCTGGGTGAGCACCTTCTTCAAGCATTTTCCTGCCTTCCAGCCATTAAATGTGCCCTCCATGTTTACATGCCAGGAAAGCATTATGCCACTGGTGCTCCTCTGATACTGAATTTAAAAAATAAAGACAGATTCTTCCATTATTTCCCTGACACCATCCTATCTCCAGCGGGCTGGGAAATTTCAGCTCTCTCTCCACAGATGTTGTCTGACCTGCTGAGTATTTCCAGCATTTCTTGTTTTTTATGTCAAATTTTCAATATTTTGCTTTTTGCCTTCATCCACCAGCATGCACAATACGTTCCTGCTGCTGAATTGCAGTATGTGGCTGAAGCTGAGAAAAAAGTTCACCAACATTATTTATTTCAGGCTGAGAGTGCGTCTTTAATAGTTTCAGGTAAGAATCAAACTGTGCTAATGGCCAGTGATGGTTAAATGGTTATTCATGTTCTGTTTTCATTGATTTCAATTAAAACAAATCAGGAGCGCAGGGTGAAGGGTGGAGTCTCAGTACTCCATCATTCTTCACAACACCCTCCACCCACACCACAGGTATTCAATATCCTATTAGTAGCACACTGTCAGTTCGTGCAATGAAGAGCACTCATCTAAAGCAGTGTAACTCATTTATAATCTGCAGATATGTGAACCCTGTCATGGCGCATTTTAATTACCCAGGAACATGGAGAAAAGCAATAAGTTCTGACTTATGTAATGTTGCAGTTAAAGTTAGTTTCTGCATATTATTTCTGAGGGTTATTACACTGCTGGGAATACAACAAATTACAGTGGTCATCCAATTTATTACATGAATTTCACAGACTTCAAAATGAGATTATGAATGGTAAGTAGCCAACTCACTGCTATAATTAGTTTATTCCATTATTGTGCATTATTCCTAATGTTTAAAATGCAGGTAAAATCCAGACATATAAACTGATTAATAAAAGTCTTTTCACTATCTAGTACATAAGTTATACCTGCGTGTGGACATTTATAGGTGTTATATCAAAACTAGAGCATCAGATAGAATGCTTTACACAGAATGCTATATTGAAGTAGAAATTGTTATTTCGGATTACCGAGTACTTTTAGATAGGGAATAGTATATATACTGGATTGTGTTAAATCATTGTTGTGGGTTTTCCTTTGTTACTGAAGATGGCCATTTCTTGTGTGAGTTAATTAATCTGTTGTGCATTCTAACGTGGGTATGGAGTCCAATTTCAGATCTGCATGGCTTTCCACAATGCAAAGAAGGATGATTTGTCTGATCTTGGGACTGCCCAGTCTTTCTAATTTCCCTTTTATCCTCAACTGCCTGCATTCATTGTTAGTTTAAAGGAAACATAGCTACTGCTTGAGATTGCCCTCCTTCTTTCCTGGGCATTTCTCCGCAGTACTTGAACCTTGATCTCGGCCTACCTCGCAGATGGAGTTCAAGTTTAAGTTGTGACTGCATGCCCATGTCAGGGATTTTATCGTCAGTCGTAAGTACTACATGTCCACTCCATCTGAGTCAGGCTTTGATGATGCGTGCTTCAATTCTGGTTATTTATGCTCCTTGAAGTGCCTCAGTGTTGGACACTTTGTCCTCCCATTTGATGCTCTTTTGAATGCTTCTCATGTGGAACCTGTCCAACCGATTAACATGTCTAAAGTAGGTAGTCCATACCTCATAGACATACGAGGGCAGGGATTATCACAGCTTTGTACACAGCAATTTTTGTTGTAAGTTTGAGACCTCGTTTTCTCTAATGTCCCTGGAGTGTATCGACAAATGGCAAGCTTGCTCTGTCAATTCTATTTGTCACCTTGCTGTAAATACAGACAATTCTGGAGATTATTCTTTCGAGTTAGGATGAAGTCATCTACAGCCTTTAGGGTTTAGTGGTTGTTTGCAGCCGAGTCTGGGAGAGAAATCATGGTCCCTGGCGCTTCTCTTGTTCCCGAGTCCCTTATTCACGCCCTTCCTGCCCGTCAACTCCACTCCCCCCACCACCACCCCCCCCCCCCCCCCCCCCCCCCCCCAATCATGCACATTATTTTCCCCTTTTGAAATTCACCAATCAATTCAGCAACCAATCACAAGAAGGCCCTTGTGAAATGATAACTCGAATTAATGGCTACTGGTTACAAATATTGCCCAATGTAAGTGGAACATGGGTGATTGATATTCAGAGCAGCAATGAAATAATGCAGTGTTAGTTTGTGTGCACCAGATAGCTGATACTATTGCAACTATTAAACAAACCAGAGAGAAGACATTTTATTTTATTTTATCGTGAAATATTGTTTATTTGACAGGGAAATATCAAATTAGTTATTTATAACACCGTGCAGACTGTTTTCAGTGACTGCCTCATTGACATGTTTTGCACATTATCCCATATGTGACAGTAAATTCATATTTTGGAGAAAGATTCTTGCAGCGCAGATTACAAGAAAATCTCTCAGGTTCTGGTTTATATATTTTGACTACCTGTTCTGCATAGAAAGGAAGTCTCCATGCTGCAGCTTGCATTGTTTAATTGTTGGAGCATTGTAGAAGGGGAGAGGGAGCAGGGGGAGGAGAGGGCGCAGTCCCAATCAATTTCTGCTGCCTGAGCTCGCTCCTCAGGCAGTGTGGAGTAAAAGGGTTAACATCAGGAACATCTGATACTGATGTGACCACCACTGCAATGTCACATGATTAAATAACTGAGACCTGGTGGGAAGCTGAAGTACAACCTTGGGTAAAGTACTGGGGTGGATTCTCCCCTACCCGGCGTGACGGAAGGTCCCGGCGTAGGGGAGTGGCGCCAACCACTCAGGGGTCAGGCCTCCCCAAAGGTGGGGCATTCTCCCCACCTTTGGGGGCCAGTCCTGCGCCGGAGCGGTTGGCACCAGAAGACTGGCGCAAAAAACCGGCGCCCCCGGCAGCGGGGCTGGCCGAAAGGCTTTCGCCGGTCGGCGCATGCGCCGGCAGTGACGTCAGCGGCAGCTGGCCGCTGACGTGACTGCCGGCGCATGTGCGATGTGGGGTTCTCTTCCGCTTCCGCCATGGTGAAGGCTGTGGAGGAGAAATAGTGCACCCAGGGCACTGGCCCGGAGTCTGAGCGGGGGGCCTCAATCGCGGGCCAGGCCACCGTGGGGGCACCCCCCGGGGTTCGATCGCCCCCCCGCCCCCCCCAGGACCCCGGGGCCCGCTCGCGCCGCTGATCCCGCTGTTCCAGAGGTGGTTCAAACCTCGGCGGCGGGAGAGGCCTCCCAGTGGCGGGACTTCGGCCCATCCGGGCCGGAGAATCACTGCAGGGGCCTCTCCGATCGGAGTGGCGAGATTCCCGCCACCGCTACTTCCTGGGTGGCGGAGAATCTCTGCCACGGCGGGGGCGGGATTTTCGGCGGCCCCAGGCGATTCTCCGACCCTGCTGGGGGTCGGAGAATTTCGCCCCTGAGGTGTACATCGATCAGTAAATAAACAAAAATTGTCTTTATTACGTCAACCTTTTTTACGTCAAGGCACACCTTTATACTATAAAACATTTTCAGGCATACCTCCCATTATCTTCAACTGAATTGCCCATCTCGAAAGAGCCTTTTATCTCTAAAGGCTCCTGAAAAAATGTCAAGCAATCATTTAATACAATTTTCATTAGCTTGAAGTTTACAATGAAAGACTTATCATCATTTGCATGTTGAATACAATACAGGAGCCTGTTTCTCTTTTCCTTAACCTTATTGGTTCCTGTTTCTGAACTCTGTCTTCTTCCCTTACTAGGAACTTTTCTTTTTTTTACTTGTTCCTTGTCTTTTCTCCTGTTTGCTTTCTTCGACCTCTCCATGTCTCCCTCACTTCTCCCAGGATTTTGCACCCCTTTTATGTTTTTGCACAGATGTATCGTGCCTTTGTCTTCAACTCTGTGGTTGGCATCTACAATTAACCAAAATTCACAAATCTCCTGTACATGCGCCAGCCAGGAAAGGGCTTCACATGTGCAGTTCGGAATGTTTTATGTTGGTAATCTGAACCTTGCATGCACCGGCCAGGGAAGGGTCATGCATGCACAATTCTGATTTTTTTTTAATATCGGTTAAGCCCATGCTTATATGCCTGACCCATGTAAACAAAATCCAAACCGCGTATGTGGGACCTATGTATTATACAGAAACCCCACCCCCAGATACATTGACAAACTGGCTCTGGGTCCCCACTGTAGCCATCTGGGATGGCCACTTCCAGAATACAAGATGGATGCTCGCAATGAATGTAGGGAACTATGGACAATGTTAGGAAAGCAAGCAGGCACAGAGCCTGTATGTGTATTGAGAAGGCAGCTCCCAGACGAGACTGAAGCTGTAGGTCAATTAACATATTGATGGCCCATCTCCGGGAACAAGGGAAAGACACTCAAGCAACCGATCGAGCTCCAGACATCCCGGCGCCAGTTTCCCAAACCGAAAACACAAACAAAGTCAGGCCAACAGCCACCTAAGACACGCTCAGCCATCAGGGCACCCACCCCTTTGTTGGTCAAGATCAATACCAGTAATCAAGATGCAGCCCAATTAATTGGGGCCAAGTTTAAGGCCCACCTAAAAGCATGCGAAGCCCCTTCGGGTATAAGAAGAAGGCCCCGTGAGAGAATCGCTCTCTTGGACTCGGCTCTCAAAGCAGAGAGACCCGTCCACCACCTGCACCAGAAGCAACTAGGTCCAAAGTCAATGCTCACTACCAGATGGATGACCTTAGCTGTTCTCCTGTACCACTTCGAACCCAGTGACCTCAGATCCGAACAACGGCCATTGTTCCTGTGACTGAGTGGGCACCCGAAGTTAAGTATAGGCGTTAGCATTAGAGATAGTTTATTTTGTAGTATTATGTGCATGAGTAGATATTACTGCGTGTGTAAATAAATAGTACTGACTTTGAACTAACTGACTGGTGTATTGGCTCTTTGATCAGTATCGGATTTGAACCTTGTGGCGGTATCAAAAGATACCTGGCGACTCTAAAGCAAACATAATTAGGATTAAGGAAGGTGACCATATTGACTGCCATATTTACAACCAAATAAATATAGCAACACCATCCACAGCTTTTGCTGTGCTCACAGCTTTTCCCCCTCACTGGGATCAGAAGACAAGGACAGTGGATCGGCTCCCAGGGACCAACCACTATCTTGGATTCAGGCTTTCTCCTTGGGGAGTCACTCCTTCACTGTTTGGATCCCTCTCAATCTTTTTCTGCCTTGTCTCCTGCCTTTCCCCTCCACACTTCCTGCCTCCTCCATTACCCAATGCCTATGTCCTTTCATCCTGCTTTCTATTGCCTCATTTCTTCCTGCTTCTCTCATGCTCAGGCTCGTTTCTCTCTCTCTCTTGCCTTTAATAAAAAGATGCCTAGCTTGCTCTTTACCCAGAGCAGGGCCCCAGCTGCATCAGCAACAATAACAATAACAATGGAGAAAGAGGGGGAAATCTGTGTAATCAGAGAGCACAGATTGTCCTCGATCAGCCACAGCTATCAGTCTGGACAATGATGAGAACACCACTGTGCCAAGGACGTCCTAGCCCCTGGGTCCTGGGTGCACCCCACCCTCCTCCCCACCCGGGCACTGACTGGTGGAATATCACTGTCCTGAAGCTGATGGTTCGTTAGCACATGCTCATCAGCCACTCTTGAAACACAGTCCATGGATCTTTGAAGGCAATGCTCCCGATGAGACATGAAGGAAACAGTTATTAAACATGAGTAATTCCTGTATTATCACCATAATAACTTGGTTGAAGATTTTGGTCACCTTGAGTTGAAGAGATTTCCGCCTGTTCTGAAATGGATGCCATGACCCACCTTTTTAGCTTACCTTTAATGAGACAGGTGAGCCTGCTTGGTCCTCACAATTTCACTTGCTTTGAAATTCTATGTTACATTTCTGCTAAAGACTACAGCTAACGATTTCAGTTTTCGCTGCATCCTTTGAAAAAATCAAGGGGTTTGTCCTTGAACTCGCCATCGTCTTCAAGTGCCTTTGAAGTTTTGAAGGTTTTAATTTTCCATTTGATAGTACTCCCCTGCATATAACACACATATGGGCTTTGCATCCTGATTTCCATTGGCACAATTAATAAAGCCATACCTCAAGAAATTATCTTTATACTGCTTTGTTCCCGATTTCAGATTCTTCTGATGAGTTGGCCGGTCGGCGTGGGCGGTTGGTAAAAATGAGTCCCAGGTAAAAAACTCCTGGTTTGCTCACACTATTTCCACATTTTCCTTTTTTCATTGAAAACATTATTGGGAAAAAACAGCCTGGTTCAATCCTCGTCCTTCAGGTTGACAGGAATATATTCCCAATTGCTTCTCAACTTAATTTCTTCAAATCTGACTGATCATCCATCTTCTTGCTGCTGCCAACTCACCAGTTGCCACCACAGGTCGCGCGTTGTCGCTCCAGGCCAGTGGTTTCACTCACTTTGTTTCCACCTTTTTATTCTGCCGGTGGTGTTTTCTTCATCCTCCTCAGCACCGACACCACTTCAGGGCCTCAATTGTGGAAATGGGGTAAAATCGCAACCAGGTTGGGGTGGGTGTGATCCTGGAGGGAATCCCATCCGTGTAATTTCACAAGCTCCCCTCCTCCACACCCACTCCGCCTCAAAACCTACCTGGGGTGCACTGGGGTGGTGGTAGTGGAGGTGGGGGGGGGGGGGGGGGGGGGGGGGGGAATGTAAAATCCAGGCCTCCAAAATCCTGTTTGTGCTACAGGGCGGCAAATAGGTCTACATTCTCATTATTTACCAGAGCAAACTATTTTAAACCAGAAAACATTGAGTAAAGGTCGCTGCCTTTTGCTTCTATCTCTTTCTTGAATTTTTTTATCTGTAAAATGTAGCACTCATCATTTCGGCTTCCCTTGCTAATTTTAAGGACTATTATTTGAGAGATTACTGTTTTTGGAACCAGCCAGATGTCTAACTATCAATGGAAGTGTGACTGGACTGGTGCAAACCACATTAACTGCAACTAGGCTAAAATTAGCATTCAGGAAAGAAAGAGGAGTTGACAGATGTTAAACAATATTTAAATCCCATGGTGTCAGTGCAATCACTGATGATTTTACAATGTCATTCATAAACATGTACCAGAAATGCAATCAAAATATGGGCAAAAACAGCCTTGATGGATGTACTTGGCCTCTAATTATTTCATCAGCATAGTAGTTGAGATTTATTTAACATACTTAAATGATTAAAAATATTTCAAGTCCAGAGGATATATTGGCCTATATAATTCTGGAATAAAGAATTAGTTTTAATAATAGACTGTTGCAATCCTATTTAAAGGGGAATTGCAGTCACCTGTAAGGCTACCAGCAAATTGAACTTTGCAGTTATATTGTCACTTTAGTGTACAAAACTGACTCTGGATTTGGGTCTGGATTTGCTCTGAAATGCAGTAAGACTAACTTTACTTCAACTCCAATTGGGTAAAAAGCTGAAATTAAAAAGGTGCTAAGAGGGCATGTCTCTTGGAACCCTCAGAATATTTTATGAACTAAATCTGGATTTTCAGAAATGTTTTGGAATATCCAGCCCACCGACTCTCAAAATACATGATACATTGACTGATCGAAGAACCTTGTGTAGGTGTGCAGCCTTAAGGGGCAGGTTCCTGGCATTGTAACAAGTGCTCCTGGATATGAATTGTTTTGTGTCCTGTCATGGAATCCGTGACTACCAAGCTGGTGTTTTATGAGAAAGACCCCAACTGAAAACAGAAACTGAAAGGGGGAAAGATGGAAAGAGGCATTGGAATCTGACCATCCAGTTTAGAAGGAAACAGAATGTGAAACTGAGATATGGAGTAGAGTCTTGTTGAGGTGCAGGGGTCACACCTGCTGTCTGGAGAGCTGGGAAATGACGTATGCAGTCCCTTTTTGGCAAGGCCTGTCAAACCACATGCAAATCAGGCAATGGCGATGTCAGTGGTGGGCCCTCCTCTGGAATCAAGACAGCTGCCAGCTTTTGTGCTCAGGAGTGCCACAGAAGGACACCTCCTCCTGCCTCCCAGAGCCCAAGATTGCGAAGCAACCCAGCACAGAGGTAGGTAATGGGGGGTGGGTGCAGGCTGGTGGGGGAAGGGTGATGGTTGATGGTTGTGTTGTTCAAGGGATGGGGAGGGAGAGTCGCAGGGAGAGCGGGCGGGTTGTGTGAAGCAAGAGCTGGTGCCTGGTCCCCTGTGGGCACTCCCTTTACTAATTTACAGTCCCTCAATCAGGAACCAAGTGTCTTTGATCAACAGAATGCTCCAACACCCTCACCTCCCGCAAGGTAACAAAATGCCCCTTGGGTAGCACCAGTCATCCACACTGCAAGGCATCCTAGGCCAGGCTGCAACTTGGTTACTCCCAACTGTAGGAATCACTTAGTTGGTCATTAGTAAGTCACAAAGTTCTAAAATGGCAATGGGCTGGGAAGGCTGACCATGGGCCATCCTGCCAGAACATAATTCAAGCAGAGGTGGGAAAGAAGCAAAGTTTAGACACGGCACTATGCCACCAATGTACGTGCCATCCCACCTCCGAGACCGCCACCAACAAATAAACAAGATTCCACCAGTGGAAACCAATGCTTCTGGGCAGACTGACACTGCATGAGGGTAAATAAAGGGCGCAGAGCAATCCAAGCTCCGGAGTAGAATTAATGAGTTCAGGCAAGCTGAAGAGGGCAGAGCCCAAATCCAGAAGCTGAGAATAAGTTGCTACAGACACTTCTGTTACCTGAAAATGATGTAGCTGGATATACATCATCCAGAACAAGTTGAAGAGATTTTGCAGAAGCGTGCCAATTGTCGTAATAATTATGCCCATGGAACTCGGGTTGGTTGTGAGCTGTTGTCAGGTGGAAATCAGACTACACGCCTGGGGGCGTGAGTGGGATCAAAAGAGCATGAAGGGCCTGAAGGAGGGGGTGGCGGAGATCAGGGCAACCTTCCAAAATGGTGCATCAATCGACAAGGAGCCTTTCTTGCTGTCGAGCTGAAGCTCACCAGCTGGAAATCCCTCTAAGTCCGGCTACAGTGGAGAGAAGCTCCCCAAGGCCAAAGAAGCCCGACAAAATGCCATTGAATAGTGCGGTGTTTCTCAGCCAACACACCGTTCAGCAGACTTTAACTTGAGTCCATTGAACTGGGCCCTCTGTCACTGTTATTACTCCTCTCAATGAAGTTCTGCTCCAATAACATTGGCCATGATGTGGAGATGCCGGCGTTGGACTGGGGTGAGCACAGTAAGAAGTCTCACAACACCAAGTTAAAGTCCAACAGGTTTGTTTCAAATACTGGCTCAGAAAGCTAGTGTTTGAAACAAACCTGTTGGACTTTAACCTGATGTTGTAATAACATTGGCAACCAGTTGCCCAATTTTCCTTGTTTTCATCTAACCGCACAGCTATGTGATCAACTCTACCCAAATATTTTGACTATGTTCCCATAAGGATCAGGTACACTTGGTCAGGAATCATAGGCAGAATATTACATTGGGGGGGGGGGGGGGGTGGCAGATTTGGGAGTCGATGGTGAAGGGGGGGATGGCTCGACCTTCCCGAAGCAAATTTGGCACAGAGGCAGCTGGCTCGATGCCAGCCTGCCCTGCAGCTGTAACGCACTGAGAGTGGGTTAAATTGGGGCAGTGTGTGACTTCTACCCACTTCTACCCTCAGTGGGGAGGAGGTCTCTCCACAAGACCCACTGCAAGAGCACATTCGTGGAAGCTGCTGAAACTGCAAGCAGCCTCAAGAAGAAGGCATATGGATCATGGAGCCAGGCAAGTCAATTGGGAAACTTCTAGCAACAATAATTCAGGACAAAATAAATAGACGGACAAATGTGGATTAAATTAGGAAAGCCAGGGTGGATTTCTTAAGAGAAGATCATGTTTAAATAATTTGCTGGAGTTTGTTTGAATTGGTAACAGAGAGGGTTGATGAGGGTGATGCAGTTGATGTGGTGTACATGGACTTCCAAAAAACATTTGTTCCAGTGCCACACAACAGACTTGAGGGCAAAGTTATAGATTAAAAGGGACAGTAGCAACATGGATACAAAGATGGCTGAGTGATTCATAGATGTTTTTATGTCTGGAGGAAGGTTTGTAATGGAGTTCTCTATGGGTCAGTATTGGAACTGTTGTAGACAGAAGCAAAGATTCCACGAGAGGCCAGGCTGACAGGGTACAACTCACTTTATTCCACACTAGTCATAATAATCACTCCTTTCCGTTCCCTGTAGCGGCTCCTTTCCCGAACTGCTTCAAGGTCGGGGTTTATATTCAGTGGGAGCTCCTCTAATTGGGAGGAAGCTCAGCCCCCTAGTTGCCTGAGTAGCTCATGCTCTGAGGTGTAGGAATGGAAGTGGTTGCTATACAAGCTCTGTCCCAGGAGGGGGTCATAAAAGGGACCTCCTGATATATATTAATGATTTATACCTTGGTTATTAATATATATCAATTGAGCACAATTTCAACATTTGTAGATGACATGAAACTGAAGGATTGTGAACTGTGAGAGGTACTGGAGCAGAGGGACCTGGGTCTACATACCAAAGGTCACTGAAGGTGGCAGGACAGGTTGAGAGAGTTGTTGATAAAGCACACAATATTCTAGGCTTCATTAATTTTGGGTATAGAGTGCATGAGCAAGAAGGTTATGTTGAACTGGTATAAGAATGCTAGTTCCATCTCAATTGGGGGATTGTATTCAATTCTGGACACACATTTTGGGAAGAATGTGAAGGCATTGGAGAGAGTTCAGAAAAGATGAATGAAAATGGTTGCAGAGATGAGGAGTTTCAGTTGCAAAGATGGATTGGAGAAGTTGGGACTATTTTCCTTGAGAGGAGAAGGTTGAGAGGAGATTTGATAGAGGTGATCAAAATCCTGAGAGGGTACGGCAGAGTAGACAATAAAAAAATGTTTCCACTCATGAAAGGATAACAAGAAAATGGCACAGATAATTTAGCAAAAGAAGCAATGGTGCCATGAGGAAAAACTTGCGCACACAGTGAGTGTTTAGCATCTGGAATGAGCTGCCTGAGAGTGTGGTAGAGACAGGTTCAATTGAGACATTTGGAATAAGATAGTTATCTAAAAATAATGTGCAGGGTGACGGACAGAAGGAAGGAAAATGTCTCAGAGAGAGCCAGTGTAGGCAAGATGGGCCAAATGGTCTCCTGTGCTGCAACAATTCTGGTACTGGGTGCTTCTGTGAAGGAGCTCCTAGTAAGTGAAAGAGTAACTTGTGTTTAATAACAAATATTGTTGGCAAACATCAAAGACAAGATTTTGCTTTATTTCTGTTGATAGGAGCCCTTGAAACTCAAAAATGATAAAAGGCCTGCAGTTATATATCAAATTTCTAGTCTCAGGGTTTCTCTCACTGTTGTATTCTAGGAAACATGGCAGTCAATCTGTACACAGCAAGCTCCCACACACAGCAACAAAGCAAATGACCAGCTCATCAATCTTGTTTATTGATGTTGGTTGAGGAATAAATATTGACCAGCACAGCAGGGAGAATCCTTCTGCTCTTCTTTGGAAATAGTGGCATGGGATCGTTTTATGAGAGGGCAGCTTATTTGTTTATTTTATTTATTTTTAATTTTCTTTTTAAGGGGCAATTTAGCGTGGCCAATCCACCTACCCTACACACCATTTGGGTTGGGGGGGGTGAGAACCATGCAGACATGGGGAGAATGTACAAACTCCACACGGACAGTGACCCGGGGCTGATATCGAACCGGAGTCCTTCGTGCCGTGAGGCTCCAGTGCTAACCACTGCGCCACCATGCTGCCCTTGAGAGAGTAAATTAATTCACAGTTTAACATCTCAAGGGCAACTACGGATGGGTAATAAATGCAGTTCTTGTCCGTGACAAAATCCTCCTATGAATGAATAAAAAGTAACCTCGGGCAGGATTCTCCAACACCCGCTGCTGGTAGCAGAATTCCCGACACGGCGGAGAATCTTGTCTGGGGAAAAATTGAATCAGCTCCCTGTGCTGATCTATTTGTGATGCTCTGGTCCCCCACTGGCAGTGGCATCGAAGTTCGCACCCTGCGCCAACGGGAGGATATGCATCATTTGAGCCCATTTGTATCCTATTAATGGGCTAGACACCAAATTCACCTTGCCACTCCAAATGTTCCTAACCCTCCCAGCTGGGATTCACATGGGCGTGGATTGGTGCAAGTATTTGCCAACGTGGTCCTGTCATGATGGATGTTTCAAAGAGAAATAACTTTGAACCTAACCACAATATTTAGAAACATTTAGGACTTAAGTGTTTTCATTTATTCTTCTTCTCAGAGGAAAGCACTTAACTGCTTTTGATATGGTTATGAGCTGTCAATCATAGCTAGATGTTTATGAACATTGCAGTTATGTTCATAATGGGTTACTTGAGATGCATTCAAATGTGAAGGGAAATGAAAATAAACAATGTAATCATCTGGCCGTCTGGGAGCATTAGCCTGTCAATTACAGTCTACTGAACGCTATTTCTCTTTGAAACTGTACCAGGAAGAGGTGGTTGATGAGGGTGGGGGAGGTCTCTGATATGGGGATGCTCTGAAGGGGGATTCTGATGGGGGTCTCTAATGTGGGAGTCTGATAAGGGTCTCTGATGGGGATCTGGTGGGGAGTCAGTGGGGGAGAGGTCCGGTCACCGTCATGTGTGCATGCTGTGGGGAGGGGGTGGCCCAGCAATTCCCATGGTGAAAAGGAATGATGCCCCTACATGTCAGCAGGGTGGGTAGAAATTACTTGTGGGGGGAGGAGTGCCAGCCACCAGACCTCGGTATCAGGCTACCCACTCAAAATGGCAGCCCAGTAGCGGGATTCGGAACAGAATCCCTCGAGCTCCGTGCCATGAATAAATTTGCATGTCTGGGGAGAGTGGATCACTCCTGGGGACCACTCCTATAGCCAGCACAAACTGGGGGCGATTCCACTCTGGCGATAGAACTTTGGGCAGGATTCTCCATTGCCCGACACTGATATCATAATCGGCGATCGAGCAGAGAATCCCTGTTTACGACCGAATCAGGGGTGGTGACTGTTTTCGGATGTTCTGCCCCTTCAAAAAGGTGTCATCGAGGAGTACGCCGTTGGGACGACCTTGGGACGTTACCTGAAGGCTCGATGCTGCGCCCTCAATAGGCGGAGTTTTGAACTGCGTGAGGCATGTGTCCTCTCAGTTTTTGTGAACCCGGCATGGCGGCTGCGGACTGTGTCCAGCGCCACCACAGTCGTGGATGGGAGCCATGCTGCTGACCGGGGGGGCTTCAGCGAGGGCTGGGGGGACTGGTGGGGTGGTGGCACGGGAGTGGCGAAGGGTGCCCAGGGGGGCATGATCTAACAGTTCGGTGCGATGCTGATGCGAACTCTGCAGATTGTTGCTGTGCGCATGCAAGACACCGGACACGGCAATTCGCCAGGCGTTTATATCGGGAAGGCCGTGCGTTTTACATGGCGCGGCTGCTAGCCCCTCACCAGTCGGAGCATCAGTGCGGGGGCAATACCAACTTCTTCATAGCAAAACCAGACCCATCCTCCGGACAGAGACTCAAAATCAGAGAATCAAGCCCATATTCTCCCAAATGGGGCATTCTGCCCCTCATCTGTCTTAAAGGCAAATATCCATCCAATTAAACCTCGTTTTGTACCTTATATTTTCCATTAATGAAAATAATGTGGTTCATGTTTCTCCGTGAGAGGCTGCTCACGAGCTCACAAGCCCATTGGTTGAGATATCGGGACCGGCATAGTCATTTGCTACCAAGGTGAGCCCTGAGTTTGATCGGTTCTCCGGTAGAGTGCTGAGGTAGGAAATACCCTACAACACGAGCTTTCCGGGACAGCAGGAGCACCTCAGTCAACACAACACAAAATGTCGACATCTGGAATACAAATCACAATTCTGTGATTTATTTGTCTGCCCAAGAAGAATACAAAAAGTCATACGCAGGAAAAAGCAACATTTAACAGTGCACCGTCCCTTGGCATCTACTGAAAAGCCCGAGATATCAATATACATCAGCAAGACATTCGCAGTGTCTCTTGTTTCATCAATAGCAACTCCTGTGTTCATCCTGACACATCTAGGATGTGTGTGACACTGCAATATTCACGTAACATTTTAATAGGCAAAACTCCGTATGGGTTTAGCCTGCCATCCTTAAGTTATCAAGGAATTGCAGATTGCATTCGTTTTGTGAACATTTCGTGTTAAGTAATGCACAGTCAGAAACACTTCTGCTTTTAGCATCAAGAAATCAATTACAAAACAATCCGGCTTCAGCTTGGCACCACTTTTAGTTAATTAATTTGTTTCCAACTGCAGCTTTATTCAGATCAATGCTGCACGGTCATGGCGGCAAACTTTATTTTACTTTATTAGTTACTTTATACTTCTGGTCACGATAAAAAAACTGATCCAAGAAAAATTAAGTATTCTCTTAAAGATCTTGAACTACATTCATTTGCATTTATTTTAATTTTATAACACAGACAGACAAATAGCTGGTAAAATTCCTGGGTTTCTGGTCAGTGATGTTGAATCTTTCAGCATTATTTGCCTGAAATTAAGCAAGCAGGCACGAAAGTTGCAGAATTTCAGCTTAAATTATGCCTACTGTAAAATGTGTTTCCATGATTTTTTTTGTTAGCAAGTTTAAAAAGCAGCGTGCTAGAATCTGGCCCCGCACATAAAATCGGCCATGACCCCAGAGTGAATTGATCACTAATGCAAGAATTTGACAATTTTGCCTGTTTTCAGGCTTTCAAGAAAAATTATAATTTATAAGGTGTGTCCTGGTCGGCATGTATTAAAAGCTTGTGAATATTTTGCTGCCTGGTCAAGGCATAGCATATTCTTACCCTGCACAGAATGTATTCAATGTGGACTCTGTAAAAAGGAAAGTTAATTTCAACGGGCCGCCTGGTTTGTGTACCCAACAACTGCCTTACTGACTCACAAAGACAAAGATGTGCACCCAAACTAAGGTGGGTGAAAGATGTGGGGCTGGGATTCTCTTCTTCAGAGGGATCCTCTGTCCAGCGATGCTGGAACCATGAAACATGACTGGGTAAAGAATTGGGCATGAGCCAGAAATCGTGCCCGGCGCTGGATGCCCGACGGTATCTGCCAGGGCCGATGGGGAGGGGAGCAACGGGGATAACCTGAGGGTGGGGTCGGGGTGACCCTCCCCTGCTCCTCCCCACTGGTGCCAGCGTGTCTGGGCATGGACTGCCATTGGCATGACCTGCAAGGCAGCCACCTTGCAGCGCACCCCCTGTCCGTCCACCGTGACCTGTGGTTGCGCAGAGTGACACCGGTATGGATGCCCCCATCCTATCATCCTCACACTTCACCCCTCCCTCCTCAACACCACCAACCACCCTCCCCCCCCTCCCCACAACCGGGTGCCACCCGCCGCTGGGGCATCGTGCAGCCCACCTAAGGTTAATGGCCACTGTAACCCCTACAGGAAGGCATACCTCTGACATGGGTAGGGCTGACCACCGGTATCCTTGCCAGCAGTAACAGGTGCTGGCGCCAGAATACAGGACAACTAGGACTGGCCAGCAGTGCCGGAAAAAGCTGCACAACCTCCACGGGGCACCAGAGTGAGTAGCCAGCACCATGCCCCTGGCACCAACCCCCATCCCAGACATGCGATTCTCCGCCCTATCGGGTTTCCTGATTCCGACATCGGACGATGGAGAATTCTGCCCGTGATGTGTGCAAATGTATTCACTCATCTTGACCACACCATTAGGTCTTTAAACTTTTGCAGTACTGCAACAAGATTGATGGTGGTCTGGGCATTCACGACACCTGCAATCTGCCCCCATTCCCTTCACAGGTTAGTCTCAAAGCTTTCTGCACACTGCCCCACCAGAAACATGACCTCCTGCTCTGTACCTCCTGATAGTCTGTGAAGCCCTCTCCTTCCCATTGCTGTCCCTGAACTTTCTATTCTCTGAAGGCAGACAGTGACAGATACTATCATACTATGATGAGCTTTAATTTACATGAATCACCCAACCCTGTCAACAACATTTTGGTCTGTACCTTTTTGCGTAGGAGAACAAATAAATCCCCAAACAATATCCACCAGCTGCATTTAATTAAATATATAATTAATATCAATTTAACACTGGATAATGGAAAACGATTATCCAGCAACAAACAGCCCATCTCTGCATCATCTCATTGTGTAGGCTTGTGCCTTTGAGAAGGGAAAGCCACCGGCAGCACGGGATTTCCTGAGAATGTTGCTCACCCCTCTCGAGTATGCAGAGAACTCCTGCACTGAAGTGGAGACCATGCCGGAGTCACTCATGGCCACTTTGGAAATGAGGTGTGCAATTTAATACTGTGCCCTTTCCCCTCCCCCAGTAATTCCCCTCTCCCAGATGACCATAGGCTGGTTTCCCCTTTGAGGATCACCACACCTCAGGCGAGGGGCAAGGTTGTGAAGGCAGTGCCTTCATGAATAACCTCAGCTGGTATGCAAATTGAACCCGTGCTGCTGGTTTTGCTCTGCATCACGATCCAGTTGTGTACTCCAGTGAATTAAACCAGCTCCCATCCACTCCCAGTAATCAGCTGGGCGATAAGGTTGAGGGGCAGTATAATGAGACAGCAAGGTTCAAGCTGGTGAGTGCGTCCCCTTTCTGACTCCCTCCAATCAAGTCTGAGTTGGAGAGAGTTGAGATCAAATGGCCCGGAGGCCAATTCAACAATCAGGAGGGGGTTACCAAGTAAACCCTGGTGGATGTGCCTGTAACCTGGAAGGGTACAGGGGGAGGGGGGGTGGGGGGGGGGGGGGGGGGGGGAGGGGGGGGGAGGGGGGGGGGGGATGCTTCCGTCTCAGACAGTGTGTGCCCAATGGAGGGAATACTAACAGAAGCGGAGAGACCCCAGAGAATAT
Organism: Scyliorhinus canicula; assembly: GCF_902713615.1. Lineage (NCBI taxonomy): Eukaryota > Metazoa > Chordata > Chondrichthyes > Carcharhiniformes > Scyliorhinidae > Scyliorhinus > Scyliorhinus canicula. The sequence goes on along the minus strand of NC_052152.1, from coordinate 145,712,959 downwards.
ATCTCTTCGCCTTTATACTGACCACCCTTAAACCTCCTCTCACTGAGGTCTCCATGTCTAACCTTGCTGAAGCCACCCTACAAGTTGCATCCGGGGGCTCCAGCAACAATTCTCTTTCGTGGGCCTGCTGCAATACCAGCACAAGCCACTGGTGGCACCTCTGGCCTCTGATTAGGCGGCAGCTCACAGAGACGGGACAGTCATCCTGCAGGAGCAATCCTCCTCCCGGAGGAACCAGTGACCTTGGGCGAAATTCTCCCCTACCCAGCGGGGCGGGGGGTCCCAGCGTAGCGGAGTGGCACCAACCACTCCGGCATCGGGACTCCCCAAGGGACGAGCCCGCGCTGGAGTGGCTACCGCTCTGCCGACTGGTGGCAACGGCCTTTGGCGCTACGCCGGCCAGCATCAGGACTGGCCGAAAGGCCTTCGCCGGCCGGTGTGAGTCCGCGCATGCGCGGAGCATCAGCGGCCGCTGACGTCACCACCGGCGCATGCGCGGTAGGGGGTTCTCTTCCGCCTCCGCCATGGTGGCGGCCATGGCGGCGGCAGAAGAAAAAGAGTGCCCCCACGGCACTGGTTCGCCCGCTGATCAGTGGGCCCCGACCGCAGGCGAGGCCACCGTGGGGGCACCCCCCCGGGGTCCGATCGCCCCGTGCACCCCCCAGGACCCAAGGGGCCCGCTCGCGCCGCCAATCCCGCCGGCACAGAGGTGGTTTAAACCACATCGACGGGATTGGCCTGTCAGCAGCTGGACTTCGGCCCATCGCGGGCCGGTGAATCGCCGCGGGGGGCACGCCGATCGGCGCAGGGGGCACGCCGACCGGCGGGGCGTGATTCCCGCTCCCGCCGATTCCCAGGTGGTTCCGGCCACCGAGGGGGCGGGACTTCCGCCGGCCCCGGGCGATTCCCCGACCCTGCGAGGGGTCGGAGAATTCCGCCCCTTATCAGTAACCAGCTGGCTGCCTGACTGGGATTTCATCCTGGCGGGGATCCCAGGAAGGCCACTGTGGGTTTGCCACTGGCTCTCCTGCTGACGAACAGGCCCACTGACACGACCATTCAGTTCCACCCTAAGTGGGTAGATGAACATTGTGTCATGTGCATGCGCTTTCCAATGGGTTTCACAAACCCATGCCCAAATAAGGAGGCAAGCGAATTCCGTGCCCTCAAACTCTGACCAAGGCAAAAACTTGGGAACCCTGAATAACCACACGGAGTGATTTTAAAAAAAAATCAATTCTCTGGCGTTCTTTTCACAAGCAACAGAAGCTGCAGCTCAGCATTAATGTCAAATCTACAAACAGAACATATGTGTGGAATAACATGTACTCTCAGGAATAGTCCGGATGTAGTAAATTTGGCATTTTTGAAGATGCATCTGTTGTTTCGATTTTAGAGGGCAAATCACAACACAACTTTAAGAGCTGCCAACGCTTTGTTGTTTAATGCATTCTCGATATAAAGTAACAATGCTGTCATGTATTTCTGATTGTCTGCCAGACGTCAATAATCAACATATGGCAATCGGGGAAAGTTCACGGAAAGTGCCAGAATATAATTAGGCGACTGAAGCTGCTCTCCTGGACCATCGCTTCTCTTACTTCTATTACATCCTCAATGGTTTATTGCACAATACTTACAGACAATCCATCGAGAGAGTAAAAGATGCTGACCACACTTTTTAAGCAGCGATTATGAATTTGTTGCTGCTTACAATAAGAGAATGGTTACATTTACTCCGAAGGGTTAGTCTGGCACAGGGTAAACAATTTCATCCTCAAAAAAAAAAGTTAACTTTCAGAAAAAAACAAAGTTGCCTGCTCCAAAATTCAAGTGACGGAGTGGGTGAGGGGGAAAAAAGAGAACTGTTTTCTGCTTTACAGGGAATGCAAATTCAAGTACGGCAGTTTGAGATATTGCTGGTAACTGCAAGAATCAAAAATTACTGCCGCCCCAAGTCTTTGAGATGAGTACGAAGTTAAGATGCAATGCAAATTGACGTACTGACCTTGTGCTCGTGCTGTTTGAGCTTGCTAAGAAATAATTAAACAGTTCAGTGCAATATTACTCATCCGTAAACCTGGTTTATGTTAATTGGCCAGAACGGAAACTGGAGCTGAAACGTGGGAGGGAGTTGCCTGAGGTTACAGAATCAAAGAATTATTACAGGGCTAAAGGAGGCCATTTGGCCCCTTGTGTCTGCACATTCTCTCCAAACGGGCAACATGACTTAGTGCCATTCTCCTGCCTTTTCCCCGCAGCCCAGCTCATTGGGCTTGATTTTTCCATATTTTTTCAAAGTGTCGGTACCAGTGAGAACACCAGGGAGAATCCCATCAGCGCCGGTGGGAAAGCTCACCGTATATTCAGCCTCTTTAACAAATATTTTTTTACCATGTGATTCACATAGTAATATGCATCGCTGTACATAAGAGGTTAATTTAAAGACACTACAACTAAGTAACCACCAGAGGGAGCACCAGAGATGTATATATACATAGACAAACAGGAAGTCAGCAGCCTATTCACAGGAACGGCAGCTGGTGAGCAGGACACAGACAGGCAGCTCAGATGTAACATAGTATAAGCGCTGAAGGGAGAATGAACTCATACAAATTAAGCATCTACTTCAACTGTAAGACTGCGAGCTTTATTCAGAAGGAATAATACAATTCACACTGCGCTCGTGGCGGCTTGCCTCTGATTCACTCTCCCCGGGAAAATGTAATCTCTGTAATCAGTGCTCCTTTTAAATACCTCCTCAGCATTCCCCAGTGCTTGGTCCAAGTCCAATCAAGGGGGTGGCTGCCAGGGAGACAGAACCAGATTTTACAGAGGGAGTCCTCAGCAAACTTCTTGATGGGGTCAAACAGAGGTGAAAAATCCTCGACCCACGATTGGGCAGATGTCCAACCAGTAAAGTGACCAATGCCACCTGGGAGGCTGTGGCCATGATTGTGAACGGCAGTTTACTCCAGAACAGAATGGGCTGCAAAGTAGTAAGAAGATGAATAACCTTCGTTTTGCAGCCAGGGTAAAGCCCACCTTCTCATGTCTCCGTTAGCACCCCTTCACACAGCCATCACACCTCCATGGTAATTAGAACATAGAACATAGAACAGTACAGCACAGAACAGGCCCTTCGGCCCTCGATGTTGTGCCGAACAATGATCACCCCACTTAAACCCACGTAACCCGTATCCCAACAATCCCCCCATTAACCTTACACTACGGGCAATTTAGCATGGCCAATCCACCTAACCCGCACATCTTTGGACTGTGGGAGGAAACCGGAGCACCCGGAGGAAACCCACGCACACACGGGGAGGACGTGCAGACTCCACACAGACAGTGACCCAGCCGGGAATCGAACCTGGGACCCTGGAGCTGTGAAGCATTGATGCTAACCACCATGCTACCGTGAGGCCCAAACCACTCCCACCTACCTCACAGGGTCACAGCACTTATCATGAACCCCCCCCCCCCCACCCAACCTCCCAGAATCCATCCAGTTGCTCTGGTGCCCCATCAGTGTCCAGTCCCACTCACCTCCCACTCATGCCACACTTCATCCCCATCGGACGTGGCACAATTCATGCTTGCACTCTCCCCTTCGATCTCATTGCAGGACAAACCCGAACACAGCCAGCTGGCAGGAGCTCAAGACCCTTACCCTATTTGAGAAATAAGCCCATGAGCTGGCCAGCAAGGAGCAGGACCGCTCCTGTGCAGAGGGTGATGTTGGGCCAAAGACACAAGTGAGAACTCTCAACATATCCAGCTATGGCTCAAGCATCATGTTGCTGACCATTCTCTTCTCAGTGTTCCCCTGTCCTGCATAATGCCATCTCCCTCCCACTGTGGGTGAATCAGCAACCCAGCTTGGGTCATCCTCGCAGCCCCTGCACCCAATGGGCCTGAGCATCTCCGAACCATACATCTCAGAGATCAGCATTAAAGAGGCATCACACAAGTGACCACATCCTCTACCAGCACAGATACTAGCACCTCAGTGCAAGTAAGTAGTAGGCAGGCCTTTGGGTCACACACTGGTGAGCATCTCACACCTGATGATCCACAGCACGTGGAGGCAGGGGTGTCCCAGGGATCTGGGAAAATTCCACCTTTAATTCTGTTAACATCCAGGTCCCTGAGATCTGAGTCCTGTGACTGCTCGACAGGGATAGTTATCTTCCTGGTTAAAAGAAGACAAGTCATTCATCATCCCCTCCTAGCTCCCCTTTGGTGCTCTTTGTTTGATATACTCTCTGTTTCGCTCATCAAATTCTCTTAAGTGGGGATATGTAGGCTGGTGCTTCAGTAAGTAAGGTGCTATGATGAGGGGGTGGAGGAGGGGTTGGCAGGAGGGGTACGGTAGTGGAGGAGTTGAACCATGCCATGAATAAGTAAAGTAGATCTGCTGGTCTGCTTGACAGATCGCTCATAGCCAAAACAAATCCAGCACCTGAGGGAAACACAAAAGGAAGGATGTGCTCAGGTTTATGTTTTTGAAGTAATTGAGCAATGACAGCTCACCTTTCCAATGACTAGAATATCTGAAGACTGCAACAAGTTGATCATCCCACTCCCAATCTTCAAATGAAAGTTGCCCTCCTCTCTCATGAACTGACTCTCCCGTGTGCTTGTCCATTTGCAGCAGAGCTTTCTCTTTGTGTCCATTTAATGACTGCATTCTTCACCCGCAACACTGATTTTCCATGAAGATTTGCTTTGCAAAGAAAATAAAGTTTGCTGATTAATTTGAAATCCAATTTCGCACCAGAGTCTGCAGCCCTCCCATTGTGATAATGCTTCCACATGGATGCTGTGCAGAAATCACATCATTTTTCTCTTCAATAATCAGGTTGTAGAATGGTGGGAAAAGGATGTCAGGTTGGGAGAGGGGAGGATGGTGAGGTCTCATGTTTATATTAATTCACTGATCTTTTAACTGTGTACCTGGACAGTGTGGAGGTGCGTCACAATTTCAGCATGATTGCAAGATTGGCTTGGCTTCTTGTGCACCAAATAACCTTGATCAACCACATGAGGTTGAACAAAATGCTTCTAGCACTGTACTGTGATTCATAGGGTGGTCACCAGAACTTCCTCCCTTTCATACCACTTATTCATCCTTTTATTACCCTTCCTCTATAGCCTTGCCTCCCCTACTCAATCTCACCAACCTCCTCCAGGCCAACAACCCTTCATTTTTCCAATTCTGGTCATTTAGTGCATCCTGATGATCATTCTTCAGCTACCTAGGCCCTACGCTTTGGAATTTGCTCACCACCTGAGCCCCCCCCCCCACCCACCTCCTCCCCTTGCTTTCTGCTCTTGCTCATGAAAACCTAGCGGCTGACAGTCAAACTTTGTTCATAATGCATTCCGATGAAGTGCCTTGGAATCTTTTCTAACATTACAGATGTTATATAACTGAAAGTTGTTGTAGATAGTAGAAAATGGCCTTGCACTTATCTCTGTCAGAAACACCTCCAAGGAAGTGTCTGAGAACCTCGGACCTGACCACAATAAACACTTGCAATACCGGTCAAGCTTCTCATTGCACTCTTGCTTTGTATTTGTTCCCTTAATGATTGGTTTTCATTAGGCTTTAAGTTGAAACACTGTTTAATTGCTGTGATTATATTGGATTCCCTTCCCATCCTTCCTTTGGTGTTGGAGAATGATGCAGCTGTGGGATTCCTGCTTTGAACTCATTCCACATGTTAAATTAGCGCCATCCAGGAAAATGCTGCCAGAGGTGGGTGCATGATTGTTAGGCCCTGCTCTGATTTCTGTTCGACCAAGGAAATTCTAGGATTTTATATTCCAAACATTCTGTTTCCTCTTCAAATTGCTTCTCCATATTGTCCCACCATTGAAAGTTTGTTGTCAATCCCAGGTCCCTTTCAAAGTTTGCACCTGTTAGTTCTATTTCTTACATTGCATATAATTTTTTTTCCAGTGGGTGATGAATAATACTTCAGCATCTGTAGTACTTGAATCAAAGTGATTCCCAGGAGCAGAGAAAGCAATAAACTAGCCACTTGCTGATTAAATCCTGAATGCAGATCATGTGTTTATTGGGCTAATGCTGGAAATGTCTTTTATCACCCTTAATAAGAATTGCTGTCTTGATTTTTAAATGGAAGTGAATTTCTAGTTCCAAACAATACAATAATTTAAAAGAACCAGAAACAACATTATTATCTGCAGTGTATGAGAGGAGTGAAGGTGATTTTCAGGAACAATTGGATATGAATGTAAAAAGAAAAAAAAAATGAAGGGTTGTGGTGAAAGACATAAAGAACAGGACTATTTGGATATCTTTCAAAGAGTTAGTGTATGTACGATGGGTCAAATGGCCTCCTTTTTAAAAAAAATTAGAGTACCCAATTCATTTTTCCCAATTAAGGGGCAATTTAGCATGCCCAATCCACCTACCCGGCACATCTTTGGGTTGTGGGGGTGAAACCCAAGCAAACACGGAGAGAATGTGCAGACTCCACACGGACAGTGACCCAGAGCCGGGATCGAACATGGGACCTCGGCGCCGTGAGGCAGTAGTACGTACCTGCTGCCCTCAGTGTGATTCAATGATAAGCAATTCCTCCACTCAACAGGCGGAAATCTACAGCCCTCCGTGGTGGAGTGAGGGAGGGGCTATAAAGTGAGGCAAGCTGTTCAAAATTCCATTGACCTCAGCGGGAATGAAAAATCCTGATGGCGGGAGCTTCCAGAAAACTCCTCCCAACGTTATTGCTGTTTCAGATCAGTGATCAGAAAGGTCACTAATTCCAAGAGCAAACACACTTCTCCAACTGCTCTTGGTAGGTGACCTTCAGGCCTCCTCTCAGTTTTCTTCCCAGTTCCTCCCCAGAAAGGTTGGGAAGTTTACCAGTGGGATTTGAAAGAGACCCTAGTCATGACGGTCAACTAGGTCACAATCTGCCATGGGCAGACGTAAACTTAGCTCACCGTTGTGGTTTTGCATCAGCAACACACAGGCAATTGAAAGCCAGGCCTTAGATTCCGCTACTAGTTAGGAGAATTGGAAAATCACAAAAATCCCTTGAGAACCAAACACATTCTATCTTACAATAGTCTTTTCATATCAGTGAACGCAAGGTTGGTGCTAATTAGTCCAGCAGCACTTAGGCTGTACACCTCAGGCCCAAACTGTACAACTTTAGATTGAATTTCAGGATTACTTTTTTGCTCTCTCTTATTGTTATTATTTTGTTCTGAGCTGAGGAGAAAAAGAAACTGCACTGCACCCTTATGTAAGATTTGAAAAAGATAAATGATTATGCCTTTTTTGTTTTGAGTTCCAGAGGATTGATGTCTGCAAGCTGCACTCAACAATCAATCTCACGTCCAACTCCACTCAATGAGAGCAAGCTGATTTTTCATTCGAAGCAGAAATGTTCTCTCCTTCTCACTCTCTCTCGCTCATATATTTGTAAGAGTGGCTAAACATGCCTTTTCTTCATCCTCCACACTGTTTGGTCTTGTCTGAAGGAGGTCAGACTGTCAAAATTAAATTCTGAAGTGTGGGGCCATTTTATTCTATTTCTCAGTTTAACTACAGTACCCTTATGCAACCTGTATTGAGAGGTTCTAAATAACAAAACAGATAGAATAGAATGAAGCTAAAGGATTGATGCTGGCCTGTTATTAATTATTAAACAAATCTACTGCCGGTTTTCCTTTTTGTTTGGAAGGATGCAAAAAGCCTGAACGTCTTATTACAGCCACCAGATAAATAAAAAAGGGGGAAGAATTTCATTCTCTGACTCAGTCATCCATGTTCCTTTGAGCGGAGAATGCTGCAGAGCTCCTGATCTGCACAGTTGGCAAACAGTCTGTGACAGAATATGACTAGACTGATAATGGTCATATTATTGGGAACTCAGCCGACATTAGCATTCAGGAATCGAGTTACAGACAAGAGGTGACAGCTATTAACATGAATCCTGCAGCTTGCACCACAATAAATGATGACTTTAATGACTTTTAATAATGTCATTAACAGAAACACATCAGAAAAATTATTCATTCTCTCCACAACAACAATCCTGCCGGAAATCCGATATTTAATGGACTGTAAAAAATAGGTTTTTAAGTGATGAACTCATTTGGATTTGGCATGTTCTTTTTATCTGGCACCATTTTTTTCCTGCCAATTTTCCCCCTCCCTTGCTATCCATCTCAGACCCATTGATGTGGCGCAATTCAATGGGTGCCAGTAGCCTGTAGTATTATACTCACATATCCATTATTCATTCACAGGCCTTGTCAATGAGTGTTAGTTGGCTGTTTGACCATGGTGAGCCACACATCTGATCCCGCTGTCTTCACTTGACCTTCCTAACATAGGTTCCTGAATAACAACCAGGAGCAGAAACCTTGCCTGATATACCTGTCCTTTACCCTAGGGTGCCACAAGGTGCTGTCAAATAACATACTGATATATTTTTAAAATCTTTTTTTTAATTACCTGACTGTGGAGTGTATGAGACAAAAACAGAAAATAATGGACAATCACAGCAGGTCTGACTTTATCTGTGGAGAGAGAGAAGGGTGCTAACGTTTTCAGTCTGGATGACTCCTTGCCAAAGCTGAGAAGCTGCCTCGGTAACGTTAATACTTTTTCTGTTTAGGCAACCATGAACTTGGCTATGTGCCTTTGCCTGTGTTGATCAATAAATTGTTTATTGATTTGACTTATAGAATGTCATAGAATTTACAGTGCAGAAGGAGGCCATTCGGCCCATCGAGTCTGCACCAGCTCTTGGAAAGAGCACCCTACCCAAGGTCAACACCTCCACCCTATCTCCATAACCCCACCCAACACTAAGGGCAATTTTGGACACTAAGGGCAATTTATCATGGCCAATCCACCTAACTTGCACATCTTTGGACTGTGGGAGGAAACCGGAGCACCCGGAGGAAACCCACGCACACACGGGAGGATGTGCAGACTCCGCACAGACAGTGACCCAAGCTGGAATCGAACCAGGGACCCTGGAGCTGTGAAGCAATTATGCTATCCACAATACTACTGTGCTGCCCCTTAGGCTGGAATTCTCCGGCCACTGGGACTTTCTTTTCCCGACGGCGTGAGGTGGCTTCAATGGGATATCCCATTGATAAGTGGCAGAAGCAGAGAATCCCGCAGCCAGCAAATGGTGCACCGCCGAGCAACACATGACTGGGAGAACCAGGGAATTCTGCCCTTGTTCCTCTGGTTACTTTATGTTGTGTCTCTAAATCCCACTTCTATCGCCGCCCTACCCTTTGCAACATCACAGTCTGTATTTGAATGATTGTGTGTTTGTGTTTGTTATCCCAATGACCCAATAACCTGCGGACAGTCAATGAAACCACCCATGATTATAAAAGCAAAATACTGCAGTTGCTGGAAAACTGAAATAAAAATGGGAAATGCTGGAAAAGCTCAACAGGTCTGGCAGAGTTAAGTTCAGAACTAATTACTGCTGCCGGGTGAAGTATGAGAGGCTGGAAAATCCCATCGAACCATGAACCAGCATCAAGAATACCTTCAGAATAGAATCAGGGAAAATATGCGAGCAGTGGGGAAAAGAGAACAGAAACTCTCGGGCCTGGACCTTCTACGTGCTAAAATGGGTGATTTCTAAACTCATTCACCTGAAACACATCACCTCACCACTTCAAGAAACATCAATCAGTTAAAATGAACAAATTAATGTTTCCAGTAAAGAAGCATAAGGAAAAATTTCAAACAACGTGTTAAGCAATCATCCATTAGTATCCCCAGGAGCAATTTTTAATTGAATTTGCTCCATGTTTGTTGTAAGAAACTTATTGTAATATTATGCCAGATTCGTTCTTTCATTCAGGAAGGATATGCAGAGAGTACAGGGCCAGAAGAACCTTACAGTCATTCATGTGTAGTTATCTTGAGTAGCAAAAATCTTCCATGTTTACTGCCATCTATTGTTTTACTGTATTCTCCTTTTTTCTATTGGAAGATGTGTGTAGTTTGGTCAGCATCATGAAGAGGTTCTGAGCCTCGTATAGTTTAACAGTATTTAGCAACTACTTTAACTGTCTACGTATATAGAGAACATGGTCTAAACAAGGAGATTTCTCCATGCTTGTCTCTACACACATCTCTGTCCAGTACAATTCTTGGGTTATGTGCTCCTTTATAGCACAGTGTGGACAGTACACTACACAATCCCACGTTCATCCTTTCTATGCCAAACCCTGTTACTACAGCTCCCCCCAAGACTTTATCTAAGTACCGTGCAATCCTGTTTTCCCAACATATTTAGTTTACTTCTGCTATCCCTTCTCCCCATTTCAAGCTTTGTGTTACATGGTCTGGAGGGTTTATAATTCTTACAGATTTGAAATTTCTTTGCCAGCTTCTGTGATATTCCGGGTTGTTCCAATAGCTGTCACCATGTTGTAAGATGTGTGTAGTCCAATATGTCTCATGCGAATGTTCTGAGTCTTGTACAGTTCAACAGTGAATGATTAACTACCTGTAACAGAGTACATATAGAAAGCATAAAGTTTAAGTTAGGATCTGTCTCCATGCTAGCCACGACACAAATATCTGTCCAGTATGGGCGGCACGGTAGCACAGTGGTTAACACTGTTGCTTCACAGCGCAGGGTCCCAGGTTCGATTCTCTGTGTGGAGTCTACACTGTGTCTGAGTGGGTTTCCTCCGGGTGCTCCAGTTTCCTCCCACAAGTACCAAAAGAGGTGCTGTTAGGTGAATTGGACATTCTGAATTCTCCCTCAGTGTGCCCGAACAGGCGCTGTTGTGTGGCAACTAGGGACTTTTCATAGTCACTTCATTGCAGCCTGCTTGTGACAAAAATAAAGATTATTGGTATAAAACTGCCCTCTAGACTCGGGTCATGTGTTTTTCACATCACACTGTGGGTGATACTTTATCCAATCCCACATTTAACCTTTTATGCTACACCCTTCTACCACAGTTACTGCACTCAAATTATTTTTAAATCACTGTTTCTTTACACAGGTAAGTCTTACATATGTTTTGAGCTTTGAAATACTTTTGTTTAAATGTTCTCCTTACAAAAACCCACATCACTCGAACAAACTGGATAAGACCATGAAATGTTTTTGAGGTTTTGGTGAAATCCAGTAAAATATCAGATAACTAGCACTGTCAAATTCTCATTTTTTCCCAGGAACCTGCAAAATTCCTGTATAATCCTTGTTGTTATTTGTACAGCTTGGCCCTGCTTCAGGAATTAAGCAGCCATCTTCAACCATTCTTCAAACATCCGACTTACAGCTGACTGGCGCCCAGCACATTTTTGTGTGACCTTCCTTTCATTCACCTCATTCAACATTGTCATCCAAGGCCCCAAGCACTCCTTCTGTGTCATACAACAATCTATCCACCACTGGAGCAAACTGTATTCACTGCTTCTATTGGTACAGGCCAAACACAGATTGAGTACCTCCTTTGTTGAATATATGTTCTCTGTTCCCAAGTGTGATGCTGAACTTACTTTGACTTGAATCTTCAATTACTTCCCCAGATCCCTGTTTGATCTCTCCATTTTTGACCCCCACACTAACATCAAACTCAGGAAATAAAGGGATGAAGCCTCTTTCCCGTGATTCTAGCAGAGAGCCACATTTCCAGGCAGTAAACCCTATACCTGACAGTACAGTATCCATTGGGATCACCTCATATATCTCATATTCCTATTGACCAGTCAAAAGCCCCCTGGGTTGAATATTGGTAAATTGGTAACTTCATATCTTAGCCTTCAAACCCCTTTTCAAGCTGCCCGGGTGTCTTTTAATATGAAAACTGGTGAATTAACACAGGTTTTTGTAGTCATAGAAAGCGGCCGCTATGGCGGCATACACACACAATATGTCCCCGTCGGGACTACCCAAATGCCGGTCCCTGACGGGCCGGCTTTTATTTAGCCCATTAACAAACCCCAGCTGGCGGGCCTCTGCCGACTAGCAGGGAAGCTCGTATACCACCAGTCCCCTGGGGACGTTGATTGGGATATCCCCATGTGCCACATGAGAATTATTACAAATAATCTCATGATAGATTTAGATTTAGATTGGTTTATTGTCACTTATACGAGTGAAAAGTATTTTTCTCTGAGCAGCTCAAGTACGTGAAAAGAAAATAAAATAAAAAGAAAATACAGAATAGGGCAACATAAGGTACACAATGTAATTACATAAACACCGGCATTGGGTGACGCATCCAGGGGGTAGTATTAATCAGGTCAGTCAATAAGAGGGTTGTTTACGGGTCTGGTAACATTGGGGAAGAAGCTGTTTTTGAGTCTGTTCGTGCGTGTTCTCAGACTTTTGTATCTCCTGCCCAATGGAAGAAGTTGGTTGAGTGAGTAAACCGGGTGGGAGGGGGTCTTTGATTATGCTGCCCGCCGTCTCCAGACAGCGAGAGGTATAGTTGGAAGGGAGGTAGGTTGAAATTTGACTCTTTGAGAGGACACAGTACTGGCCAGGTTGGGGTAATTAAAAAATAAGTTTTACATTTATATTTACCTTCCATGATCTTAGGACATACCAAGTGCTTTGCAGCTGATTAAATACTTTTGGAGTGTTGTCAATGCTGGAATGTAGGCAGGGTGACAGACAATTTGTGCACAGCAAGCTCCCACAAGCAGCAGTAAGACAATGGCCAATCAATCTGTTTCAATGAGCTTGGCTGAGAGATAAACATTGGCCAGGCCACAAAGCAGAATTTCCCTACTCTGAAGTGGCATTTTGGGATATTTTAAACCCACTGAGAGAGCAAAAAGGAGTTTGCTTTTAACATTTCATCCAAAAGGAAGCACCTCTCCCAGTGCCCCAATCTGTCTGATCATTTATATTTCTACCCATTCGCTATGCTCGCTATATGGTTCCAACAGTCTCTCTTTGTTATTTCAAATTGGACCTCCTGTAGCTGTACCTTAAATAGGCTGAACAAGACTTCTTGGGGATGGATATGAGGAAAGACATGTGTTTAGCCAGCCTTCCCAGTGCCAGGATTTGGCAATAATCCTTTGAGGTTGCCACCTGCTGCCCACAATCCATTTTTATTGGTATTCTATTGACATCAATATAGAAAGAGCTTTTGTATTTATAATCCCTATACTTCACACCTCATCTCGATAGATCCACATCCTTGCCATCTTCTCATTGCGTCACACAGATGATCTCGGGAAATTACCACCCACACTTTTCGCCTTGTTCAACCTTTCAAAAATCCCATACGTGTTGCATGATCTCAGGAGTGCAAATTCTTGGGGCGCGATTCTCCCAAAACGGGAGAAATCGTAAGGCTGGCGTCAAACCCGGGCGGGTTTGACGCCAGCGCGCCCCTTCCCGACCGGGAACCGATTCTGGTCCCCGGTCGGGGCTAGCAGCCCGACGCCGTAAGCTCCGGCATCACGGGCTTAACGAATTTCGTTAAGCCCGCTTGCCGGAGTTAGCGCCGGCTGACGCGTCATATGACGTCAGCTGCGCATGCGCGGATTGGAAGACTCCAACCCGCGCATGCGCGGATGACGTCATCGCGTATTTGCGCGAAACCCGCGCATGCGCAGGCCGGGATGCCCCTCAGCCGCCCCGCGAATGGATACTGCGGGACGGCGGAAGGAGAAATAGTGCGCGGGCATCGGGCCCGCTGCCCGCGATCGGTGCCCACAAATCGCGGGCCCATGGCACCCTTGGCACGGCCGTGGTACTGCCGTGCCAATCGGTGCCATGGTTATAAAAAGCGAGTTGTTCCCGCCGTTTTTACGAACGGCCAGACCAGGTGTGTTTGCCGTTCGTAAAAACAGCGTAAAGGGCTGGGACTTCGGCCCATCTATCAGCTGTGAATCGCTGCCGGCCGTAAAAAAACGGCGGCAGCGATTCGTGTCGGGAGTTGGCCGGGGGGGGGGGGGGGGGGGGGGAGAATAGCGGGAGGGCGGGAAAAATGTCGGGAAGGCCCTCCCGCTATTCTCTGACCCGTCGTGGGGGGCGGAGAATTGCGCCCTTGATTATTGATCCCAACCTTCTTTCCCTCGCCCCCAACTTATTTTGTTTGGTCTTGTTTAAGGAATTGCTTAAACTCAGACAAAGGGTCCACGCCCAATGCCAGCTGGAGTGGACATGTATGATTTAATAATAATAATAATAATTGTTTATTGTCACACATAGGCTTCAATGAAGTTACTGTGAAAAGCCCCTAGTCGCCACATTCCGGCGTATGTTCGGGGAGGCTGGTACGGGAATTGAACCTGCGCTGCTGGCATTGTTCTTCATTACAAGCCAGCGATTTAGCCCTCTGTGCTAACCAGGCCCAGATTTATGATAAAATCCCTGAGGCGGTCGCGTATTCACAACCTAAACTTGGGCACCTCCTGCAAGTAGGCCAAGAGGACTCCTTGAGGGTGAACCAGAGTCCAGCAAAGACTGGGAGAAAGGACCACCTGAGGAGTGATCTCAAATAGATCTTCAAACAGCGAACACTACAGACAGCTAAGGACAAAATGTAAATTAGAAAGATTGGGCAACCCCAACAAAATTGGACAATTCATCCTTGCCCACTCTGTGGAAAGGCATGCAGTTCAGCAATCGAGCTCCACAGCTACGGAACAGGTGAGTGTAGGCAAACAGGAAAGAGTCATCTTTGGCAAGGGAAATCGACAATCACAGTCTTCTGTTTTTATTTCAGGAACGGAATTTTTCTCCCCCCCTTCCCCGGGCACCTCAGTTATCCTCCTTCAGTCTTTTTGCTTTCTGTCCCCACCAGAGTGTCTACCTCGGTTTTCTATCTCAAAACATAAACTGCAGATGATCAATAGGACAGATAGATTCTGAACGTTTCTGTATTCCGTCGCGTATTCCTTTTCCAAATGCTCTCAGTAGCACAGTGGTTAGCACTGTTGCTTCACAGGTCCAGGGTCCCAGGTTCGATTCCCCACTGGGTCTCCCCGTGTCTGCGTGGGTTTCCTCCAGGTGCTCTGGTTTCCCCCCACAGTCCAAAGACGTGCAGGTTACGTGGATTGGCCATCTAAATTGCAAATAAAGTGTAGTGAGAGAATCCACGATATTTAATAACCAGATTTTCATGGAGTAACATTGGACCCTTCCACAGGCAAACTTTATCGAACACCGCATTCCCCACACCTTACCCCTAGTCAAACAATCTGATGAAACCGAGTCAGATACAAAATGTTAGCTTTTTAAAAAGAAAATCAATGCCCAGGATATTATTGCCCCACCCTAACGTGGCTCTCTCTCATAAGCATAAACTCAGGATAAGGGGCCAATCATTTAGGATTGAAAAGGGGAGAAATTACTTCACTCAAAGGATTGTGAATCTTTGGAATTCTCCACCTTGGGAGTTGCGGATGCTCCTTAGTTGAATATAGGCTTGGAGAGACTGTCTTTTGGTCTCTAGGGAATTAAGGGATATGGGGAGTGTGCAGAAAAATAGAGTTAAAGCACAAGATTAGTAATGCTCCTATTGAATGGTGGAGCAGGCTTGATGGGCCATGTGGTCTACTGCTCCTATTTCTTATGTTCTTATGAGGAGAGGGAGGGAGCAGCAGCAAGTAGACACTTCAAAAGTTGGGATTTATTGTTTTGTTATGCTCTTGGCGAAGCATAAGCTGCTTCCTTGATGTGCACTCTGACAAAGGAAGGTTCAGACTTGGAGATAGCTTCAACACATTTATTAAACTGTTAACAATTCTCCTACTTGGATTTGACTCTCCTGTTAATCCTGCTATAGCTACTCAGATTGACGAACCAGTCTGCTACAATCCAAGTGGTGTCTGTGATGTGTTTCAATCAACCCTGTGTACTCACCGAGTGTCTCCACTGGAAAGAGGAAGATCATATGTGCTTTGTCCTTTTATATGGGTTGTTGTAATGCCCTCCTGTGGTAGTGTCACCTCTGTGTGTGTTTTGAATGTCCATTGGACGTGTCCTATCTTACTGGCCTATTGGTTGAATATCTGTGTGTCATGTCTCTGGTGCTCCTGCTAGTGTTTAGCTAGTCTATGTGTACTTACATTAACCCCTTGTATATTTACAGTGATGCATATCACCACACCCCCCCCCTTTTTCATGTTACATATTTTCTGTAGTGTTAAACAAAATTGAACAGGTAGATAAGTGATGCACTGTACAAGTTATGATAACTGTGATCATTAAACAATAAGTCCAAATCAGATGCCTGAGTCCAAAATTCATGAATTATTATGGTCGAGTGTCTTTCTTGTTTGGTTGGTGAGTTGGTGATTTGATGGTGGCATGTCCTTGTGAACGCCATCAGTGTCCCTGTGCGTAAGGAACCAAGAATTGGTCACATCCCTTTGTTGTCTGATTTGGAGACTCTTTTTCTTCCGATGCTTGTGGTAGCGATGTATGCAATCTGTGTCGTCCTGCCATGTTATGTCATTGTACTGAGCTGAGCAGTAACAGTGTCCCTCATGAGCAGAGTTGTACCATGTCGTTGTTCCATTGGTGTTGTTTTTGTCGTGCTTGTTGTCGACGTTGTTGCCTCTGGTACGCTTCTGGATGTTGTCTTTGATGTTGTTGTTGTGTTGGTTGGTTTTGTTGTCGTGTTTGCTGCGCTCAAAGATCACACTCTGTGGATAATACGAGTCCTTCATACAGTTACCCGTGTCAGCGTCCTTTGTGGCATCTGCTGTTTCCTTGAGCGTGCCGTCACTGAGTTCGCGGCGCTCCCCATCTGGAGTCATGTCCGGCTTACTTGAATCAGCTTTTGCTTGTGGATGCTCCCCGTCAGGAGTCTGGTCTGTTTCACCTGAGTCAGCTGAGGTTTCTTGATGCTCCCCGTCTGGAACCCTTTCTGGTTTACCTGTGTCAGCTGAGGTTTCATGATGCTCCTCGTCCGGAGTCAAAATGTTCAGGAATGCATTTGCTTGTGGAGAGGCTCGAGCGAATGAGGTTTGAAGTAGCGTGGTGTCACCGGAGTCACCAGGAGTCTCACTGTGATTGTCGACCCTGCGGGGGGTCAGAGAATTTCGCCCCTGGTGTGGGAAGTGGGATGCCGTCGTCACTTGTCGCACATACAGTGGGGAGAGCCTCAGTGTCGTCTTGTCGTTCAGTTGAGCTGGGTAGACTGTCAGAGTCTTCTTCTTGTTCACTGGAGCGTGGTAGACTATCATAGTCTTCTTGTTGTGCACTTGAGCATGGCAGATGTCATAGTATTTCTGTTGTTCACTTGAGCGTGGCAGACTTGCATTTTCTGCTGCTGGTTGTTCAGAGGATGTTGCTAGACCCTCATGGTCTTGTTCATGCAAGGACTGCGCTTTGGAGTCTTAAATTCCTTCAATCATGGAGTCCATCCACGAGCTCGCTGTGGAGGCTTGTGTCACTCGAATCACTTCTTGTTCATGCAAATACTGCGCTCTGGAATCTTGCGTTGCTTCTATCGTGGAGTCTGTCCACGAGCTCACTTTCTGTGTGGAGTCCGGGACTCTTTGTGGTGCGTGGACCACTCTCTGTGGCAGCAGGCCACTCTCTGTGGCAGCAGGCCACTCTCTGTGGGCTTTTACTGCTCTCTGCCTCTTGGCGTCAGTCCACAGCATAATCCTGCACTCACGAGTCGGGATGTCATATATACTGGGCTGAGGATTCCCCAATCCGAAGAACTCGTCGTTGGGGTCTTCAATGTACAACACGTCTAGTTGCGGTTCGGATTTGGTACTGGGGTAGCCACCTCCCAAGGTGAAATCTTCGTCTGAGTCGTTGTCTTCCAATACCATATCATCACGTTTTGTGTCGGAGCTGGCATTGGGCTTGTGATGTCCAAAGAAGAATTCAAGGTCTGAGTCATAGTCTTCAAGGACTGTATCATCTCTTTGGGCGGTGCTTACTGCTTGTTACAGGGTTCTGCAGAGGTTACTTTCAGCTACTGGTCGAATTTCAGGCATTGTGCTGTCGTTCCAGGTGAAAGAATCTGGTTTTGAGAGTTTAAAATTTTCTTTTCTTGTTTTCTTGTTTTGGGACATTTCCCCTTCAATGGGCATGGTCCGGGGCCTCTGACGTCACGAAGCGTGTGACGTAGGTCATAGGAAGCGATTGCGCATGCGCATATCGCTGTTCCTTTACTTGGGGCCTTTTTCGCAATTGCGCATGCGCAGATTCTCGTGCATGCGCAAAAGGACCTTCCCGTTCTGTGCGCTCTTCGCGCAACTGCGAATGTGCAGCACCTTTTCCAAGATGGCTGCAAATCAATCCTGCTGTTCGTTGCTGCAAGCCTACCTTGTGGTGGGTTTTGGCGCCTCTTTTACCGTTTTTTCTTGTATGTTCCTCGCAAAATTCTTGAAATTTGTCCAGGACTGCCTGGAAGTCACTCTTGTTTTGCCCCTATGAGTATTTGAAGGTTTGGAAGATTTCAGCTGCTTTTGGACCCGCGATGGTAAGTAGAAGCTTTATTTTCTCTGCATCCGCCATGCCATCTATGTCAGACGCTACCAGGTAGATCTCGAATCTCTGCCTGAATGCACGCCAGTTTTCAGTGAGATTGCCTTGGTACCTGAGCTGCTGTGGAACCGGAATCTCGTACATCATCTTACCTGGGTGCCGTGGCTGGTTGTCACTGTATGCTGAGTTGTATCTATATGGATTTAAGCAGATCACTCCTGGGTACCATGTTATGTTGTGCTCTTGATGTAGCATAAGCTGATTTCTTTTTTTTTATAAATGTTTTTATTCAGTTTTCATATTTTATATTGAACAAATTACAAATTGTTAGGAGAGAAAAAAAAACAAACACGCAAAAAGTAACATACATATTTACAGGTAAGCATCTTCGTAGTAGTAACTGCGCCCACCCCCCCCCCCCCCTCATCATGTTTATTTAGTTTGGTTTTGGGCCTTAGCTAGCCATCGAACCCCCGTACCGAACCTGTAGCCCCCCCCCCCCCTCCCGCTACCTTCCCCCGACTATTCTTCCTCTTGTACATTGGCCACAAATAGGTCCCGGAACAGTTGCATGAATGGCTCCCATGTTCTGTGGAAGCCGTCGTCCGACCCTCGGATGGCAAATTTGATTTTCTCCATTTGGAGAGATTCCGAGAGGTCGGACAGCCAGTCCGCAGCTCTGGGCGGTGCTGCTGACCGCCAGCCAAACAGGATTCTACGGCGGGCGATCAGGGAGGCAAAGGCAAGGGCGTCCGCCCTCCTCCCCAGGAATAGATCTGGCTGTTCTGAAACCCCGAAGACCGCCACTATCGGGCATGGCTCCACCCTCACTCCCACCACTTTGGACATAACCTCGAAGAAGGCTGTCCAGTACTCCACGAGTCTGGGGCAAGACCAGAACATGTGGGCGTGGTTGGCCGGGCCTCTTTGGCACCGTTCACATCTGTCTTCCACCTCCGGGAAGAACCTACTCATACGGGTTCTTGTTAAGTGGGCTCTATGTACCACTTTTAGTTGCGTCAGGCTGAGCCTTGCGCACGTGGAGGTGGAGTTGACCCGATGCAGTGCTTCGCTCCAGAGTCCCCACCCTATCTCCATCCCCAGGTCGTCCTCCCATTCCTTCTTGTTGCGTCCAGTACGGTGTCGTCCCTATCTACCAGTCGGTCATACATGTCACTACAGTTCCCTTTCTCTAGGATACTTGCGTCCAGTAGGTCTTCCAGTAGTGTCTGTCGTGGCGGTTGTGGGTACGTCCTTGTCTCCTTTCGTAGGAAGTTTTTGAGCTGCAGGTACCGTAGCTTGTTCCCCCCAGCTAGCTGAAATTTCTCTGTCAGTTCGTCCAGTGTTGCGATCCTGTCGTCCGTGTATAGGTCCCTGACTGTCAGTGTCCCCCCGTCCTGCCTCCACCTTTTGAAGGTGGCGTCAGTCAGTGCTGGTGTGAACCTACGGTTGTTGCAGATGGGAGCCCTGTTCGACATTTTGGTCAGGCCAAGTTGCTGCCGCAGTTGGTTCCAGGATTGGAGGGTGGCTGTCACCACTGGGCTGCTGGAGTGTTTTTTGGGTGGGGATGGGAGTGCTGCCGTGGCGAGGGCCCGGAGGGAGGTTCCCATGCAGGAGGCCTCCTCCGCACGCACCCACTCAGCTTCTGGCTCCTGGATCCATCCCCTTACTCGCTCGGCTGTTGCTGCCCAGTGGTAGAATTGTAGATTCGGGAGGGCTAGCCCTCCCCTGGTTTTTGTTTTTTGTAAGACCTTCTTTGGGATCCTAGCATTTTTACCCCCCCATACGAACGCCATGATGAGTTTGTCCAGCGCTTTGAAAAAGGCCTTGGGGATGTAGATTGGAATGGATCTAAACAGGAAGAGGAACCTGGGCAGTACGTTCATTTTGATCGTCTGAACTCTCCCCGCGAGGGAGAGCGGGAGTGTGTTCCATCTTTGCAGGTCCTTTTTAACTTCCTCCGTCAGGCTGGTGAGGTTCCATTTGTGGATCCCTTTCCAGTCATGGGCTATTTGGATCCCCAGGTAGCGGAATTTATGTCGGGCTTGATTGAACGGCAGCCCCTTTAGTGCTGCCCCCCCCCCCCCCCCCCCCCCCCCCCCCCCCCCCCTTGCGGGTGTACTGGGAAGATCTCACTTTTGCTCATGTTGAGTTTGTAGCCCGAGAAGGCTCCAAACTCTTTCAGGAGCGCGATGATTCCGTCCATGCTGCTTTGTGGGTCCGAGATATAGAGGAGCAGATCATCCGCATAGAGTGAGACTCTGTGCTCTCTACCTCCCCTTCGGATCCCCCTCCAATTTTTTGCTGCCCTGAGCGCAATTGCTAGCGGTTCAATTGCTAGTGCGAACAGCAGCGGGGACAGTGGGCATCCTTGTCTGGTGCCCCTGTGCAGCTGGAAGTATTGGGAGTTGGTATTGTTGGTCTGTACACTCGCCATGGGAGCGTTGTACAGGAGCTTTACCCAAGCGGTGAACCCTGTTCCAAGCCCGAACCGCTCCAGTACCTCTATGAGGTATTTCCACTCGACTCTGTCGAAGGCCTTTTCTGCGTCCAGGGAGACGATCACCTCTTGTGTTCTCTCCCCGGAGGGGGTCATTATCACGTTCAGCAGGCGCCTGATGTTCGCGGTAAGCTGTCTACCTTTGACAAAGCCCGTCTGGTCCTCTGTGACCACCTCAGGTACACAGTCTTCTAGCCTCTTGGCTAGGATTTTGGCCAGTATTTTGGCGTCTGCGTTCAGCAGAGATATGGGTCTGTATGACCCACATTCCGTTGGGTCTTTGTCTTTCTTAGGTATCAGCGAGATTGAGGCCTGTGCTAACGTGGGTGGCAACGTGCCCCTAGCTAGCGAGTCTGTGAACATCTCCTGCAGGTGCGGGGCCAGCGCTGTCGCAAATTTTTTGTAGAAGTCCGCCGGGAATCCGTCCGGTCCCGGCGCCTTCCCCGCCTGCATGGAGCTAATGCTGTCCATGATCTCTCCCAGTGCTAGTGGTGCTTCCAGATCCCGTTTTCTGCCCTCTCCCACAACTGGTATGTCCAGTCCGTCAAGAAACCGGTTCATCCCAGCCTTCCCCGTTGGGGGCTCTGAGGTGTACAGCTCTTGGTAGAAGGCCTTGAAGGTTTTGTTAATCCTCTCTGGTTCTGTTTCCAACGTGCCTCTGGTATCTCTGATTTGCGCAATTTCTCTGCTGGCTGCCTGCTTTCTCAGCTGGTGGGCCAACAGGCGGCTGGCTTTGTCTCCGTGTTCGTATAGGGCCCCGCGTGCCTGGCGGAGTTGGTGTACTGCTTTCCTGGTGGAGAGCAGGTCAAAGTTCCTTTGTAATTCTTTCCTCTCCGCCAGGGGTTCTACGGTCGGGGCCTCGGAGTATTTATGGTCTACCTCCAGTATGGAGTCGACCAGCTTCTGCCTAGCCACCCTTTCCTCCCTATCTCTTTGCGCTTTGTAGGCTATGATTTCCCCTCTTAGTACGGCCTTAAGCGCTTCCCAGAACGTGGAGGGTGAGACCTCCCCGTTTTGGTTGATCTCAGTGTACTCCGCTATGGCCTGCGCTATCCTTTCGCTGAAGGCCTTGTCAGCTAGTAAGGCACCGTCCAACCTCCATTTGGGGCGCTGGGCCCTTCCCGTCTCTAGCCGCACATCCATGTAGTGTGGAGCGTGGTCTGATATCACAATTGCGGAGTATTCCACCTTGTCTATCTCTGGAAGCACCGTTTTCCCCACCACAAAGAAGTCAATTCTGGTGTACACGTTGTGTTCTGGGGAGAAGAAAGAGAATTCTTTCTCCCCCGGGTGGGCGAATCTCCAGGGGTCTACTGCTCCCATCTGCTCCATATAGTGACTGAGTTCCCTTGCCATGTTTGAGGTTTTCCCCGTTCTGGGGTTTGATCTGTCCGTCGTTGGGTCCTGTACACAGTTGAAGTCCCCCCCCATGATTAGTCGGTGCGTCGCTATGTCCGGGATTTCTGCCATGGTCTTTTGGATGAAGCTCGTGTCGTCCCAGTTGGGCGCGTACACGTTAACTAGAACTACCGGCGCCCCATCCAGGGCCCCGCTGACCATGGCATACCGTCCCCCTGGGTCCGTAACCGTCTTTGTCGCCCTAAACATTGTCCTCTTGCCAATCAGGATCACCACCCCCCTGGCCCTTGCCCCATAACAGGAATGATAGGTTTGTCCCACCCAGCCCTTTCTTACCCGCAGTTGGTCCTGCTCCCTCAAGTGCGTCTCTTGGAGGAAGACTATGTCGGCCGTCATGTTTCTAAGGTGGGTGAGGACTCTAGATCTCTTCACTGGGCCGTTAAGTCCCCTTACGTTCCAGGTGACTATTCTGGTGGGGGGCTTCTGCCCCCTTGCTCCTGTGGGGTTAACCATATTTGTCCGGTGGACGCGCCCCTGCCCTCTGGGGTTTCCCTTTGTTAGGGGGCCGTCCAGGATGTCCACTATCACTGCTCTCCCCATGCGGTCGGGTCCCTGCGCTCCGGGGTTCCCCCTTGTCCCGGGGGCACCCGCCATGGCCGTCCACTGTGTGTCCGCCACGCGGGTAGTCCCCTGCACTCCGGGGGGCCCCTTCACCCACAGACCGTACTGGGTGGGTGCTTGCAGCAGTTCCCTGTTTCGAGCCCTTGTCTGTGGCACTTTGTGGCCCTATTCCCTTTCTGGCCTCTTTTGTCCCTTCGTCCCTGCATTTCCCCTCCCTGGTCTCTCGCCCCCCGAGTGCCCCCCCCCCCCGCTCTATCCCTTTCGGGGATACCCCTGTATACCCCTCCATTGCCCCTCTCTCCCCCATTCCTGTCCCCATTTGCTCTCCCACCTTTGATGGGTGATCCCCCCCTCCCCTGCCTGGCGCCTTCCCCCCTGTTTGGGGTGCGCTGCGGCCCTGCTCTGTTGCGCGCCCCCTTCGCTAGCTTTCCTGCTAGCACGGTGGCTCCCCTCTCGGAGGTTGCTGTCCCGCTTCCCCTCTCCCCTCTCCAGTACTCCCGTTCCCTCGTGCCGGGGCCTGGCCTCCCACCTGGAGCGGGCCCTTGGGCATTGGGTTGTTTTTCGTTCTGGGTGTTCCTGCCAGGGGGGAGGGGGCTGGCTTTGCCTCGCCCCTCCCCCCCCCCCCCCCGTCGGCATGACGTATCTCCTTGCCATGGGCCCCTCGTCCCTACTTCCCATGGCGTTTTTCCAGCCCGTGCTCCTCGACGAATCTATTCGCCTCGGCAGGGGCTGTAAAGAAATATTCCTTGTGTTGGTATGTGACCCAGAGTTTTGCTGGGTACAGCATACCAAAACGTACTTTGTTCTTATAGAGAGCTGCTTTCGCTCTGTTGAACTCCGCCCGTCTCTTAGCTATGTCCGCTCCAAAATCCTCGTAGATTCGGATGGCTTGCCCGTCCCAATTGCAGGCTCTATTCTCCTTGGCCCAGCGCAGGATTGTCTCCCTATCCCGGTACCGGTGCAGTCTGGCTATAACTGCTCTCGGTTTTTCCCCTTCCTTGGGCTTCGGGCGCAGTGACCGATGAGCTCTGTCCATTTCCGGTGGGGTGGGAAAGGTTTCCCGCCCCACTAAGGAGCCCAGCATCGCAGCCACGAATGTTGTGGGATTTCTACCCTCTATCCCCTCTGGCAGGCCCACTATCTTAATATTTTGCCTTCTCGAGCTGATCTCCTGGTCGTCTACCCTGCCCTTCAGGCTCCCCTGTGTTGCACTCAGTTTCGCCATTTCCCTCTCCAGGGACATGACCCGGTCGCTCACGTCAGTCGCTGCCTTCTCCAGCTCTTTAATGGTTGCCCCTTGGGCTTCCAGTATCTTCCCTTGGGCATCCACTTTCTCCTCCATTCTGGTCAGAGCCTGCTGCACCCCTGACATGGCCCTGGTCACTGCTGCCTGTGCTGCGGCCTCTGTGTCTGCTTTTAACTCTGCCTTGATTGCCTGCAGCTGCTCCCTCACCACCTCGGCAAAGGCTTCCTTCCAATTCACGCCCCCCTCTAACCCCAGGGGAGAGGTTGCCCGCCCGTCCAGCTCTTTTGGATGCGGCGATACATTCTTCCCGCTGCTTCGCGTGTTGACTCGTTCGCCCAAGCTGGTTTGCCCTTTGCCCCGTCTACTTCCGGTGCCCCCTTTCTCTTGGGTCCCTTCTGGCCTTTTTTTTTCCCCCTTCCCCTTCATCGTTTCTTCTCTCCTTGTTCTTCTTTTCCCCCTTTTCCGCACCCTATTTTAATTTTATTTATTATTATATATATATATATATATATATAAAAATATATATATATTTTTTTTTTTTAAATGAAAAATTTATTTCCCCCCTGCTTTCCTTTACCCCTTTATTTTACCCCTTTTCTCTTTACCAGTTTTCTTTTGGGTTTTTAAGAACAGAAATATAAGTCTCTTTTTTTCCTTTTGTTTTCTCTCCCCACTCGCCCAGGAGAGAGAGAGAGAGAGTCCCTTTGTCCTTGCCACGTGGTGGTCACTGCAGTTGGGGGGGGGGGGAGGGGCGAGTGGGCCGGTGGTCGCTGCGGGCGGGGGGGGGGGTGTCCCCGCTGCTGGTTGGGGGGGGGGTGTCCCCGCTGCTGGTTGGGGGGGGTGGTGGTGTCCCCGCTGCTGGTTGGGGGGGGGGGTGGTGTCCCCGCTGCTGGTTGGGGGGGGGGGGTGGTGTCCCCGCTGCTGGTTGGGGGGGGTGGTGTCCCCACTGCTGGTTGGGGGGGGGGTGGTGTCCCCGCTGCTGGTTGGGGGGGGGTGGTGTCCCCGCTGCTGGTTGGGGGGGGGGGTCCCGCTGCTGGTTGGGGGGGGGTCCCCGCTGCTGGTTGGGGAGGGGGTCCCCGCTGCTGGTTGGGGGGGGGTCCCCGCTGCTGGTTGGGGGGTCCCCGCTGCTGGTTGGGGGGGGGGGGGAAAAGAGGGCCCGCCGCTGCCGCACTGTTCCCGGCCCGCGTGGGGGGGGGGGGAGAGGGGTTGGACCTGCCGCTGCTGGGCCTCCCTGTCGCCGCTGCTCCTCCCTGTCGCCGTTGCTCCTCACCTCCGCCTTCCGCCTCTCCGCCGCCGCCTTCCGCCGCCGCCCGCTCCTCCTCCGCTGCCGCCCGCTCCTCCTCCGCTTCTCCTCCGCTGCCGCCCGCTCCTCCTCCGCTGCCGCCCGCTCCTCCTCCGCTTCTCCTCCGCTGCCGCCCGCTCCTCCTCCGTTGCCGCCCGCTCCTCCTCCGCCGTCCGGCCTGTCGGGGGGGTTCCTTCCTGGCGCTTGCGGGAGCCCCTCTCCCTGCGACCTCCTCGCTCGCTGCCCGGAAGTCGAAAAAACAAGCTGATTTCTTGATGTGCACTCTGACAAAGGAAGGTTCAGACTTGGAGATAGCTTTAACACATTTATTAAACCGTCAACGATTCTCCTACTAGAATTTGACTCTTCTGTTAATCCTGCTATAGCTACTCAGACTAACGAACCAGTCTGCTACAATCCAAGTGGTGGCTGTGATGTGTTTCAATCAACCCTGTGTACTCACTGAGTGTCTCCACTGGAAAGAGGAAGATCATGTGTGCTGTGTCCTTTTATATGGGTTGGTGTAATGCCCTCCTGTGGTAGTGTCACCTCTGTGTGTGTCTTGAATGCCCATTGGTCGTGTCCTACCTTACTGGCCTATTGGTTGAATGTCTGTGTGTCATGTCTCTGCTGCTCCCTCTAGTGTCTAGCTAGTCTACGTGTATTTACATTAACCCCTTGTGTATCTACAGTGATGCATATCACCACAGTTATGTGTTACATTGTGGTAAAGTCCAGGACTACCAACAGGACAGACTGAAGCCTCTGACAGTTACTTCAGAACTGGGAAGGAGAACAATGCAGGCATACAGGTACTGGAGAAGTTGTTGGATTGCCTAGATAACCTAGTGGGCAGCACGGTAGCATAATGGTTAGCACAATTGCTTCACAGCACCAGGGTCCAGGATTTGATTCCCAGCTTGGGTCACTGTCTGTGCGGAGTCTGCATATTCTCCCCATGTGTGCATGGGTTTCCTCCAGGTGCTCTAGTTCCTCCCACAGTCCAAAGATATGCAGGTTAGGTGCATTGACCATGCTAAATTCCCCTTAGTGTCCAAAATTGCCCTTAGTGTTGAGTGGGGTTACTGGGTTATGGGACTCTGGGGATAGGGTAGAGGTGTGGGCTTGGGTAGGGTGCTCTTTCCAAGAGCCGGTGCAGACTCGATGAGCTGAATGGCCTCCTTATGATCTGTAACTTCTATGATTCTATGATTCTATAACATCTGGCATTTTGAGAGGCCACAAGGAGAGGAAGATTCCTTCATGCCATCCTGTCATATATTAAGCTTCTACCTTTTTCATATAGTCTGAAGAAGAACCTATAGGAAGGTCTATCGCTAAACCATGGGGTCACCAAAGTCTTCCCTCTGCTATAGTGATAGCAGCATCCCTGCCTGCTCCTTGGGTCTACAGTTGACCAACAGGAGTGGAAGTTTCCAGAGCCCAGCCACCAGGGTCTTCCGCGGTGATGCAGACCTAATCCTCAGCAACAAGGCAACACTGCATAAAGGGCTGGCAGCCATTTAAAGATGGCAGCAGAACCTGCCTATCAGTCTGATGAAACAGTGATCAGTGCTTCATTGACACCTCAGTTTGTCCATTCACTGGCCAGCTGCATGTCGCCCCTATGGAATCGGCACCTCCCCAATTCGAATTCTAAGATGGGAGAAAAATGTAATTCATTGACACTGTCGAGCAGGAATAGTTTGCTTACAGCTCAACAAATTAGAAAATAACCTCTGTCCTTACGGCAAATGGAGTCTGATGGAGCTAGTTTTGCATCCAGAGGTGAAGACACAACACTGCTCCTTCCAGGCCTCTCTGATGATTCATGAAACATGTCACCGGCACAGCTGGAGGATTTAATTGCTAGCCAGCCCAAAATTGAAAACCCATAGCAACATGGATATGAAGCATTTTAATTGCATGTCGGAGTCACCCTGTTATAGAATTTTATTAACTCGGCAAACGAAATATGGAAGAATGCCTGTGGTTAATGAGATGACTATCTGTACAGATTCTTACTAATATATCCAAAAATATTTTACTTTACAACCAAAGAAAACATGATAATATTCATATAATGATAAACCAAATTAAAATGCAAAACAGTTATGTCAGTAAATCACTGGTAACTGTCAACATTTGCATAATGAACCAAAGTAATTAGGTTTCATTATGGGTTAGAAGTTTCCTTATAATGTAACAGCTATTCTTGAGAATTGAAACTGCCAGTTGTGTGGCTATAGAGTGCTAACAGTTCTGAAACATTTCTTTCTCTGAATCTGCTTTTAGCTTGACAGAAGCCTGAAGTACTGCACTTCGTCACGAGTCCCACTCCAGAGCCTTGAGAACTTAATCTGAGCTCAAATTCCCAGTGCCAGTGTGCATGGCGTGATGAACCGCAGAAGGTGTTGCCGTTCAGATGCAACATCAAACCAAAGTTCTGTTGCCCTATCTGGTAGATGGAAGACAGCCCATGGCATTTTTCAAAGAGTTCTCCTGACATCTTTGTAACATTTATCCCTCATCCAATGCTGCTAAAACAAATTATCTGATCATTAGCTGTTTGTGAGACCTTGCTGTGTCAAATTTACTGTTACATTTCAAATAGTAAAATAGTGACAGCACTTCAATAAACAATGTTTTTCAAACTTTTTTTCCGGGGACCCATTTTTACCAACAGGCCAACCTTCGGGACCCACGCCGGCCGACCTATGCGACCCATGCCGGTTGACCTTCGAGACCCACACCGGCCGACCTACGTGCCCCACGCCAACCGACATTCGTGACCCACCATTTTCTCTTACCTTTAATGTGAGAGGTGAGCCTGCTTGGTCCTCATGATCTCACTCCAATCAGGTTCACAGGAAGAGAGGGCTATGCGCATATCGGGTGAAGGATTCAGCCGGTTCCTTTGTGCCGTCTTCATCTTTGTGAGGACGGAAAATCCAACCTCACACATGTAGGTCATAGTGAAGGACAAAAGCAACAAAATGCTTGTTTTACTCAGCTCCGGATACTCCTCAGAGTCGCTACTCCAGAATGCTGACAGTTTCATTGACTTGTGCCGTGTTTTTGATGTGCTGTCAAAGCTGAAGCACAGAAGTTCATTTGGAGTCAGGCTTGCCAATCCATTTACAGATTCCTTACTAATGCTCTTTTCTTCGATTTGCCGCAGCAGTGTGGGGAACACGTAGCAATTTTGGCTTTGCACTCGCAATTGCCAAACTTTCAATGAGTTTTGGAAAGCTGCAATTTATTCAGTGCCGAAAGCAATCATCATCCTTCCCTTGCAATTTGAGGTTCAGTTCATTTAGAATTGAAGAAATGTATGCAAGGTAAGGCATAGTCCAAGTTTCTTTGGGAAACAAATCAGCCAGAGAGGACAATTTCTCGAGAAGGAAAGCATGGATTTCGTACCTCAGTTCGTAAACTCTGAGTAGGTCCCCTGTTGACTGATCATTACTGTAACTTTTCAAGTGGATGAAGTCCACCGTCATTGGGATTAACTGGTCACTGTTTCGATTCAATGTTTTAATGTAGTCTAAACGGTCAGCAAAAACCTTATCGCCACCCTTCAGTACATAGAGGGCAGTGATGTGGTGTTTCTCATGGCTTTCCTTGCCAAATGTTCAGTTCTGTCCATGATTAAGAGGTTTTAGTAGGGGTGGGATTAATGATGGGTCTTAAGAGAGAGGAGAAAAGTGAAGAATGTCTGTGGTCTACACACCTCTTCAGTACAAACAAAAGCAAATTATATTGAGGAATATATACTCTCTCCAGATCATTTGAGTAATGTTTAGGGATGCAAAACAGATCAAGGTCATAGCCTTGTTCATCATTGGTGATCACCACGCAGTCAGCCGCTGGCAGTGGCGGACTGGCCAGGGTGTCAGCTTGCCCGATGGCAAGTGGGCCCCCGATGAAGTGGGCCCCCTATATCAAATAAAAATGCAATAAAGAAACAAACACAGACAACTGTTTTAGTAATAAAAAGGAATAAGAAAAAAGAGAACAGGACACAAATAAGCAGTGCATGAAAAGGAACGAAGCAGGGGAGGTAGTGGAAGGATGTGGAATATGGGGGCCCGGGTCGGGCATAATTAAGGAAATTCCATATTTTCAGCAAGAGTTTGTGAATTTAAAGATAACGTTACAATTCGTGATTTGAGATGGTCGGCAACTTCAAAGGATATCAAGCAGTAGTCTTGGTTCAGCCGGTACATCGGTCCGGGGCCCGGAGAGCCAAGAAGGGGCCCGTGAATCTCTGAAGGGCCGTTAAAAATTATAATTAATTAGATAAATAAATCTCCAACTTCTTTCCTGAGATTTGTATTCTAACTTAATAAAATATAATTGTTTTTAAAAAGAGCAATACCAAATAAAAATGCAATAAAGGAACAAACAAATAATCACTCAGTGTATGAAGGAGCGAATCAGTGTCAAGCGGATGTGAAAAGGAGTGGGGGGGGGGGGGGGTGGCTGGTTCACCCGGGTCGGACATAGTTGGAAATCCACATTTTCAGCAAGAGTGTGTGAATTTAAAGATAAAGTTACAGTTCGTGATTTGAGATGGTCGGCAACTTGAAAGGATATCAAGCAGTACATAGGGTTGTGAGGTCACCGAAAAGGAGAAGCGGTACCTTTGACCGTGAATCATGAGGTCAAAGATATTGAAGTGATAAGCCATGATCGGTAAACTCAAAGGGTTGCGACTTGTAACACTACACTGGTATCAAACTGGACATGTTAACTTTGGTCATGGAACCATTCTTAATGTCTTACTATAGTCGGACCAAACTTCGAAGTTTCAACAGTTGTCTCAGTTGCTTGCTGGTGTGAACACTGGACAGTGGATTGTCTCCTCTTCTGAAGCTGCATAGGCCACAGTAGTATTGACTAATGAACATAGCCTATTGAAGTGTAAGTAAGTTATTTTATAGTTTTTATCAAGTAGGGGTTTATCTGGCGTTCCTTCAACTTATTCTTGCAATCATCAATATTCATTTTTCCCAATGTGGGCTATTTTTAATTAAGTTTTTATTTCAGGAATATTACCCCTACCAGCATGGAAAAGAAAAAGCATAAATCTGGGTCACTAAAATGCAAAGAACAAAAAGAAGCAGAAAGGAAGGAATCAGCCAAGCGATGCAGGCCTATTACAGAGTTTATAATACCACAAGCACAATCCACATCAATATCCAGTTCTGCAACAAATAATCAAGAAGCAAGAAACAATGCTCATGGTGATGATGCAATGACATGCGAGTTACAAGAACAGACAAGAGCTACTTTGAATGTAGAGACAAATACAAGTGCATCCATTACTAATCAACCCAAGCCCAATATTTCTTCTGGCTTCCTTGTTCCGGTATCTGTACTGCCTGTTGTTGCAACATCTGAACACATAGCTTCAACTAGTGACAGGGAATCAGATATTCCTTCAAGCATAAATGACTTGGTTTCTGAAGCACATCCTGTAAATGAACCTACGCAAGAAAATGAAAGATCAATTACTGGAATCTTCCCAATATCCATCATGAGCAAAGCTAAAACAGTTTTTTGCTGAACATCCACTTCAGCCACTTGATGATCTGCCATTTGATGCTCGTTTGTATGAGAGGAAAATTATGAATGACTCAGTCCCAAGAAAATGGCTAACATATAACAAAGAAAATAGATGCTTATATTGTTCATACTGCTTAGCCTTTGAGTTTCCCAACACTTGTAATCCATCACCCTTTGTACGTGGCTTTAGTGACTACAGGTGTATTAGCCAGAGCTTGACTTTACATGAATTGACAACAACACATGTCAGAAATGCTCAGCAATATATCAGTGTGGTTAATGATAGCACCTTAGATAAATTTTTTGCAGCATCACTAATTAAAAGGAAAGAAAAAGTATTGAAGCAGAGAAGTATTGTCATGAGGATTATAGACATCATAAAGATGTTAGGCAAGCAAGCACTTCCTTTTCGAGGTCACAGAAATGAATCGGCCTACACTCTAGATAATGAGGTTCTGAATCATGGCAATTTTTTAGCTACAGTGCAGTTGATGGCAAAATATGACCCCATTATGGCAGCTCACGTTTCTGCAGTGAAAAACAAGTCTAAACAAAGAATCAAACGATTAGAGCAACAAGGAAAGGCTCAAAGTAAAGGCCGTGGTGGACTTGTTACATACCCGAGTAAAACAACTATAAACATGTTAATCAAAATTATGAAGAATATGATACAAGAAAGAATTAGTCATGAAGTTTCTCAAGCAAAATATTATTCTATTCAGGTTGATTCAACACAAGATAATTCATCCATCGATCAGTTTAGCATTATTATTTGGTATGTGCTTAAAGGTATTATCTGTGAGCGACTACTTTCAGTTGTGCCAAGTAATGATGGTACAGGACAGGGACTTTTTGATCTATTGATTGAAACATTACAGCATCTTAAAATTGACCCCCAAAAATGTTTATCTGATAGCACAGATGGCGCTGCAAGCTACCATGGCCAGTATAATGGTTTACAAAGTAAAATTGCTGATGTGTCTGATCAACATGTTCATATATGGTGCTATGCCCATATCTTGAATTTGGTGATAACTGAAACAACAAAATGTGTGCCTGCAGTTTCTTTTTTCAATTTGTTCCAGAATATAGCAACTTTTGTGAAAGCATCATACAAGAGAATGGCTGTATGGATAGAAGTTGTTGGAAAACATCTAGGACAAGAAAAAATGAAACGATTAAAGCTAATTGGTGAGACCAGATGGTCAGGAAAATCCAATGCAGCAACAACTATATTTGGACGTTTTGATGATGCCGCTGCCAGTACTTTCGTAAATCTATTGACATGCTTATCAATGATACAAGATTCAGAAAAGTTTGATGCAAAAACAAAACATGAAGCAAATGTTTTACTTCAAAGTCTTCTAAAGTTTGAAACCATATTGACAGCATTTACTTACTTGTATATATTTGAAACTACAACCCCGTTATCAAGTTATCTACAGACAAGTGGTTTAGATATGTTTACTGCATGGAGTTTGGTAGATTCAGCTACAACAAAGTTGAAGGAACAGACAAGAACATTTGATAACGTTCACAGCAAGGCTTCGGAATTTGTAAATAAATGTAATGACAGGATTTCACAGATGAATATGGATGAAAATCAAACATTGGAAATTGATGTGTTAGAAACAGCATTGCCAGTTAAGAGGCAGAGGAAGAAGAAACGAATGGCAGATGAGCTTATTGATGATGAAAGAAATTCCTCAGATTCTCTAGCTGATTTTCGAGTAAATGTGTTTAACCTAATAATGGATCGCATTGTCCAGTCACTAGAATCACGCTTTGTACAACACAAACAGTTGTATAAAGATTTGTCCTGCTTGGACCCAGCAAAGTTTAAAACTATTGCAGAGAAGGGCCTTGAAGATGAAGCATTGGAAGGTATTATTAAACTTTTTCCACAAATCAGCAAAGATCAAGTAATATTGGAATTGTTTTCTTTTGCTTCAAACTTTGATGTATTAAAGCTATTGCTTAATGATGGTGAGAATATGGATTCCAGTTGCAACAATTGTAAAATTTGCAGCACTTGCCTATCGTGTGTACTAAAAATTCTGGCATCCAACAGACTTCATGACAAGGCATATGATAACCTTTATGAACTTTATAAAGTCATCTGCACACTATCAGTTACTCAAGTCCAATGTGAGAGGACATTTTCAAAGCTAAAGATCATAAAGACAAGGTTAAGAAATTCGCTGTCTGAGGGGAATTTGGAATCATACATGTTGCTATCCATTGAAAAGGAATTGTTAGATGAATTGGATGCAGAAGCAATTATTGGCAGATTCGCACAATCATCTAGCGAACACAAACGATTGCTCCTAATATAGTGGACTGCATGCAATGCTCTATTGTGCTTTTGAACTATCTGTTAATGTGTAAATTGTGCAGTAAACTATTTAAAAATGTCAACCAATTACTTAAAATAAAAAAATAAAAATGAAAAATTCAATTATAACATTCTGTATTTACATTTGGTATCTACTGCCAGTAATATGTACAGTACATGTACACTGTAATTACTAAGAAATACACATTTTTTCCACGCAAATTTTAATTGTACCCTTTTTTCCATATGTATTTTTTGAAAATTTTATTTATTCGTTATGAAAATTAAATGATAGCATTGTAGTTGTGGGTGGGCCCCCTTTGTCTTCTGGCAACCAATATTTTTAGACCTAGTCCGCCACTGGCCGCTGGCATGCCGCAATTGCACTTTGACCCCAGGTTCAGATCCAAAGACTGATGAGCGGGCACGCATGCAGTGTGCCAGCACTTTTTTAGCTGGTTACGGCCACCATTTGTGAAGTCGCTTGCAGCTGGCCTGTTAAAAGTCGGTTGCTGCGGCTGTTGCACGTGAATTCCGACGACCGGGAATGCCGCGATGGGCGGCTCCAAGATCCTCCTGACACCCCCCCGCAACCCACCCGTGGCTCGCACCACCACTTTGAAAATGCTGTCAATAAACAATACTTTATTGGTTGTAATCTGCTTTGAGATGTCTTTAAGTTATAAAAGCTATCAGCGAAATGCAATTTGCTTTTGTTTGTACTGAAGAGGTGTCTAGACCACAGACATTCTTCACTTTTCTATTCTCTCTTAAGACCCATCATTAATCCCACCCCTACTAAAACCTCTTTCTTTGCCTCAAAGTCCTTGGGCGGGGTTCTCCGATCGCTGATGCCGAAATCGCCGGAGAATCGCCGATTGGCCGGAGAATTCACGTTTTTGCTGGAATAGGGGGCGGCGCGTTTTTGCAATTCTCCGACCCTCAAAAACGGTGTACTTGGGGAGTATGCCGCACACCATATGTACGGCCTCAGGATTCACCTGAGGCCCTCTCCTGATGCTCCGCCCCCAATGGGCCGAGCCCCCGACGGCATGGGGCGCATATCCTCACAACGTTCGGGGACCTGATATGACGTCTGTGGACTGTGCCCAGCACCACGACAGTCAGGGGGAGCCGTTCCGCTAGCAAAGGAGGTATCGGCGGGGGCTGGGGGGACTGGTGGGAGGTGGTCAGGGAGAGGCGAGGGGAATTACAGGAGGGTAGTGTCTCGCAGGCTGGGTCCGCGCACGGCTCTCGGTGTGTTACACAACATGGCCGCCGCAGGTTGCCGCCGTGCACATGCGCGGCCACGAACCCAGCCATTCTATAGCCGTATCCGCAAGTAAAGCCAGGGCGGAATTCTACAGTCGTTGGGCGTGCACTTCTTTGCCCCACTCTTGGTGAAAGTTGTCAGGCCTCTCTTTGGGCAGAGAACTGAAGAGGACACTGATATAACTCACATGTTTTTCTACAGCTTTTCAAAATAGCTTTTAGTCATTTAAAATTGCTCTATTCACAAGTGGTGGACTAGACACATGGACTAAACATGCTTAAACATATTTTTATCTGTATGAATCAATCTGCACCAGATTATCACTCCTAAATGTATCAAATAATATTTTTAAAGCAGGCTCTAAAACATTAACAAATGCACAAGGTAATGACAGGTTTTATTTGTGGTGATATCCAAATGATTTCAGGTAGAAATTTAAGAGATAAAAGCTCTTACTTTTGCACACTAGAAAATGTTGGGTTGTAATTTGCACTCATCTTACTGATAACACTCAAAGTGAAAACTATAACGTGCTTCTCCAATGTTAAGAAAATGCCTCCTTGTTTGGAGCCCACCTCCCCGCCACCAAGGAGTGAGTCAGTATCCACAGCACACATGTCCTTACCCACTATGCCATGCAGAGGATATCTATTCTTATGGTGTTACTTTTGATTCTGTATTTGAAAGGTTAAGTCATTGTTGCCTCTGGCTGTACTTTCATAAGAAGGACATCCTGGATAAGGTCAAATGAAAAAAAACTGTCAAAAGAGATTAGAAGTAAACTGGAGAAGAGAAAGTTGCCATTGTTTATTAAATCATAGGCAATAAGAATTATTAGATGATATAAAATAATTTAGTACAAGAGTCTAAAATGGTCGCAGATGACGAACTGAACTTTATCAGCGCATTGTGGTTTATTGTTCCACTGGAGTTTCCTAATCATGTAATTGGCCACTATTTTTCATCTACCTATATCACTGCCAAAGTTCTGGCAGTAACTGTGGCAAACAATCACTTTAGGGCCTTTGTTTTACCAATGCGCAGGCATTAAGGCAGTTTTGATGGCATATAGAATTCAACAATGCACAATTAATGCTGAGACGCAAGAATGCCTTTATGCAGAATTTAGGCAATTGGCTGCCAAGGTCAGTTTTGAATGTAGTTAAGTTTGGCACAGACCTTTTCCTCGCTGAGCATGGGATGTGGGTGCTCATCTCTTCAACTTTTCATTTATCCATAAAATGACCCCTTTCGCAGTGGAAAATAACATGTCAAACAAACATGTGGCCCATGTTTAAGAGAGTTTGTGCTTGGGGCGGAATTCTTCGACTCTTCCGCGGGATCGGAGAATCACCGGGGGGGCGGCATGAATCCCGCCCCGCCACTCCAACGCCAGCGGCTGAATTCTCCAGCTCCGGTTTTTGGGCTGGCGCGGGGATTGCGTCGCACCGGTTGGGGGCCGTTGGCAGCGGCCCCCCCACAGCGATTCAACGGGCTCTGATGGGCCGAGCGGCCGCCTGTTTTCGGCCGGTTCCACCGGTGTGAAATGGGCAAGGTCCATACCGGAGGGACGTGGCTTTGAGGGCGGTCTGCGGAGTCCTCGGGGGGGCGCGGGGGAATCTAGCCCGGAGGGGCCCCCACGGTGGCCTGGCCTGAGAAAGGAGCCCACCGATCTGCGGGCAGGCCTATGTCGTGGGGGCACTCTTTGCCTCCGCGCCTGCCTGTGTAAGGCTCCACGATGGCCGGCGCGGAGAAGAAACCCACTGTGCATGAGCAGGAATCATGCCAGCGGTTCTGCGCATGTGCCAGAACACGCTGGCGCTCCTGCACATGCGTCAACCCGCATTGGCCGGTGGAGGCCCTTCGGCGGCGGTTGGCACGGCGCCAACCCCTGCAGCGCTGGCCTTGCCCCCGGAAGTGTGGAGGATTCCGCACCTTCCGGGTGGCCTGATGCCCGAGTAGTTCATGCCACTGTTTGGCACCGGTACGGCCCTCCCCGCCGGTTGCGGCCCGTGTTTTGGCTCCAAACTCAGAGGGCTATGTCTGGTTCCACATGAAGGAAGTAATAACCCTATCATAGAACAGTACAGCACAGAACAGGCCCTTCGGCCCTCGATGTTGTGCCGAGCAATGATCACCCTACTTAACCCACGTAACCGGTATACCCGTAAACCAACAATCCCCCCATTAACCTTACACTACGGGCAATTTAGCATGGCCAATCCACCTAACCCGCACATCTTTGGACTGTGGGAGGAACCGGAGCACCCGGAGGAAACCCACGCACACACGGGGAGGACGTGCAGACTCCGCACAGACAGTGACCCAGCCGGGAATCGAACCTGGGACCCTGGAGCTGTGAAGCATTGATGCTAACCACCATGCTACCGTGAGGCCCCTAATCAATTGCAACGTTTTACCAAATGCCAGTCAAAATGATGAGGCACCGTAATTTTGTTGTGGTCTATTCCAGCAAGCCAATTTTGTGGAACACAAGGAACAAAATAAACACTCAATGATGGCCGTTTCCTACAATGCTCCTTCTATGGTTTCCAAGTAGCTAATAAAGCAGTTAATTAATGCAAATTACAAAACTTTCATTGATCAAAGTATTGGTCAGAGAAAACATAAAAAATGCCAGAACTACGAATCTTCTTTAATTCGTTGAGTCATTGAGGTCCTTGTGAATTGAAAGGAGAACCTTTTGATACATCAGACAGCCTGCAGACACATCCCATGATTAAAGAATATCAGGCCCGAATTTCATGTCTTGGAAAATGACATCAAATGTATAATTGAAAAGTGATAATGAAGGACAGATCTGGAAATGAAGGGGGCATATAAGGTAAGGTAAGGTAAAGTCACCGTAGACCCAGATGACGATTGACTGCTTTCCCCTTTGAGGGAGAGAGCTGATTCGTGGTGAGTTATCCTGAGGGTCACCACACATCAGGCAAGGGGCAAGGATGAGAAGGCAGGGCCTTCATGAATAACCTAAGCCGGCCCCCATATGGGTGATGTTGAGTGACAGTGGGCACAGAGATATGAAGAAGGTCATTCTTATAATACTGTGAAACAGGTTAACTGAAGTAATAGAATCCCTATTGTGCAGAAGGAGGTCATTCGGGCCAGCAAGTCTGCACCGACCCTCTGAAAGAGCACCCGACCGAGGCCCATAATCCCAAGCTATCCACGTAACCCCACCTAAAGTTTTGGACACTAAGGATCAATTTAACATGGCCAATCCACTTAATCTGGACATCTTTGGACTGTGGGAGGAGACCGAGACCAGAGCACCCGGAAGAAACCCACACAGACATGGGGAGAACGTGCAGACTCCGCACAGAAAGTAACCCAAGGTGGGAATTAAATCCGGAACCCTGGCACTGTGAGGCAGCAGTTCTAATCACTGTGCTCTCATGTTGCTTACTACTTTAACATGGTTAAGGATATATTACAGAAAGAAAATTCTCCTGACAAATAAATTCATTTAATTCTATTGTTTTTCAGCCACATTATTCTGAGTTTCAATTTAAAATTCTTGCAGAATAGAATGGCAAACAGTGGAACAAATGTCAAAACCACCCAGGAAAAGACTGCCAACAACATGGAAAATGTGGCTATGCAGGTAGGCTTAACATTGCAGTCATCCATTGTCAAGTATACCAACTCCAGGAGTAACTGTAATGGAACCTGCAGCAGGAGAGGCCTGAGACACAGTTGCAGTGTCTCTAATTAATCTGATAAATAACAGGTTACAACATGCAATTGAATAGGAGGGGTGACACAGGGCTACACTGGCCTCAACTCAGTGGTCATGTTGAGAGAGTGCCCAGGGGAATGGGCAAGGTTGGAGTAGGTAAATGAGGCCCTGTTACTAAACATTTTAAAACAATGCCACATCCAGCCCCATCCAGCTCCCCATCTTGTACAACGGCGGTAGATACACCTGAAAACAGACAAGCTATTTCAGTCATTGTGACAGCGCAAATGCATCACCTGTTGTTCTTTGGAAGGAACCAAAGGAGCCAATTTTCAGAGTTGCATTGACTTTCAGGACCACTGGTATCAGGAGTCTCCTGTATCCCCTTCGGCACAGATAGTCCTGAATTTAGGCACAGATTATCTGCCTTGAGAAGCACAGGATATTCTGGCACTACCTCTCTGATCATCCCAGTGTGGCTCACACTTGGATGCACCAAATGCCTGTGTCTCCCTGTGCTTTGCTGCCTAGCCTCTTGTTCTTATACTGCTTCGTCATGGTGTTGCTGGTCGGTGCTCTGCGTTGGTTGGTGTGCAGTGTGGTTCCTCCAGCACACAAGGATAGAAAAAATGGATGGATCGTTCCTATTGTTTCAGTATTTCTACCTTTCTTTACACCCAACATTTATTTTTAATTCATTCATTGGGTGTGGGCATCGCTGGCTAGGCCAGCATTTATTGTCCATCCATAATTGCCCTTGAATTCAATGTCTTGCTCGGCCATTTCTGAGGGGATGCTTGAGGATCTCGAGTCACATGTAGGTCAGGCCAGGTAAGGATGACAGCTTTCCTTCCCTAAGGGCCATTAGTGAACCAAATGGGTTTTTATGACAATTGACATTTCATGGTCATCGTTACACTTTTAATTCCAGATTTTTTAATGGCCTATAACTTCCGGGTTCCCCAGCATCGCATGTAGGAGGTACCCCAATGATGTCCTAAGGAATTCCTCCGGGAGGTTCCCATGGAAGGGTTTACCCAGCAATTGCCCAGAAGTGCTAACTTTGGACAATTGCGCTTGGCTGGGAATCATTTAGCAGACGCGATTTAAATTGCTAAATACAGATGGTTCTGCCAGTTTTACCCTGATAGTTGCTGTGAAAGTAAAAAAATAATTAACTATTTATCCAGATTAACTATTTAGAAAATCCAGACCCATCCTTACACGGGAAAACTCCCACATACACAGCCCACCAAGGAACCCACCACACCGACCCCATTCCTGACCTGACCTGGTGGCCCTATCCAGATTGACATCCTTCCACCCCCTCTCCCAGACTGACTCCCTGATCTGTTCTGGGCCCCACTCTCACCCCGCTCCCAGTGCGAGCCAGATTGACACTTGATCCTTGATACAGCTTCTAAGGAGCGGTCCTTCTGCTCCTCAATTGTACACAGCCACTCACATTTTTGGCCCTTAATTACATGATGTGGGCTTCCTGCCTGGTGCTCCACCCCTCAGCCACTCAGCTATGCATTGTTTCTCCAGAAGGAAGTTCCCAATTTCAATCCTGTGGCTCAGTTTCCTGGGAGTTAAAGGACTCCTATCTCGGCAGCTTCTTTGCCACTCTAAGATGCCAGTTTTCTCTTGGGAGGTTACTGAAGGCAGGGTAAACCAGTGAAACTTTCAGTAAACTCAGTAAATCCTGGTGAGTTGCAGGCAAATTCGCTTTGAGTGGGTCGTTAAGTAGTTGAATTAGATTCCCACCATTAACGGGTGAGTTTCCAACATTGAGGACTTTCTACTGCAACTTAATGCAAGAAGAGTTACTTGTCACCGAAATCAGGCAAATGACCTCCTGTGTGATTGCTCCACCTGGCCATTCATTCTTCCTGCTCCAATGGGCTCCACCAAATTCCATTTTATATTTCAAATATATATCATTGGATGTAAAATGCTTAGAATATCCTGAGTACTTGAAAGATGTTACATAGCTACAAATTCTATCTTTAATGTGTTTGATGATACTCTCTTTCAGCATAATCATTACAGCCAGTTTATAATATACAGAACAATCCTTTTTCTCTTTGTGTTAAGATGCCTGTCTTTAATTCATCAGCACTCGTGCAAGTCCGAATGATTTCTTAAAGATCCCCACATCAGTTACTCTGTGCGTATATTCTACCTGACCCCTTTCAGTGCTTTGAACGTTTCACTCATTTCCAAATCACTAATTAGTTGATGGTTATGACTCTAGAATCTGCCTGATGTTCATTTAGTTGAAATAAATTGAATAAATGTCAAGCAGATTCTATAAAGTGTGGGCGATTAATTCTGCCAGATTACTGCCCAGAAAATTCCTCCATATCAGTTGCACCTGTTCTGATGATGCAAGTTCTCACAACAAATGTCTTCTTTTATCCTTAGCTGAAGATTACCTTCACTGTGGTTGACAGGGCCCTTGACTGTAGCTGCTGCACTTCCTCCAATTTTTCCCTCACTCCTTACCCTCCCTCCCAGAAACACAATAGAGTTGCCCTGTCTCCGTGTTTCACCTCACCAACCTCCATATTCAATAGATCGTTTCTACTACCATCAGCGTGGTGTCATCACCAACCATATCTTCTCCTTCCCTCCCTTTTCAGAATTCCGAAGGGGCTGCTCCCTCTGCAATATCCCAACCCCTTGTCCTCTTCTCATGTCATCTTCCCATGCAATCACAGGAGGTGTAACACCTGCACTTTTACCTCCTCTCCTCTCACTATCCAAGGCCCCAAACATTCCTTCCAGGTGAAGCAGCGATTTACTTATACATCTTTCAGTCTAGTTTACGGTATCCACTTCTCTTAACGTGGCCTCCTCTAAATTGAGGAGACCAAATGCTGATTCAGTGGGCACTTTGTGGAATGACCCCAAGCTTGTCATTGTAATTGTCCACCTTGCACTCAGACTGACCTCTTTGTTCTTGTCTGCCTCTCAGTTCTAGTGAGGCAGATAAACATGAAGAACAACGGGTGGGATTCTCTGTCCAGCGATGCCGGAATCGCGAAGCACGATCAGGTGGAGAATAGCACGTCAGCCAGAAATTGAGGCCAACACCGGGCACCTCATGGCATGCCTTGCCCCGGTACCTCCACAACGTTGTGAATGCATTCTACGCCACATGCTAGCGTGAGCATGCAAATCTTACAGTAAACGTTGTTGGCGTATCATTAATGGGCCCACATACCGGACCAGGCTTGTCGCCGAAGACTCTGGCTGAACAGGGGGACCCGTGTGACATCTCTGCCACATCCTAGCGCACCTGGAACTGCGGGGATATGGGAGAGGACACCCACTCCAGTGGCCATCAAGGTGATGGTCACCCTGAACTTCTATGCAATGGCGTCCTTCCAGACACCGACTGGGGACCTGTATGGGAGCTCCGTGCACACGTGTATCCATGCTGTTATGGAGGCCCTGTATGCCTGGGTGGCGCAATACGAAGCGAATAGGGACTGAGACCACCAGATTGCCTCGGCAGCGGTTTTCGCCACCATCACTGGAGTGG
Source organism: Scyliorhinus canicula (assembly GCF_902713615.1). Lineage (NCBI taxonomy): Eukaryota > Metazoa > Chordata > Chondrichthyes > Carcharhiniformes > Scyliorhinidae > Scyliorhinus > Scyliorhinus canicula. The sequence goes on along the minus strand of NC_052152.1, from coordinate 145,671,055 downwards.
CCCAGATCTAGGGGGTGATCGACCGTACGCATATCCCCTTACAAGCTCCATCGCATGAGGGGTAGTCTTCACAAACTAAAAGAAGCTCCACTCGGTGAAAGTACAGTTGGTCTGCGACCACCAGCTGCTCATCATGCATGTGTGTGCCAATACCTGAAGGTGCGCATAATGCCTTCATCCTCGCACACTCAATGGTTCCCGACACATTTGAGACACACCCCTTGGTGAGGGGTTGGCTATTGGGTGACAAGGGCTATCTGCTGCAGTCGTGGCTGATGATGCTTATCCAGAGGCCTCAGAACAACGTGGAGAACCGCTACAATGACACCCACGCAGTGACCAGATGTGCCATTAACAGTGCACCTGAAGATGAGGTTCAGGTGCCTGGACCGCTCTGGCGGGGCCCTCCAGTGTAGCACTAGGAAGGTCTTGCACATTTTGGTGGCCTGCTGCATCCTCCATAACATTGTGCAACAGAGGGGTAACATACTGGAGGAGAAGGATGAATGGCAGGTCTCATCTGATGGGGAGGAGGCATGGGAGGACCAGGATGAACAGGACATTGGGCTCTGGTGGTCACTGGAGTCCGCATAATGTCTGTGCATAGGCCGCCGCGCACCTGGGTGGAACGCATGGTCAGCATTGTGTCCTGGTCCTGCAAGAGGCTGGACTCCTCCAACTGCAGCTACAGGTGCTGGATGGTTGTTGGTATTCCCTCATGTCATTCCCGACTCTAAGCCTGCAACTCCAACATTGACGGGACCAACATTTCCAGAAGCCCGAGACCCATCTGGACGGCTGCTACTCCCTGGGTTCAAGCTGCCCTCCAACCATCAGGGATTCTTACCTCCACCTGATGTACCACAGCCCTTGTGTGGTGTGCAGCAGATAATGGCCCAGGAGCCGCTCCACTAAAGAGACAGCAGTGCCGAGAAGTCGGTGTGATTCCTAGATGTGTCTTCTGCAGTGTTACAGGGTTGCTGCTGGGGGCCAGCATCAGCAGCAGGTCTTGTCATGTTGCCAGATGAGTCTTGGTGTTGCGATTGGGGGCAGGGTGTGCCTGATTGCCTCGCCTCATCGCCAGTGATGCTGCAAGACAAAATACAAGATGCATGGTTAGGTCACGGTGGGGGTTGTGGAGGTGGTGTGGGGGGTGGGGATGGTGGTGGATGTAGCCATCTGGAATGGCCACTTACAACAAGAAACATGGACATTCGCAAAGCCTAAAGGGAAATATGGACAATGTAAGATTCAAGCAGGCATAGAGCCTGCATGTATATTCATGAGCAGAGAATCCAGACAGCATCGAAACCCCCAACCAATTAGCATTTTTATGGCCCATCTCCATAAGCCAAAGGACTGATACTCAGGTAATTGATACAATCCCAGACACATCGGCGCCACTCCCGTTACTCAAGAAGCATAAACAGCAAGGTCAATGACCGCTTAGGACACACCCAGCCATCAAGGCACCTGCCCCTTTATTGGCTCAGATTGAAAGCAGTGATCGAGAACTGCCCAATTAATTGGGTCCAAACCTAAGGACCGCCCAAAAGAGCGTGGAACCCCCAAGGATAAAGAGAGACACTGCCATGTGTTTGATCTCTTTTGGACCTGGCGCTCTGGCAACGTCTATCTCCAACTGCAGCACCACAACCAGAAGTAAGTTCAAGTTCAACGCTCGCTACTAGATGGATGAGCCTAGCTGAACCGCAGTTACTTCTCCAGACCCAGCAGATCCAGATTTGAACAAAGGCCACTGTTCCTCTGACCTGAGCCGGGTGCCTGAAGTTAAGTACAGGTTGTCATAGTTGTTAGGTGTAGTTTAGCTCGTAGTGTTTATGTTGCATGTGTAAGTTAATCTTGTGTGTAAATAAAGTACCATTGATCTTGAACTAACTAACTGGTTGTTTGGCTCTTTGATCGGTGCCCAGTTGAACTTTGTGGCGGTATCATTGGATACCTGGTGACTCTGAAAGAATATCATAGTGATGGTAAGATATCTAGATAAAAGAAGGGCAACCTCATTGACTGCCATATTTATAGAAAGTAAAGATATCAACAGGGGATGGGGGTGGAAGTCGTGTTAGGGATGTGGGGGTGGTGGGGATGGTGGGGGTGTGGGGTGTGTAGGAGGGTGCCACACGTACTATAGGGTCACCATAATTCATCAGGGGTTCAAAAGCTTCCCCAATGCTGTCCTTGGCCATGGCAGCTGCCCGTTCTCTGGGCCCTCTGACTAGGTCCGACGCCTTATATTTTGCAGCAGTGAGGGGCCACGGGATCAGCCGGTCCCCTCCGGTCTTCTCTCTCTTTCTCCCTTCTCCTGGGGAGAGCAGGGGGGGGGAACTAACAATGCACAGTATGAGACAATCGGACGCATGCAGCACAGCCGGTGCGTGACTCGTGGTCTGTGTTTAATGGTCATCCGGCCAAGATGGGCAGTATGAGTGTTGGCATGTGTTGGAAGATGGGGAGCATGGGAACTGCTGCCATGAGGAGTTCGATCACCCCCCTACGTGAGGGGCGGGGCTACGGGTGTGTGGGGGTTGGTGTCAGGTGTCCATTCTACCTGAATTCTGAAGCAGTCCAAACTTAGACTCCGTAAATTGAAAGATTCAGCTTAGATCACTGCTGATTTAATGGTTTAGGAAACAAAGCCAAAATAATCCAATTAGGTGCTTGTAATTTTACAAGTCTACTTCCAGTGCCTGTCACCTTTTTAATAAGAGAGTCTATTCCAGTATTTTTCAAACTTTTTTTCCAGGGACCAATTTTTACCAACCAGCCGACCTTTGCGTCCCACACCGGCCGACCTTCGCGAACCACCATTTTCTCTTACCTTTAATGTGATAGGTGAGCCTGCTTGGTCCTCACGATCTCACTCCAATCAGGTTCACAGGAGGAGGTAAGAGGTAGTTAGCATCCAAGTTTCATCAGCAAGCGAATCAGCCAGAGAGGACAATTACTCATTGAGGAAAGCGTGGATTTTGTACCTCAGTTTGTAAACTCTGAGTAGCTCCCCTGTTGACTGATCATTACAGTAACTCTTCAAGTAGATGAAGTCCACCATCATTGGGATTGACTGGTCACTGTTTCGATTCAATGCTTTAATGCAATTTAAAAGGTCAGCAAAAAACTTAAAGCCACCCTTCAGCACACAGAGGGCGACGATCTGATAATTTCCCATGGCTTTCATTATATCCCTTGACAAACGTTCAGTTCTGTCCATGATTAAACCATGAGGAATATGTACCCTCTCCAGATCATTTGAGTAATGTTTAGGGATGCAAAACAGATCAAGGCCATCGCCTTGTTCATCGTCGGTGATCACGACAGAGTCAGCCGCCGCCATGCCGCTTTCGCACTTTGACCCCGGGTTCCAGTCCCAACACTGATGAGTGGGCATGCATACGCAGTGCGTCCGCATTTTTTTAGCTGGTTGCGGCTACCATTTTTAAAGCCACTCACAGCCGGCATTGTTAAAAGCCAGCTGCTGAGGCTGTTGTGTGTGAATTCCCATGAATGGGAATGCTGGGATGGTTGACTCCGCGACCCTCCCCACACCAGCCCGCGACTCACCCGCGAATAGCAAACCCCACTTTGAAAATGCCTGGGGCTGGATTCTCCGCAGCCCCGCACCAAAATCGCGTTTGACGCAAGGGCAGAGAATCCAATTTCATGCCGTAACCAGGCCCGCCGCCGGTCCGGCGATTCTCCGGGACCCGAATGATCGCAGAGTACGCCATGCGACTGGGGTCCCAGCCCAGCGATCCTCCCCTCCCGACCGGCCGAGTTCCCGACTGCGTCGAACGATCCTCCTATTGCAGGTCGGGATGCTGGTGTGGCAGCTCCGGACTCAGTCCGCGGCCACCCTGGTGGGGGGGCGGGGGGATCGGACACCGGGAGGATGGGCCTCATAGGCGGCTGGGGCTTAGATCCGTGCGATAAGGTGCCCGGGCACGCGGCCGGTCCGGGGGGGGGGGGTTTAATTTTTATGTCTGCCTCCGTGGTATGGGTACGCCTTGGAGCTCGGCGCGGCCGCTGGAGGCTGCCGCCGTGAACATGCATGGACTCCAAACCGGAAGTGAAGGGGCCCGTATCCACAGCAAAAGCTGCGTGAATTAGCCTGGGTCCCTACTAGCCCCCTGAAGGGCATTGAATTAGCTGAACCTTTTTGCAGGAATCTCGACAGTAAGACTCCAGCGTTTTTACGCCGGCATGAGGTCCTAGTCCCATATTGGCAGAATCCAGCCCTTGGTCTTATGTTATTCTCTAAGTCTGAATAAAGATGGTAAACTTCCAGTTAACACAAATACTTTATTCAGTAGGTTTGTTCTGTCTCCAGAGCTCAAGTAGACGTTATACAGTCAAGAGGCAAAACAAGAGAAGCTAAGGTAAGCTGCCTGTGCTGAGCTGTGTCTGTGTGCTGCTGCTCACCAGTCCTGTGCTTCAAAAAGACACGGATCCTCTCTTTGGTCGGACCCTTTGATGCACGATAAATTGCCCAAAGACGAGAGTTGGATACAATCGAGGCTTTAATACACTAAGATGTGTGGCCTCCTACAGCAGCTGGCAAAATAACTACTGTACATGGAGCACACATATTTATACTCCGCCTACTGGGCGGAGCCAGCAGGCAGGGAACTACCCCCCGTACCTGTAGTACAGGGCCTTACCACAAATCACCTAATATATACATCAGTGGTGACTACTACATTCACCCCCTTTTAAAATTGAGTCCAGTGGGCGTGGTGGAGAACTAGTTATAAGTACATGATTTAAAATACAGAGGGAAAAAATTGAGTCCAGCGGGGTGGAGGAGAATTATACAGAAGGATGATGTTTCAAGAGTCCTGATCAAGTTCCAGGTTCAGTGGGTCGGAGCCTTGATCTGCTGCTGGGAGCGCCGCAGCTGTGGCGGCGATTCCGGTGTTGGTCTGGTCCTCGGTGACTCCGGGAGCATGCCGAAATCCTCGTCATCCTCGGGCGTGGGCAGCAGGAGGACAGATTGTTCTGGGGCGGGAGTTGCGGCTGGGTGCGCCGGGGAAGGGGAGGGTGGCGCCGGGCCGGAGGGGTGTGTTTGTGGAACCTGCTGGTGCCAGGTCCCTGAGGGAGACAGTATCTTGGCGGCCGTCGGGGTACGCTACGTAGGCATACTGGGGGTTGACGTGGAGTAGCTGTGCCCTTCCAACCAACGGGTCCGTCTTGTGGAGTCGTACGTGCTTACGGAGTACAGGTCCTGGAGCTGCAAGCCAAGTCGGGAGCAGCACCCCGGGGGTGGAGTTCCTGGGGAAGGCAAAGAGACGTTCATGGGGTACGTCATTAGTCGCAGTGCATAGGAGCGACCGAATGGAGTGCAGTGCGTCGGGTAGGACTTCCTGCCAGCGGGAAACCGGAAGATTTCTTGACCTTAGGGCCAGCTGGATGGCCCTCCAGACCGTCCCATTCTCCCTCTCTACCTGCCCGTTAAAGCTGGTCATCTTGCTCGAGGCAATAATCTTATTGAGCAGGAACTGATGCAGCTCATCGCTCATGAATGAGGCTCCCCTGTCACTGTGGATGTAGGTGTGGAAGCCAAACAGAGCGAAGTTGGTGTTGAGGGCTTTGATGACGGTGGCAGACGTCATATCAGGGCATGGGATGAAGAAGGGGAATCTGGAGTACTCATCGACCACACTGAGAAAGTACATGTTACGGTCGGTGGAGGGGTGGGGCCCTTTGAAGTCCACACTGAGGTGTTCAAAGGGGCGGGAGGCCTTCACCAGGCACACACGGTCTGGCAGGTAGAAGTACGGTTTGCACTCGGCACAGACCTGGCAGTCTCTGGTGATAGCACTGACTTCCTCGACGGAGTAGGGCAGATTGCGGGTCTTGATGAAGTGGTACAAACATGTGACTCCCGGGTGACAAAGATTGTCGCGCAGAGTCCGGAGTCGGTCCACCTGTGCGCTGGCACACTTACCTCGGGATAGGGCATCGGGAAACTCGTTGAGCTTACCGGGGCGATACAAAATCTCGTAGTTGTCGGTGGAGACCTCGATCCTCCACCTCAAGATTTTATCGTTTTTTGATCTTGCCCCGCTGTGTGTTGTTAAACATGAAGGCTACCGACCGTTGGTCAGTGAGGAGAGTGAATCTCCTGCCGGCCAGGTAATGCCTCCAATGCCGCACAGCTTCAACGATGGCTTGGGCCTCTTTTTTGACAGAGGAGTGCCGAATTTCAGAGGCATGAGGTGTTCGTGAAAAGAATGCCACGGGCCTGCCTGCCTGGTTGAGTGTGGCGGCTAGAGCGACATCTGTTGCGTCGCTCTCGACTTCAAATGGTAACGTCTCGTCGACTGCGTGCATCGCGGCCTTGGCGATGTCGGCCTTCATACGGTTGAAGGCCCGGTGAGCCTCGGCCGTCAGGGGAAACAGAGTGGATTGAATGAGTGGACGGGCCTTGTCCGCATAGTTTGGGACCCACTGGGCGCAGTAAGAAAAAAACCCCAGGCATCGTTTGAGGGCCTTGGGGCAGTGGGGGAGGGGGGGTTCCATGAGGGGGCGAATGCGTTCGGGATCGGGCCCCAGAACTCCGTTCTGGACCACATAGCCGAGGATGGCTAAGCGGTTTGTGCTGAATACGCACTTCTCCTTGTTGTAAGTTAGGTTGAGGAGAGTGGCGGTTTTTTGGAGAAATTTGGCAAGGTTGGCGTCATGATCCTGCTGATTGTGGCCTCAGATGGTGACGTTATCCAGGTACAGGAAGGTTGCCCGCAGTCCGTACCGGTCAACCATTCTGTCCATTTTCTATTGGAAAACCGAAACCCCGTTGGTGACGCCAAAGGGAACCCTGAGGAAGTGGTAAAGGCGGCCATCTGCTTCAAAGGCAGTGTACGGGCGGTCCTCCTTACAGATGGGGAGCTGGTGGTAGGTGGATTTCAGGTCTACAGTTGAGAAGACGCGGTACTGTGCAATCTGATTGACCATATCAGATATGGCGTGGGAGGGGGTACGCGTCGAGCTGTGTGTACCTGTTGATGGTCTGGCTGTAGTCCACGACCATCCTGTGTTTCTCCCCAGTTTTCACCAATACCACTTGGGCTCTCCAGGGGCTCTATAATGCCTTTCGAAGCAGTCGCTGGACTTCGGACCTAATGAAGGTCCTGTCCTGGGCGCTGTACCATCTGCCCCTGGTGGTGACGGGTTTACAAATAGGGAAGGTGGGTCAACCTTTAGGGTCGCGAGGCCGCACACAGTAAGGAGTGGTAGGGGCCCACCGAATTTCAGTGTTCAGCTCTGGAGGTTGCACTGGAAGTCCAGGCCGAGTAGCAGGGCAGCGCAGAGGTTGGGGAGGACATAGAGGCGGAAGCCGCTGAACTTTACACCCTGGACGGCGAGGGTGACTATGCAGTACCCCCGGATCGACACAGAGTGGGACCCGGAGGCCAGGGAGATTCTCTGGTTGGCGGGGTGTACCGCGAGGAAGCAGCGCCTTACCGTATCGGAATGAATGAAGGTCTCAGTGCTTCCGGAGTCCAGTAGACAGGAGATCTCGTGCCCATCGATCTTCACATTGGTGGAAGCAGTTGACAGATTGTGTGGGCGACACTGGTCAATCGTGACCCAGGCGAGATGCGGCTGGTTGTCGATGGTGGCAGGCAATGTGTTGCCCGGGGGGCATGGGTCCTAGTAAGATGGCGGCGCCCATGAGCCGCATGTATCGTGAGGAAGACAAGATGGCGGTGCCCGATGATCCTGGGGAGAACAAGATGGCGGCACCCACGGGCTGCACGTGGTGGGGGTTGAACAAGATGGCGGCGCCCAAGGGCTGCACGTGGTCCAAGGAGGGGAATATGGCGGCGCCCACTAGTCACACGTGGGGGGAGTCGGAACAATAGCGGCGACTGCGCAGGCCTGGCACACCGCAGCAAAGTTTCCTTTTTTGCCACAGGCCTTACAAAGGGCGCTTCAGGTCGGGCAGCGCTGTCGGGGGTGTTTAGGCTGCCCACAGAAGTAACATTTGGGCCCCCCCGGGGTTGGTTGGCTCCCGCGCGGCACAAGCGTGGGGTGGGTTGAAGGGGATCGCTGGTGAGGTCCACGATGGGGCGGCCGTCTGCGGAGTCCACGATGCGCAGGAGGGGTGGGCCTCGTGGCCGGGGGCGTAGGCCTGGGTGCTGCGCGAAGCGACTGTAAGCAAGAGCGCTAGCTTTTTAGTCTCTACTAGGTCGAGTGTGGCCCCTTCTAAGAGGTGCTGTTGGATGTAATTGGACCCTATCCCTGTGACAAACGTGTCTCTCATGAGCAAGTTCAACTGTTCTGTGGCCGTGACGGCCTGATAGTCACAGTCTCTAACTAGGGGAATCAGGGCACGCCAGAAATCTTCCACTGACTCACCGGGAAGTTGACGACGAGTGGAGAGGATGTGCCTGGCGTAGAGCGTGTTAGTCCGCTGGGCATAGTTTTCTTTCAGTAGCGCCATGGCTTCTGCGTAGGTCGGCGTGTCCTGGATAAGCAGAAAAACGTTGGAGCTCAACCGCGTGTAGAGGATCTGAATCTTCTGAGCTTTAGGAATTGGGTCTGGCGCAGAACCGATGTATGCTTCGAAACAGGCTAGCCAATGTTGAAAGTCCTTTTTGGCGCTGTCTGACTGCGGATCCAGCTGCAGGTGATCTGGCTTGATGCGGAGGTCCATCTTCTGAAAACTTTAGTGTATTAAATTGATGCATGATCAATTGCACAAAGACGAGAGTTGGATACAATCGCGGCTTTAATACACTAAGATGTGTGGCCTCCGACAGCAGCTGGCAAAATGGCTGCTGTACAAGGAGCACACATATTTATACTCCGCCTACTGGGCGGAGTCAGCAGGCAGGGAACTACCCCCCGTACCTGTAGTACAGGGCCTTTCCACAAATCACCTAATATATACATCAGTGGTGACTACCACACCCTTTATACCCACCTCTCGTGCTGCCCTCTAGTGATGCTGTGGCTGTGGTCCCTGGTATATGTGCAGATGTCCAGATCATCACATCCCCCCTTTTTATTTGACATATTTTCTGTGCTGGTCTCAAGAAAACTGTACATGACAGGTGGTTGAATGGGAATATGCATATTTGTACACTTTGTGAAATAATAATGGTTGATCAGAGCCAATTAACTGTGTTATGAGTCCATTGTGAGAAATGTCCGTTGTTATCTTGTTTTTGTCTTGCATTTTCTTTATAAATCTAGTTGGTCGGGTGCCTTGATGCTTCTGTTGGAGTGTCTTAATGGTTGGAGTGGTGATGATGGTTTGATGTCATCGACAGTGTTGTCTGGCGTTGTGTGGTGAGGGACGCCCTGTCGACGAATAGACTCGTTCAGGTCCAGTGGAGGAAATACCGGTGTTTGGGGTCGAATCTTTAATAGATCCGGTTGGTTGTGCCGAAAGAGTATTCCCGCTGCCGACTTGACAATGTAGGACCACGGTGCCGCTTGTCTGTTCACCGTTGCTGGATCAGACCATCCTCCTTCTGAGTCCTGGATTCTGATGGTGTCACCTATTGTCAGTGGCTTGAGTAGGATCACGTGTTGATCGTAGTATCGTTTTTGTTTGGAGCGTAGTTCCGCATTTTGTCGAGAACTGGTGTGTTGCTGGGGTCTCGGAATTGCATTGCCGGTAGGGTTGTCCGGATGTCTCTACCAAAGAGCATTTGCGCTGGCGACAGTCCTGAGCTCAATGGGGTTGTTCGGTACGATAGCAGAGTGAGGTTGATGTTGATGCCTGAATCGGTTGCCTTGCTGATGAGTCATTTAATGATGTGGACACTGTCATAATATACATCTATATATATAATGGAGTGCAGACAGGCAGTGATTGACACACAGGATGACCAGTAAGCACACAGAACAGGGGCGAAATTCTCCAACCCCACGCAGGGTCGGAGAATCGGCCAGCGGCGCCGATATTGCCGCTCCCACCATGTTAAAGATTCACCCACCCGCCATAAAACCCTTTCTGCGCTGTGAATTATAAAGGCAGAACCCAGAAACTTTGCCAAAAGTTTTTCCCTCTCTCTCCGCGCGTTTTCCCTGTTGTTGTGAAACTGACCTGAAATCGCAGGGCCTGAAGCAGAAATAGACAAATCCAGACACATCTCCCACCCCGGGATCCCAGCATTTCCCTCTGCATTCTAACCAGGCAATATTCCTGGGTTTAGGCAGATTGCAATATACTCACCAAAGCCCTGCTCTCAGCCAGAGGACGGACAGGACTCCCTCTCTCTGTCTCTCTCTCTCTGTCTGTCCCCACAATCTCCCTCTCTCTCTCTCTCTCAAACAAAGACAAGGCAGCTGGGAGGAAGGGGAGCCTTGAGGAAGATCTGCTGATGCCCCCATCCAATGGATGCCTGGGGCCAACGCACCGTCGCCCCCCCTCTGCACGCCGCTGCCCCTACCCCCCACCCCCCTCCCCCTCTCCCCCCCCACCCCCACCCCTACCCCCCCCACCCCCCCACCCCTACCCCCACCCCTACCCCCCATCACCCCTACCCCCCTCCCCCCCACCCCTACCCCCATCACCCCTCCCCCCTCCCCCCCACCCCTACCCCCCATCACCCCTCCCCCCCTCCCCCCCACCCCTACCCCCATCACCCCTACCCCCTCCCCCCCACCCCCCTCCACCCCCCTACCCCCCCCCACCCCTCCCCCCTCCCCCCCCCACCCCTCCCCCCCTTCCCCCCCACCCCTACCCCCCTCCAACGCCGGGCGGCGTTAATGATGTCGCCCGACGTCAACCGACGCGCCACTTCCGCAGCGGGTGAAACTGACGCGTACCGCATCACTCCGCTGCTGGCCCTTTCGGGACGGGAGATTTAGGGCTTATAAGTGGGCCCCGACGCCGGAGTCACCAGCGCCGTTTTTGCCCGCCGGTCAAGGGCGTCACGAAGGTCTTCGGTGAATTTCGCCCCAGAGCAGCCAATCACCAGACAGGACACTACCACTATAAAGCCAGAGGGCACCAGTTTTCCCGCTCCTCGGGACCCAGCCTCTGAGACAGTCAGAGTCCGTGAGCTAGCCAGTGCAAACACCATGTGGTTGCTAGTATGTCTGGTTAGGCTAGTATCAGGTCTCCAGTCAAGCCAGCATCGTGTCAACCCACAGTTGAACATGAAACATACTTTAGACCAGGGGTGGGAAAACTACGGCCCGCAGGCCACATGCAGCCCGCCAAAGGTCTTTATGCGGCCCACCAAGATCAAGTCATTAAAAAAAAATTGTTTTATTTTTTAAAATTTTTTTATTTTTATTAAGGTTAATGGGGGGGGGGGGGGCTGTTGGGTTACTGGTTTAGGGTGGATACATTGACTTGAGTAGGGTGATCATTGCTCGGCACAACATGTGTTTTATGTGAAGTTTCTACTTTAAAATATTAATTAATAAAAATTAATTGCTTTTTTTTCTTTAAACTGAGTTACTTTGTTTTTCAAATAAATGTGTTTCATGTAAAGTTTCTACTTTAAAATATTAATTAATAAAAATTAATTGCTTTTTTTTTCTTTAAAAACTTTTTATTTTGGCTATTTTAAATATTAATTATTTTACTTAATATACTATGCGGCCCTTTAAAATTGTGAATTTCTGAATGTGGCCCTTGCACAGAAAAGTTTGCCCACCCCTGGTTTAGACATTAAATAAAATAGTGTTGCATCTTATTAAGTGTTGGAGGTCTGTCTCTCGCTACACTGCATCAAGTGCAGTCCATATCGACCCAGCCTGCCCAACACATCAGACACCTTTTTCCACTTTCCCATTTGATTGTGGGTAGCGTGGACTGGATGTCACATGCCGAAAGTTGTAGCTGTCTGAGAACTCTTTCCATTTCTAGCTTGCGAAGCACGGACCATTATCAGACATCATCGCGTGCGGGATTCCATGTCACGAGAATGTCTCCTTGCACGCCTTGATTACAGATGAGGACATGGAATCAGGGAGTTTCATTACCTCCGAATAGTTTGAGTAATAATCCATGATCAGGACGTAATCACGACCTGTGGCATGAAATAGATCGATGCCCACTTTTGTCCATGGCAATGTTGTGAGTTTGTGTTGCTGCAATTGTTCTTTGCACTGCGCAGATTGATGTCTTTGGCAGGTGTCACATGCCATGACCATGTCAGTGATGTCTTGGTTCATGCCGGGCCAGCATACAACCTGTTGTGCTCGCCTTTTGCATTTTTCGATTCCGAGATGGCCTTTATAAATCGTGCATAGCATCTCAGCGCATAGAGTGGACAGAATGACAATCTACGCATTGCGTAGCAGGAGGCCATCAACCTCAGTCAGCTCTGACTTGACATTTTGATGTTATGGACACTGTCCCCTTGTCCAACCATGCTGGAGTAAGTGCAGCACTCTCCATAAGGTTGCATCTTTCTGTGTTTCCTGTCGAATTAGTCGGAGCTTCTCATCAGAAACGGGAAGATTGTCCGTGCTGAGCTGTCTCTGTGTGCTGCTGCTCACTAGCCCTGTGCTTCTAAAAGAGTCGGATCCTCCCTTGGGTCGGACCCTTTATACCCGTCTCTAATGCTGCCCTCTAGTGATGCTGTGGCTGTTATATCTGTGCTGTAGTCCCTGGTGTATGTGCAGATGTACAGATCACTACAGGTCTATTCCATGGTCCAGTTTTTGATAGTCTTATGAGGGAGAAATGACTTCTAAATCTAGTCAACCTGGAGCCCAATACTAAATTCAGGGCAGTATTGTGGTTTTATGTGTCTGTTTTCCAATACAGTCCAGTGAAGGATGTTCACCTCTGCATTTATGATTTTGGTAACATAGGTGTTATAACCCCCATAACACCGATGGGGATGAACCGATTAATCGCCACGTGAGCCTCATGAAGTACAACCTCCCCCACTGAGGGATGGAGACCCAACAGCGGGACATTGTACTTGGGACATAAGAGCCGGCCCAGATAGGAGCTGTGCTGTTGTGTGCAGTCCTGTCTGGGGCTTGTATTTGTTTAATTTGACAATAAACCTTTGTGCTCTCTCACCGGACTCCTCTGTGACCACTAAAATAGGGAATGAAATGCTAGTGGTTAAAAATATTTGCATAAAGCATAGAGCCTATTAGCCTATGCCAGTTTTAATACTCTAAACAAGCCTTCTCCCAGCCCCCTTCGTCTCACCTGATTAGTATGTCCTTCAATTCCCTTCTCCCTTATGTGTTTATTTAGCTTCCCTTAAATGTATCTCTGCTATTCACTTCAACATTCCCTTGTATTACATATTAACCTCTTTCTGAATAAAGACATTTCGCCTGAATATTTATTGGGTTTATTAGTACCTACCTCATATTTGGAGGTCTTGTAGCACAGTGGTATTGTCCCTACCTCTGAGCCAGTTATGGTCACGAAAGGTGTGTTCATAACAGGAATAGCAGGTGGCAAGAGCTGGAGGGATTCCTGGTCAGCCATGTAATGGAAAACAATTGAACCTTTGTAATCCACCAAGGCCCACCCTCCCGCCCCATCCCAGTAACCCCGCCTAACCTGCACATCTTTGGACACTAAGGAGCAATTTAGCTGGGCCAATCCAATCCACCTAACCTACACATCTTTGCACTGTGGGAGGAAGCCGGAGCACCCACAGAGCGGAGCACTCCACACAATCACCCACGGTTGAAATTGAACCCCGGTCCCTGAGACTGCGAGGCAACAGTGCTAACCACTATGTCACGGTGCTGCCCTCTACCATTACCATGCATAGCTCCAGAATGCAATATGCATGTAAAATGTGGGTGTTCCTACAGCAGCTCAGCCTCCCTGAGTGAACTGAACCACACCACCATCTCATATTTATGGCCTCTAGCTTTCATCTCTCCCTCATGTGAAAACATCTTCTCTCTGTCTTTGCTTTCAAACCCCTTCTTAATTTGAAAGAGCTCTATCAGGTCACCCCTAAGCCTACTATTGTCCAGAGAAAAGAGTCACAGTTTGTTCAGCTTCTCCTGATAGCTATAACCTCACAGTCCTGGTCTCATTCTTTCAAAAAGTTGACTGATGTCCTTAAGAGATTTCGGGAACTGTGTACACAGATCGCAAGATTGTAATAGTCTCACATACATATATATATATATATATATATAAAGAAAAACAATTCAAAAGGCTAATGTAATGTTAGCCTCAAGTGGTTCTGGCACACTGTTATATTGATGAGCATAACTGTCTATTCTCTAAAGGTCTGAGACAGGAGAATGCGTCAATGTTCTTTGATAATCACTGAGAATTTACACTGCGTACTGTGGCTAAAGGGGAATCAGCCTTTCCCCTCTGCAAGACCCAATTTCAAAAGCTCTAAACATTTATCTTCAATGCATGTGTGAGATTCATGGCTCAATCAATAAAGTGCTTGTGTGGACTCGATTGCATTCTCATTTGCATGCACCATTTCACTGACGTGAGTTAATTTTTAAAAAAATTACTCAGTATCTTTTCAGATGATTTTACTGAAACGTCTACATTTTTCATGGCAACAATAATTTTTTCATTAATTTAAGCAGGAAGGGTCATTAGCAAGCATCTATTTGCTCAACATGCATAACTTGGTTGGCTGAACATATAGATAAACATCGCAACAGCCTACATTCTGTAAAAGTAAAGGGGTGGTAGGTTGCCATGGCAAATGTGGCAGCCTATAATTTTAAATAAACAAGATTACGTGACAGATTGAAATATGTCACCGTCGGCTGGTGTGGGAGTTTGGATATTACTTTGTGTAAGTGTCTGCCTAATGTGGCATAAAGATAATAGCATTTGCTGACAGAAACTGCCTCAATATTGATTGCAAAACAACATTTCTCCATATTTCAATCATTCTGCATTATTCTGGTTTTGCAGGTGCAAGTTAATGACATTAACTTCGGAAAGAGCCAAGAAAGCAATCTAATATATGTTGACGCAAAATGTATTTCACAACCAATTTTTTTTTTTGTGTCCTGCAGTTTGTTTTCGGCTTGACATGAAATTGCTTAAGCCTTTCTGACAAAAACTAAATACCTGACAGGTTTACTTGCCATATGTTGACGATATAGAGAAAAGCAAAATGAACCCCAGAAAGCTGCACAGACAGGTTTGACAGACTCGCAGGAAGGACTTTGCTTTTACAAAAGGTGGATTTGACAGCTTCCAATTATGTGGAGAATGACAATCCAGACGATCAAATGAGCCAGCTCTCCCAGGAGACGGGCACAATTAAACAGGTTAGCCTTCACGTTGCAAGTTTGGTCTTTAATATAAAAGTCACTGGATAGCTTGAGGTATAAATCTGACTTGGGTGTTGTTCTGCAAAACAGACTATTTCCATCTATTTTAGAGCCTGCACAATCTTATTTTCCATTAAAGTTAGCTCTGCTTTTGATTAAGAATAGCATTTAAAATGGAGGCTGCTTGTTGATTCAAGAAAGGTTTGCATTTCTATAAGGTCTGACGGTTACATCCATTGGTAATCTCCCCCTGAATTGATTCGTGTGCCTTTTAATTCACAGTGATCCCATTCATCCCCAATTCATAGGAACAAAGGCCCATAAGAGGAGACAATTCAGCCCATCGAGCTTGTTCTGCCATTCAATATAATCATGGTCGATTATTCACTTCAATGCCTTTCCGACACTATCCCCGTACCCCTTTATGTCATTGGCAGTTTGAAATTTGTCAATCTCTACTTGAAAATACTCACTAACTGAGCTTCCAAGGCACTCTGGGATAGAGAATGCCAAAGATTTACAATCTTCTGAGTAAAAAAAATATTCTCCTCATCTCAGTCCGAAGTCGCTTCCCCTTTATTTTAAAATTTTCACTCTGGTTCTAGACTCTCAAGCAAAGGAAGCACCTTACCTGCATCTACCTTGTCTCTCGCTTTAAGTGTTTTTGTAGGTTTGTATGAGATCACCTCATCCTTTGAAACTCTGGAGAATACAGGCCCAGTTCCCCCAATCTCTATTCATATGATTGTCCCGCCTTCCCCGTAACACGTCTGGTGAATTCACTACATTCCCTCGATGGCAATCATATCCTTCCAAAGATAAGGTGACGGAAACTGCACACAGCACTCCAGGGGTGGTAAACCAACCTTCTATACAATTGAAACAAGACTTTACTAGTCCTGTACTGAAAACTGTCTTGTGATGAAGGTCAATATACCATTACCCTTCCTAATTGCCTGTTGCACCTTCAGGAATTTATTGACTAGGACACCCAGGTCCTTTAATACAAATACATTTTCTAATCTCTTATCATTTAAGAAATACTCTGCCCATCTGTTGCTCCTACCAAAGTGGATAACCTAACATTTTTCCACATTGTATTTCATCTGCCATGTTCTTGCCACTCACTACGTCTGTCTAAATCCCTTGAAGCCGCTTTGCATCTACTTCACTGAACACATTCCACCTAGCTTTGTGTCATGCTCCAAACTTGGAATTAATCCATTTGGTCCCCAGATCTAAGTCATTGATATATATTGCGAACAGCTGGAGCCTGAGTACTTATCCCTGCGGTATCCCACTAGTCACAGCCTGCCAACACGAATGGCCTATTATTCCTACTCTCTGTTTTCTGCCTATTTACCAATCCTTAATCCATGCCAATATATTGAATGGGATTTACTGCGCAATCTCCAGTGTGTTTTGCGATGGCTTGAGGCAACTCACAGCGGGATCTTGTTGTCCCAACATTGTCAATGTGGATTCCTATTCAATGCACCTCTCGACACCGTGAATCCTGCAGCGAGGGGTGTGCCGATAGTGGGACTGGAAGGTCCCGCATGGTGGGCTCAGTGGTTAGCACAGCTGCCTTGCAGCCCAAGGGGCCCGAGTTCTACTCCAGCCTTGAGTGACAGTTTTGCGGAGTTTGCACATTCCCCAAGTGTTTGCGTAGGATTCCTCCGGGTGCTCCGGTTTCCTCCCACAGTCCAAAGATGTGCAGGTTAGGTGGGATTGGCCATGCAAAAATTGATCTTTAGGTTAGGTGGGGTTACGGGGATACTGTGGGGATCGGGTTGTGGTTAGGCTGCTCTTTCAGAGGGTGGGTGGGCTAAATGGCATCCTTCTGCAGGAAGTCTATGAATATGCCAATGTGCTGGGTGAATGGCTGGTTAAGTTCTGGCCATTACCTCCTATCCCATGCACTTTAGTTTTGCTCACCAACCTCCTGAGGCTGACATTATCAAAAGCCTTCAGAAATTGCAGGAACAATTCATCCATCAAATCTCCTTTTTCAATTCTATTAGAAACCTCCTCAAAGAAGTCCAAATGGGTTTGTCAAACTTGGGGCGCGATTCTCCGCACCCGCGGAAAATCGCGAAGTCGTCCGTGAAAATGGCCGACTTTGCCGACGGCCCAACACGGCCCTGTTCCCGAGGTATTCACGCCCGGGAAATGGGCTAGGAACGGGGCCGTGGCAATTACGTGCCAGATGACGTTGGAACGCAGCGACGCCACGAACACGCCCACGTGATGCCGCCCGACGTCGTAAAAAGGCGCGGGCGAGCACAGCAACGGGAGGCCAGAGATGTCGGAGCCACGGAGGGCAGCCCCGAGGTTCACAGAGGCTGACGTCGAGACGCTGCTCGATGAAGTTGAGCAGAGGAGGGGCATCATCCGCCCGAGAAGAGGGCATCGCCACCCTGAAAGCGTGGTGCGCCAGGCCTGGCGTGAGGTGGCTGCTGCCGTCAGTGCTGTGGGGCAGACCTCTTGCTCTGGGGAGCAGTGCCACAAAAAGCTGCACGACCTCACCAGGGCTGCCGGGGTAAGTGCCAAGAGGGTGGCCCCGGGTCACAAACATCCCTCCCCCCCCTTTACTTAATCACCCACCTCCCCCCCTGGCACGGGGGGTGGAGGGGGATTGGGGCAGAGTGAGTGGAGGGTGGTTCACTCAGTAGTCACAGACCCAGAACTCTGGCCCCCCTGGAGAGATGCAATGGTCTTGTTACAACTTGACCCCCAAACTGTGCCAGTATCTGAACGGCCTGCTGATACCTGCCGTATTGTAATTATACACCTATGACCCCTCCCCCAACAGGACAAGACCGCTCACAACACCCGTGAGCGGAACAAGACTGGAGGGGGTTCGCCCAACCTACACCCCCTCACCACGTTCGAGCAGAGGCCACTGGACCTTGTTGGGGGATCTGCCACCCGGGAGGTCACGCAATGCAAGGTTGGCGGAGCTGCACCAAGTGAGACAACCCTGCATGACAAACACCCCCCTCTCCCCCATCCTCTGTCCCTTCACACTCTGCCCACTGGGACACCTCCCCCATCCTCTGTCCCTTCACACCCTGCCTACTGGGACACCTCCCCATATTCTGTCCCTTCACACTCTGCCTACTGGGACACCTCCCCCACCCTCTGTCCCTTCACACCCTGCCCACTGGGACACCTCCCCCATCCTCTGTCCCTTCACACACCCTGCCCACTGGGACACCTCCCCCATCCTCTGTCCCTTCACACACCCTGCCCACTTGGACACCTCCCCCATCCTCTGTCCCTTTACACACCCTGCCCACTGGGACACCTCCCCCATCCTCTGTCCCTTCACACCCTGCCCACTGTGACCCCTCCCCCATCCTCTGTCCCTTCACACTCTGCCCACTGGGACCGTCCAGCGCCCGGCTGAGCGTCTCTAAATAACCCGTTTCATTCTCTTCCCTAGGACGTGATGCCGTACGACCAGGGCCATCTGCCTCCAGGCGGAGACACGCATCTGGCCCCACCTCACCCAGGGCTGCACAGCATTCTGTGCCCGATCAGTGGGGAGTCCCATCCTCCCCAACCGAATCTGTGGAGCAGGACGCCCAGAGGGCGGCGATAGAGGGAGAGAGAGAAATGGCCCGCGAACGCCCTGCGGCCTCTCAGTGGGCCGATGAAATAGAGGAGGCGTGCACCGAAGACGACCGCGAGCTTGCGGCACAGCTATCTCCCACACCATCCACCATCCCAGAGACACTCACCTCGGTTGGGCTATTTAGTGATGAGGATCCTGGGTCACAGTCTGGGTCGCACATCACAGCTGAGCAGGTACAGCAGGTGGAGGTCGGAGCAGCCGAGGGCCCGGACTGGCGGAGGGCAGGCCAGGCCCAGCATCCAGCTGGCTCCCAGACGTTTTCTGAGTTCCTGGAGTTACTCAACCCACCCGCACAGCCGATGCATCAAGAAACCCAGGGACATAATGACTGGATGAGGGCTGTCTTCATGCATCTGCAGACGCAGTTAGAGGAGTCGAACCGCGTCCAGGAGCAGGGAGTGGTGCCGCTCATGGCAGCAACCCAGGCCGACACCGCATGGATGGCATCCGCGGTGGAGGCAATGGGTCAGGTTCTGCAAGGCGTTGGGCTTAATGTGCACGTGTCATCCTCGGCCCTGGAGAGGGTTGCCCTCTCACAGGCAACAATGCGCCAGAGCCAACACGACATTGCCGGCGCGCTGCGGGCCTTGGCCAAGTCTCAGCAGGTCATGGCCCAGTCGCAGCACGCCATGGCACAGTCGTAGCAGTCAGTCGCGGAGAGCATCAATCGCCTGACACACATGCTGGATGGCGTCGTGCACTCACAGGTGCACTCCCTGGACTCCGTCTCTGCAAACCTTCGGATCCTGGTGGAGACCGTTGCAGGCCTCCAGGACTGGCAGCGCCAGGTGTCGGTGGCGCGATGGGGCACCTCCCAGCTCGCACCTCTCTCCCACAGTGAGGCCCGGGGGCCACCGGGCTTCCCGAGGGAGGAGGAGGTTTCGGGGCCCGTCCCATTAACTCCATCACGGGACGTCCCGGAATGCTCGGCCTCCCCCCGTCCCATCCCTGGTGCATCAGAGCAGGGTGGCACAAGGTCACCCGAGACGCCCGCAGAGCAGCCTGGCCCATCAAGGCCGGGTTGCCCCAGGAAACGCTTGCCGAAGGAGAAACAAGTCGAAGGGGGCGATTCGCAGCAGTCCTCCTCCACTCCTGCTGTATCATCTGGGGACTCACGTAGACGTAGTGGTAGGGCCCGTAAGGCAACAAAGAGAGACACCGAGTAAGTTGGCACGGGTGAAGGGCACAGTTTAGTTCTAGGGGCTAGGGCATCTGTAAATTATTGTTAACATTAAACGCACTGTTCCACCTTACTTGTAATACCGTGTGATTGTTCCACAGCCACAGGGTTCGTGATGGTGACCGAGTGTCGCTGGGGTTGACGAGCGGTGAAACTTCGGTGCCGGGTGTGCAGTCCCTGCCCCTTCCCCCACCCCCTCCCACAGCTAGCCCACGCGGGCACGTGGTGGAGTGTCCGTGACGATCTCAGCGGCCACCAAGGTGGATGGTTCAGCTATTGCCATGAGTCAGACTCTCTCTAACGATTCTGAGCTCACAGCTCATCGCAGAGCGGGCTGTCATCATTCCACATGGCACTGATCACACCCGCTGACACAGCCATCAATGTTGTGCCATACCGTTGTGCCGCAGTGGTAAGGGTGATGTCGAAGTGGAGCAGTGTACACTGAGAGGGGGTGTGGGGGGGGGGGGGGGGGGGTTGTGGTGGTGGCAGTTGTGTGTTGACCCTCTGCACGACTGGCGATGCAGGTGGTGGTTTGGTGTTCAGCGGGGACGTCGCATGCGCGTGAACCGTGCTGCCACCAAGGCGTCGTGTGCCCGCCGTCCTCGCCGGGTCCGTCATGCCGCCTCCTGGGCATCACCAGCACCTGGGTCGTGTCTGCGTGCTGCGCCCGCCACTCCGCCAGCCTCCTCCTCCCTCTCCTCCTCCTCCTCCTCCTCTGTGCTGGCACCACTGCCACTGGCGTCTCCCTCCGCCTCCTGCAGCGGGGCATCTCCCCTCTGCATCACGATGTTGTGCAGCGCACAGCAGACCACAACAATGCGAGCGACCCTGTCGGGCGGTCCAGGCACCTGAATCTCATCTTCAGGAGCCCAAGGCAGCGCTCCACCACACCCCTGGTTGCTGCATGGGCCTCGTTGTATCGGGTTTCCGCATTGGTCTGAGGCCTCCGTATAGGCGTCATCAGACAAGATCTCAGCGGATAACCCCTGTCGCCCAGCAACCAGCCCCTCAGCCGGGGGGGGGACGTCCCTCAAACATCGCAGAGATGTACGACTGCGCCAGTATGTAGGAGTCATGCACACACCCTGGGAACCTTGCACAGACGTTCATGAACCTCATGTGGGGGTCGCATACCACCTGGATATTCATGGAGTATGACCCCCTCCTGTTTGTGAAGACCTCCCTGTCCCCTGCAGGCGGGCGCATGGGGACGTGGACACAATCGATTGCCCCCTGCACCATCGGTATCCCGGCCACGCTGGCAAATCCACGAGCTCGTGAATCTTGACTTGCTCGGTCCTCGGGAAAGGTGACGTAGCGGTCCGCGATGGCATAGAGGGCGTCGGTCACATCCCGGATGCACCTGTGGACCGATGACTGGGAGTTCCCGGAGAGGTCCCCACTCGGAGACTGGAAGGAGCCGGTCGCATAGAGGTTAAGAGCGACCGTCACCCTGACGGCAACCGGGATCGCGTGTCCTCCCCCCGTTCCACGAGGGTGAGGTGCGCCACGAGGTGACAGATAGGTGTCACCGTCCTTCTACTCAGCCGGAGTCTCCTCCTGCAGGTGATGTCCGTCATTGTTCGGAAAGAGATCCGGGCACGGTACACCCTCGGCCTCGGTCGTCGCCTCTGGTGCCATGGCTGCACCCTCACTCTCTCCTCCCCCTCCTCCTCCTCCTCCCCCCCCCCCCCCCCCCCCCCCTCCATGCTGCTCAATGGCTGGCAACTCCTCGGCCCTTCCCTCTGCTGCTGCAGCTGGCCCTGCATCCACTGCGGGTTTTGGCTGTGGATGCTGCTGCATCTCCAAATGCAGTGCAGCGGCCCCAACCACTGCGCAGAACATAGCCGTTCTGTTCACAGACATTGTGCTAACCTACAGAAGGGTGGTGGGGGGCAGAGAAACGGGACATGTTAGACGGAGGTTAGTCGACACCTCGGCAGCCGCCTGCCACGGGATACCTGTGTGTCCCGGTGGCCTGGTCGCGCTGCTGACACGCGGGCAGCCTAACCCCTGGTCACTTTCTGCATCCAATGGGCTGTCAACTACGTCCTCCCCACCGGTGCGTCAGTGGCCTGTGGCCGTAAGCCACAGGGCAACCAGCGGCCTTGTCCTCGTGACCGGCACGCCATGGCATGGTGGCAGACATTTTGTAACCGGGGTTGAACGAGTCACTCGCTCATTCTCTCCCTACCCCCCCACTCCCACTCCCCCCCTCAGTCTCCCACTCCCCCCTCCGTCTCCCCCACTCCCCCCTCCGTCTCCCACCCTCCCCCCTCCGTCTCCCACCCTCCCCCCTCCGTCTCCCACACTCCCCCCCTCAGTCTCCCATACTCCCCCCCTCAATCTCCCACACTCCCCCCCTCAGTCTCCCACACTCCCCCCTCCGTCTCCCACCCTCCCCCCTCCGTCTCCCACCCTCCCCCCTCCGTCTCCCACCCTCCCCCCTCCGTCTCCCACCCTCCCCCCTCAGTCTCCCACCCTCCCCCCCTCAGTCTCCCACACTCCCCCCTCAGTCTCCCACACTCCCCCCCTCCGTCTCCCACACTGCCCCACTCCGTCTGCCACACTCCCCCCTCAGTCTCCCACTCCTCCCCTCCGTCTCCGACACTCCCCCCTCCGTCCCCCAAACTCCCCCCTTCCGTCTCCCACACTCCCCCCTCCATCTCCCCTACTCCCCCCCTCCGTATCCCACACTCCCCCCTCAGTCTGCCACTCCCCCCTCAGTCTCCCACTCCCCCCTCAGTCTCCCACACTCCCCCCCCAGTCTCCCACACTCCCCCCCTCTGTCTCCCACACTCCCCCCCTCTGTCTCCCACTCCCCCCTCAGTCTCCCCCCCTCCATCTCCCACACTCCCCCCTCAGTCTCCCACTCCCCCCCTCCGTCTCCCACACTCCCCCCTCCGTCTCCCACACTCCCCCCCCTCAGTCTCCCACACTCCCCCCCCCTCAGTCTCCCACACTCCCACACTCCCCCCTCCGTCTCCCACACTCCCCCCCCTCCGTCTCCGAAAATCCCCCCCCCCTTCCGTCTCCCACACTCCCCCCCTCAGTCTCCCACTCCCCCCCCACTTCACCCCCAATTCATACTGACCCCACTCACCCCCAATTCATACTGACCCCACTCACCCCAATTCATACTGACCCTATTCACCCCCAATTCATACTGACCCCATTAACCCCAATTCATACTGACCTCATTGATCCCCAATTCATACTGACCTCACTCACCCCCAAACCATACAGACCCCACTCACCCCAAATTCATACTGACTCCACTCAACTCCAATTCATACTGACTGAATTCACCCCCAATTCATATAGACCCCATTCACCCCCAATTCGTACTGACTACATTCACCCCGAATTCATACTGACCATACTCACCCCCAAACCATACAGACCCCACTCACCCCCAATTCATACTGACCTCACTTACCCCCAATTCATATTGACCCCACTCACCCTCAATTCATACTGACCCCACTCACCCCCAATTCATACTGACTACACTCACCCCCAAACCATACAGACCCCACTCACCCTCAATTCATACTGACCCCACTCACACCCAGTTCGTACAGACCCCCATCACACCCAGTTCATACTGAACCCACTCACCCCCAATTCATACTGGCCCCACTCACCCCCAATTTATACTGACTCCACTCACCCCAAATCATACTGACTCCATTCACCCCAATTCATACTGACCGCACTCACCCCCAATTGATACTGACCCCATTCACACCCAATTTATACTGACTCCACTCACCCCAAATCATACTGACTCCACTCACCCCAAATCATACTGACTCCATTCACCCCAATTCATACTGACCCCACTCACCCCCAATTCATACTGACTCCACTCACCCACAAACCATACAGACCCCACTCACCCTCAATTCATACTGACCCCACTCACCCCCAATGCATACTGACTACACTCACCCCCAAACCATACAGACCCCACTCACCCCCAATTCATACTGATCCCACTCACACCCAGTTCGTACAGACCCCCATCACACCCAGTTCATACTGAACCCACTCACCCCAAATTCATACTGACCCCATTCACCCCCAATTTATACTGACTCCACTCACGCCAAATCATACTGACTCCATTCACCCCAATTCATACTGACCACACTCACCCCCAATTGATACTGCCCCCATTCACACCCAATTTATACTCACCTCACTCATTCACAATTCATACTGGTTCTATTCACCACATCAATTCATCCGGTCCCATTTACCCTCAATTGATACTGACCCCACTCACCCCCCAATTGATATCGAACTCACTCACCCCCAATTTATACTGGCCTCAGTTAACCTCAATTGACACTATTTATTTTATTTGTTCATGAGAAGTGGGTGTTGCTGACTGTGGCAGCATTTATTGTCCATTCCTAACTGCCTTTTTGGCTGCAGTAAATAGTGAACCACATTGCTGTGGGCATGGAGTCACATGTCGACCAGACCAGGTAAGGGTAGCAGATTTCCTTCGCTAAAAGACATTAGTGAACCAGATGGGATTTTACAACAATCGAGAATGGTTTCATGGTCATCATTCGACTTTTGATTCTTAATTTTCATTGAATTCAAATTTCACCATCTGCAGTGATGGGATTTGAACCTGGATCCCCAAAGCATGACTCTGAGTCTCTGGTTTATTAGTCCAGTGACAGTACCACTACATGACCGCCTCCCCTAAGGGGTGAGTTGCAATGCTTTTCAAGCAGCAATGGGAGGTTCTGCCAGGGCACCCTGATCCACAGGGAAACAGCCCGAGTCCACACTCTTGCCACCAAGTCAGTCCCCACCAGCCCAGAGCTCCGGGCATACAGCCCCCAGCAAGCCCAATTCATGTAACATGTTTTCTTACCTCCCTGCTCCCCCTTATAGGCCATGGCATGGGGCCCCGCTTGTGTTTTGTTATGCTCTTGACGTAGCATAAGCTGCTTCCTTGATCTGCACTCTGACAAAGGAAGGTTCAGACTTGGAGACAGCTTTAACACATTTATTTACACTGTTAACAATTCTCCTACTTGGATTCGACTCTCCCGTTAATCCTGTTATAGCTACTCAGACTGACGAACCAGTCTGCTACAATCCAAGTGGTTGGCGTGATGTGTTGAATCAACCCTGTCTACACACTGAGTGTCTCCACTGGAAAGAGGAAGATCATGTGTGCTGTGTCCTTTTATATGGGTTGGTGTAATGCCCTCCTGTGGTAGTGTCACCTCTGTGTGTATCGTGAATGCCCATTGGTCGTGTCCTATCTTACTGACCTATTGGATGAATGCCTGTGTGTCATGTATCTGGTGCTCCCTCAAGTGTCGATCTAGTCTACGTGTATTTACATTAATGCCTTGTGTACTTACAGTGATGTATATCACCACAGAAGGTACATATTCACACCAAATCACTACCACGTGAATCCAAGCTGTGAGGGGTGGAACAAATTGGAGAGGGTCGATGGAGAACCTCAGCCTATATCTAATCCGCAGGGCCTTCATTCTCTGGAGTTTCAGGGTTGGTGTCACTGCTCTAATTGAGGTCCAGATTTGTTTTAATTTCGATTGGGCTTGGTCAGAGTTTAAGTTGAATCTTTGATGTTGAAACCAGAATGTTGTTATGCCTAAACTTTTTGGCTCAGTCCAGATTAAAAGGAAATGCCACTCCTGAGGCTCATTGATTGCATATGCTGACTGCGAAGGCTTCAATTGAAGAAAATTAAACCTGCAAAAGAAGTCTCTCAAAATTTTTCTTGACAGATCTTTATTGATCCACAGCCTCAATGTCCCCAATTACCTCCTAATAGGCAATGTTTTCCATCTTTTTCAAATCAGGGTGAAGTGCCAGGTTCACAATGTAATCTACTGCACATTAAGGAACCTGCAAGAATAGGCATTTATATTTTTTTAAACGTGTGATTAAAAAACTGCTTTTGGTATATTTTTTGTGGCATTTAATAAGTGAGACCAGCAGCAAATGAAGCTACATTAGATTATTTTGATTCAGAGATTGCAGGGCAATCGAACCAAATGGGAACAGAGACCAGCGAGCATGTTTAGGCATGTGCTTGTCGGCGCTCGCATCGTTGAGAAATGCCAGAACTCCTCAGTGCAGCGAGAGATCGGACGCCATTTTTAAATGGCATCCTGATCTTTTGAGCTCCCGACATGACCCCGAAACCCACCCCAAAGCCCAATTCATTATAAGGGGGTCCCAGGCTCCCCAATACCCCTCGACACCTGTGCAGTGCACCGCCCCGGCCTGATCACCGCTGCCTGAAAAATGCCAGCTGGGCACCCTTCCAGCAGGCAGTGCCATCTGAGCATCTTGGCAGTGTCAGGCTGGTACCTAGGTGGTACTATCACAGTGCCAGGCTGGCAGTGCCAGGGTGCCAGGCTGGCCAGAGGGCATGCACCTGGGGGCCTTCAATCCCTTGGGAGAGTCCCACAAGTGCCTCTCCATCTGGTCCCCATTTGTGGACACCAGAACTGAACGGCTCTTGCCCAACGTCTCCAAGATGAAGGGGACAGATCCCAATGCCTTGCTACCTCAGGGAACTGCACATTAGAGTGAGACTAGCTCTAATAATCTCAACACCATCCAGGGCAAAGCAGCGCACTTTATTGTTCCCCCTTCGACAAACATTCAAACCCTCCACCACCGACGAACAGTGGCAGCCATGTGTACCATCTACAAGATGCACTGCAGTAACTCACCAAGATTCCTTAGACAGCTCCTTCCAAACCCACGACCATTAGCATCTGAAAGGACAGAGCAGCAGATACTTGGGACCCCACCACCTGGAGATTCCCCTCCAAGTCACTCGCCACCCTGACTTGGAAATATATCGCCATTCCTTCACTATTGCCGGGGCAACATCTTGGAACTCCCTCCCTAGCAGCACTGTGGATGTACCTACACCTCAAGAAGTCAGCGGTTCAAGAAGCCAGCTCACCACCATCTTCTGAAGGGCAACTAGGGATGGCCAATAAATGCAGGCCTAACCAGCAATGCCCACATGTGAATAAATAGTTTTTAAAAATTAGCTGTCTTCACATCACTACGTCTCTTGAGATCACGTTCGATCTCGTGAGGCATAGCAGAGTATCCCTGAAGTCGCCGGCCACCTAGCACCGCGGCGCTCTGTTTTTCACCGCAGTGTGGCCAGTAGACGTGCCCGGCAGGTTTAATTAATTCTGACTGTGGCTGTATAATTTGCTGATTTTCCAGCACCATCCACCCCGACATTACTTTCCTATAGTGGGATTGGGGGAGAGAGGGTTGCCCACCTGCAAGCAATGGTTACCTAATTAAATCACACTGAACGCCAATTAAGGTCAAATGTCAGAAGGCGAATGAGTCTGGCCAGCACCCCAGCAGGTATGAGGCCATCTACTCTAAACTAGCCACAGCTGTAACCACAGGTCAATGTTACAGGCTTCCCTTCCCCAATGGTGGCCCAATAGGGATGGCTGCTCTTTAATTCAAAAGTTTGAAATGTTGCTGAGAGGACATGCCCTTTACCAGCTACTGTTGGCCCTTCAGCTCTCAGAACCACCAATAATCCTTAATTGGACTGCACGCACATGTATGGGGTCAGGCCCTCCATTTGACCTTGAGGTAAGGTCATACCCAAATGCAAAAATCCTGTCCTTTACCTCGAGTCAGTGTTTAGCACGGTGGACAACAATCTTGTGGAAATGGTTTGAATATATTTTTGATTGGCAACTTTTCTGATGGTCAACAGCTGTCTAATGTAATTGGTTGATCCCAATTGTTAGTTGTAAATGTTTCTCAGCTTTTCTGGGTCAAGAAGTAAAGGGAGAAAATGAATTTTGAGAGAAAACTTGCATGCAGAATAAAAACAAACAGTAAGAGTTTCTATGGATATATAAATAGGAAGTGGGTGGTTAACATAAATATGGGACTTCTACTGAAGGAGGCTGGTGAATTAATAACAACAAAGAAAGAAATGGCAGATGTGCGAAATAATTTTTTTGCATCTGTCTTCACCATTGCAAATACCCCTAAAAGATGGGCTGATTTCAAATAACATGGTAGAACGTATAAAAATCCCAATCACAAGGGATAGAGCATTAGAGAAACTCAAGGGCTAAAGGCGGACAAATCACCAGATGAACCGCACGCTAGGGTTTTAATGGAAGTGGCTGCAGAGATAGTGGACAAATTGGTTGAAATTTTTCGTAACTCGTTAAATTCCGAGAAGATACCAGAAGATTGGAAAACAGCCAATGTGACTCCCTTGTTCAGAAAGGGAGAAAGGGAGAAGGCAGGGGACTATAGGCTAGTTAGTTTAACATCTTCAATTGGCAAGATGCTGGAGTCAATAATCAAAGAAAAAATAGCTGATCATTTGGCTGAATATAATTAAACCTAGTCAATATGGTTTTATGAGAGGTAAATCATATTTGACAAATTTTCTCGAGTCCTTTGAGGGTGTAACAGGGAGAGTAGATAGAGGGGAATCTGCAGATGTAAATGTGTTTAGGTTTCCAAAAGGCATTTGACAAGGTGCCACATAAGAGGCTGGTGCATAAAGTAAAAGCCCATGGAATTGGGGGAAGTGTGTCAGCATGGAGTGAAAACTGGCTGTCACAGAGAAAAGAGCGAGTTGGCCTAAATGGGTCCTTTTCAGAGTGGTAAGATGTAACTGGTGGAATACCGCAGGGATCAGTTCTTGGCCGGCAATTGTTCGCTATCTACATTAATGACCTGATGGAAGAAACAGAATTTCCCACTCCTGCTTCTAATTCTTGTGATCTTGTGTGGAATGATGGTGAATCCAATTGTGAATGGTAGGGGACAATTAAACAACTAAGAGGAGGAGGAGGAGGTGCCACAAATATCCAATTTCCTCAATGATGGGGGGGAACCCAGCACATCAGAGCAAAACATGGGGCGGGATTTTCAACGGTTGACCCTGGATTTGGGAAACGCGATTGAGCGGAGAATCAGTTCCGATGGCATAATTGCGGCGGGCACCCAGTTCACGCCAAATCACAATTCACCGTCACCACGTACCAGAACGCACGTACAGTAAACACCGTTGGCATATCATTACTTTTTTAAAAAATAATCTTCACTGTCACAAGTTGGCTCACATTAACACTGCAATGAAGTTACTGTGAAAAACCCCTTTACGGGCCTCACCCGGTATTCTCTGGGGCCTCCGCGATTCTCCGCCTCCAATGGGCCAAACTCCTGATGGCTAGGTTCACTTGTGCTTTTAAAAACCATTAAACCGGCATCATGACAGATAAGGGAGAGGAGATAGGACACAGAGAGGGACGAGCAGAGGCTGCAGGGCTGGACACTGGCCGGGCTGGCTCGGGAGGGGTTAGGTCCCAACCAGGGCTGGGGGCATGGGGGATGACGGATCAGCAGGTTGTGTGGCCATGGTGACTCCCCACAGGACTGGGGTGGTGTCCAGGCATGGACCGCCATTGCTGCAGCCTGAAAGGTAGCCACCTTGCTGCGCACCCCACTGACCACAAAGGCCTTGGTCCTGCAGAGTGACAACGGCCGTACAGGTGCCCATACCCCCCCCCCCCCCACCTCATCCTCCACCAGACCATCATGCCCCCCCCCCCCCAGCTGCCATCCGGTGGCAGGGCATTAGGTGGTCATGCAAGGACAATGTGCACTGTAGACCCTACAGGGTTGCTGGACGGGGGCCGTGGAGCGTATTGCTGGCATGGGCAGTGGCAGCAGGTAATACCTCTGGCAGCAGGGGTGAGCACCAGGGCGGGAGGCCCCCATGGTGCTGGGCGGGCCCCCATGGAGAGGAGGGGAGGAGAAGGACATGCGGGGCAGAGTCTGCAGTACCAGTCGGGACCACCACGTAGCCCGTTGGACCTGGTTGGGCACGGGGTTATGCACCATGCTAATTGATGCATGATCAATTGTACAAAGACTAAGGTTGGATACAACTGTGGCTTTATTGCAGTAAGATGTGTGGCCTTCCACAGCAGCTGGCACAATGGCTGCTGAATAGAGGACACGCATTTATACTCCTCCTACTGGGCGGAGCCAGCAGGCAGGGGCTACCGGCAAACCTGTAGTACAAGTCCTACCTTACATCACCTACTACAGGTGTAACAGTGGTTTACCACATTCACCCCCTGTTAAAAATGAGTCCGGCGGGAGTGGTGGAGAACTATATAAAGTAGTGAATTTATGTAGTGTTTTATCAGGGAAAAGAAAAAAAAAATGTCCTTTGAAAGTCCGGTGCCAGTTAGAGATTCAACTGGTCTGGGGCCTTGACGTTCCGCTGGGAGTGACGTAGCGGTGGCAGCGATGTCGATGCTGGAGATGTCAATGGTGGCCTGATGTTGGATGACTCCAGGAGTGTGCCGAAATCCTCTTCGTCCTCTGGCGTGGGCAGGGGAAGGAGGGATGGTCCTGGTGGGGTAAATGTTGGGAGCGCCGGGGGAGGGGAGGCTGGCGCCGGGCCAGAGAAGTGTGCATGGGTGGAACCTGCTGATGCCAGGTCCCTGAGGGAGACAGTATCTTGGCGGCCAGTAACAGCGGGTCTGGTCCGATGGATGGATGATGATGACAACCCGCTCTGCACTGAGCTTTGATGCTCTGTATTGTTTGACAATGTCTGATTCGTTCCCAAGGTAGCACCTGCCACCGTTCCATCTGGGTGATCCCTGCATGCGAGCTGGCCAGTCCATCACAGCGTGCCATTGGGTTCCTGGAGTGGCAAAATTGGGATGGTGGTGGAGGGGAGGGGGAGCCCAGCCCACCACAATGTCGACCCATCCCCTCTCACCATGCCCCCTCCCCTCTCACCATGCCCCCTCCACTCCCATGTCCCCTGTAGCCACCGAAGTTGGCCATTCCCTAAATACAAAATGGAGGAACGCAAAGCTTGCAGGTTAAAATGGACAATGTTAACAGCACAAGCAGGCTGCACCAATCCAATGTGTATTCTGTCTGCTAAGAGAGCAGACAGCACCGAAACGAACATTCCGCATACTGATGAGGCAATCTCCGGGATAGTTAACATAGCAATTGAACGATCCCAGGGACAATGGACACAAATAGAGAAGTGATTGCAACAGCGTATGGGAAACCAGACACCCTGGCACCAGCGGGGTTCGAAAACAAAGCACCTGAAGGCCCGCCCAATAGCCGAGAGATAGCCTCAGTATTGGGGGGATTCTAGCCTCAGTATTGGGGGGATTCAAACAAATCGATTGGGAAGAGACCCAATCGATTCCCAGCAGGTAAAGGGTCCGCCCAAAAGGGCGCGAAGCCCTAGGACCTATAAAAGACAGGTCCCAAACTTAGTTCGTTCTCCTTAACCAGCCCTCCTCTCTGGACCAGCATTTCGACCAGCTTTGCCAAGAAGACCTTGAACGAGAGAGAGGAGAGGTTTGGGACAGCAGCCGCCAGCAAGTAAGTCTCACAACGATCGCTACCAGAGATAGACACTCCTGACCCCTTTTAACCCGTACCAACCTGAAGTCTGCAGACCAGAGCAGAGCAAGAGGCCTTGTCCCTTGATCCGGTAGTTCCCTTGAGATAAGTATTAGTTTATTTAGCAGTAGGAATAGTTTAATCCTCTTAGCGTGTGCATGGGTAGGATTATAATTGTATTATAATAAACTCAGTTGTTTGAACTTACTAATTGGTGTATGGTTTTATTGCTTTGAACTTGACCTTGAAACTGTGGCGGTATCTTAACGATACCTGGCGACTCCAGAGCTAAGTAACGAAACAGAGCCAAATTGAGTGTTAAGCACACTCACCCAGAACGAGCAACACCCCTCTCTGGCCAGCCAGACTATCCCACATCTCACACCCATCTGACGGAGCACTGAGGCAGGTTGTAACAATGTGAACATTTGTTTAATGTGCACAAATATGTACATATTCATACCCTTGCCCCTACAACTAAATTGTGCCCTGCACCCATGCCAACTAAATTATTGTCTAGCTTTCTGCCCTTATCATCTCCATCTGGGACGGCACCCCATCACGCTGCGACTCTGCCACCACCTTCTGGGTCTGTGCCATATCAGACAGTAACTGCGCAATCTCCCTCTGGACTGGGCCACCTTCCTCTGTGTCTGTGCCATGTTGGCCAGATCCTGGGAAATGCTGCAAACACTCTCAACCATGGGCCGCTGTGACTGGGCCATGCTCAGGAGCGCTGCTGCAATGTCTAGGTGGCTCTGGCACCTGGCTGCCTGTGAGAGGGCAGTCCTCTCCTCGGCCTTGGCCAGCACCTGCACAGAGTGCCCATGCTGATCCATAGCCAAAACTCTCGTCCCCAATGTCTTAACCGTGGACGCCATCTGTGTAGTGTTGGCCTGAGTGGCACGCATGGTGAGCACCACCTCCTGCTCCTGCATGCGTTTGGACTCCTCCAATTGCACCTGCAGGTGCTGGATGCTCACCGTCAACCCCTCTTTTAGTCCCTGGATCTGCGACTGCATCTCCACAATCGGTAGGACTGTCCGTTCCAGAAGCCTGAAATCCATCTGGCTGCTAGTCCATGGGGATGGCCTGCTCTCTGACCGTCTGCTCCCTTGGGAGTTCCTACCTCCACCTGATGTACTGGAGCATCTGTGTGGTGCACACCAGAGACTGTCCCAGGAGCCTCTTCGCTAAAGTGCCCAACTGTGGTGAGTGTCTCTGGGATGGGGCAGGGTGTTGGAGACAGCTGGGACATCAGTGTGATTCCCAGAATTGAGCTCCGGGGTACCTTAGGTCACAGGCATAATACAGCTCCTGTCCGTCCTGTCCTCGTTACTGGTCGGCACATGGCGGCAGCTCAGGTTGTGACACTGGCTGGGAGAGGGGGGGCACCAGAAGGACCCACCCCATCACCAGCAGGCCCTGCAAGACACAAGACAAAACACATGATTACTCGTGAGCCAGGAGGAGGGGGCAGGGGTGAGGGTGATGTGGGGGTGAGGATGGGGGTGAGGGTTGTCGGGGTGGTGTTTGCGGGGTCTTGACACATGTCATGGGGAAGCGCAACCAAGCGGGCTCTCAATTCCTCGCCCGCGATCGACCTCCACCCCGGCAACTTTCCTTTCTTCTGTCCCGCCGACCACGTCCAGGGCCCACTTCTCAGCCATGGTGAGGAGTTGCAGGTCTGGCAGTCCCTCCCCAGCCTTCTCCCATTCTTAGTGGTTAAGAGTGGTCTTTTCCTTTGGGGGTGAGGGGCTGTGCTGTGGGGAGGGGGGGGGGAGTGTATGGTGGGAGGGGAAAACAGAAAACGAGAGTGTTTGAGTGTCTGATGCATTCAGCCTGGTGGGTTACTAGTTGGTGGCCTCAGTGGCCAGGGCACCTGGCCATGGAGGCCGGTAGGTTGTCGGCATGTGATGCAGGGTGGGGGCTTGGCTGCCCTTCCTGGTGGGGAAGGTGGACTATGGGTGTATGTGACTTGGTTTAGTTCCAGGGTCACAGTGCTGCCTACTCACCCTGTCCACCCTGAGGTGGTCATGCAGTTTCTTCCTGCAATGCAGGCCGGTCCGGGCATTGTTTCCCGTGGCGCTGACCGCCTCTGCCACCTGTGCCCAGGCATGGCAAACATCGGTGGCTGGCAGCCTGCTTCCTGGGCTGGGGTACAGGGTGGCCTGCCTCTCCTCCACCGCGCCCAGAAGAGTCTAGAGCTCGACAACCTCACGGTCGCATGGTGGTTAGCATCAATGCTTCACAGCTCCAGGGTCCCAGGTTCGATTCCCGGCTGGGTCACTGTCTGTGTGGAGTCTGCACGTCCTCCCCGTGTGTGCGTGGGTTTCCTCCGGGTGCTCCGGTTTCCTCCCACAGTCCAAAGATGTGCGGGTTAGGTGGATTGGCCATGCTAA
Organism: Scyliorhinus canicula; assembly: GCF_902713615.1. Lineage (NCBI taxonomy): Eukaryota > Metazoa > Chordata > Chondrichthyes > Carcharhiniformes > Scyliorhinidae > Scyliorhinus > Scyliorhinus canicula. Next base: position 145,637,118 of record NC_052152.1, on the reverse strand, counting down.
ATTGCCCGTAGTGTAAGGTTAATGGGGGGATTGTTGGGTTACGGGTATACGGGTTACGTGGGTTTAAGTAGGGTGATCATTGCTCGGCACAACATCGAGGGCCGAAGGGCCTGTTCTGTGCTGTACTGTTCTATGTTCTATAACAGTGAAATGTGGTGCTGCATGTCTTGCTGCCATCTTGTTGGCTGGGATGGTGTGTGTGAAGAGGGAAGTGTGTATCTGTAGCTGGAGCTCGTCAGCCTCCTGAGTGTCAATCACAAATCTGGTGAATCCAGCACCATTTCTCATTGGAATCAATTGTGTTTGACGTGGTACCGGTGGTCGTCCCCAACAGTAGCAGAATCGGTCCAGGTGCGGCGCCAGTTTTGCTGTCGTGGAAGTCCACAAATCCGCCCTGGGGTCTCAGGAACGGAGACTCCAGCCTGTGGTTTATAAAATTTGCTGATAAAATTTGCAACCACCTTCAGCCAAAAATGCCAAGTGGATGAATCATCTTCGCCTACTCCAGTAGCCCACAACATTTCAGATTCCAATCTTCAGCCAGTAATTTTGCCCTTAGGCAAGCTCTTCCAGTCCAGCTATATCACTGACATTTACCCCACAATGTGAAAAGTTGTCCAGCTATGTCCTGTCGACAAAAGCAGGACAAATTCAACGCAGTCAATTAGTGCCTCAACAGTCTACACTTGATCATCAGCAAAGTTGTTGGAAGCGGTTGTTGACAGTGCTCTCAAGCGGCACTTACTCAGCACTAACCTGCTCAATGATGTTCAGTTTGAGTTCTGCCAGGACCATTCAGCTCATGACTCATTGCAGCCTTAGTCCACAGATGGACAAAAGAGATGATCCCAAAAAGCCAGATGAGAATGACTGCCCTTGAAATCAACACAGCAGCTGACACAATGTGGCATCAAGGAGCTCTCATGCTACAATTCTGGTGGATGTTTCTACTGGATAATTTTGGACTCAGGGTGGAAAATGGATTGAAAGATAGCTTTTACTTTTTGTGTCGAAACATGAAGGATTGCTACTGAACACAGTTAGAGTTGTCAGCTGATGAACTTTTAATGAAAGAACAAAACATTTATTGAACAAGAAAATATTAACTGCATTACAATACTCCTTCACTCCAATTATGCCTTTACAGATACAGATTCATAAGGATAACGCAAGTTACAAAATCCATCTTATGAAAATGAAAATGAAATGAAAATCACTTATTGTCACGGGTAGGCTTCAACGAAGTTACTGTGAAAAGCCCCTAGTAGCCACATTCCGGCGCCTATCCGGGGAGGCTGGTACGGGAATCGAACAGTGCTGCTGGCTTGCTTGGTCTGCTTTAAAAGCCAGTGATTTAGCCGAGTGAGCTAAACCAGCCCCTACTTACAGCCCCTAAAACAGCCCCTACTTATGCTCTGATGCTCACTGGAAGTACACAACCCATGTAAACCAATAGGTGGGCTGGAATTGGCACAGCACACTCTGAAACCAGACAACTGCTACAGATTTCCCATCAACTCCCTCCAGACCCTTACCACACTATGAGCCAACTGGTCTTACAGAAGCTCTCGTCTTTGAACTTGGGTTTTCAATTTCCACTCTTGAAGAACTTACTTTGCAATGTCCTCCCAAATTGCATTTTCACTTGGATACCTTCAATAAGGTTTCAGCCTCACATTCTGATGTTCCCCTCCCCTGGATCGCACTTTGCATTCAAACTTTGCCTCCCACACTCTCTCTCAGATATTCAGCTCTGCAACACAACACCATTGCTTCACAGGCCTGTAGTAAAGAGTCACCAACACTTGTCTGTCTCCATTGATCTTCTGGATTCTTGCAAGTCTATTTCGCATTGTGTGTGCTTCCTACAGCTCTACTTTTACCTTGGAGACTTTTCTTCCATTCCTTACTCCTGACTGCACTTTAACAGGGCCTTTAACAGATTCACGTTTTTTTTCTTTGACTATAAGATCTTCTTGCAACCTTCCTTCTGTTCCTGGTTTTGGCTTATTCTTTATTTTGGGACTTGCTCTCTGTCCCTTTCCACGTCCTGCCTGTCATGGCACTTTCTGAGGAACATTGCTTTCTCATTGGTCACCTTCTATATCTGTCAGTCTCCATCCAATCCCTTGTTGGTCAGTAACAGTAACTTTTTCTACTTTGTTTCTTTTTCACTTCCCTATCTACTTCAAGGGTCATAAAGCCTCTGTGGTGGTATGAATGTGAGCACTGCCATTGGTGCAGAGCATTGGTTTCCCATTGGCTCTGGCTGGTCATGTGCCTCTCGTCCGATTGGCTGGGATTAGTCGAGAGGCAAGTAGACTCCGCCTCCGAGGTGGGGTATATGTACCCAGAGTTCCCAGCGGTCGGCCTTTCTCTGTAGTCGACCACCGGGCTAACAAATAGCTGATTAAAGCCACAGTTTGGATTTTCATCGTGTCTCGAGTCCAATTGATGGTACATCAGCCTCATTAACATTTCAGGTTATACAAACAGCTCCAGACCTGCTGTCTCCACTCTAAAATGATACTTAGACTGAGGCTTTACCTTTTTAACCAACATGTAATAAAGAAAAATTAAACTTAAAGCTATATCTTGTTCCAAGCACTCTTAAATACAAACATAACTTACTTAACATTATCTCTAGTTCCTAACACTAGTAACACTTCCACTGGTTGGAGTCATACCTAACACAATGGACAATGGTTGTGGTTGTGAATGTCCATCATCTCAGTCCCAGAACATCACTGCAAGAGTTCCTCAGGTCCAACTATCTTCAGCTGCTGCATCAATGACCTTCCTTCCATCATAAGGTCAGAAGTGGGGATGTTCGCAGGCGATTACACAATGTTCAGCATCAGTTGTGACTCCTCAGATACTGTAGCAGTTTGTGCCCATAGGCAGCAAGATCTGGACAATATCCAGTCCTGGGCTGATAAGTGGCAAGTAACATTCACACCACACAAGTGTCAGGCAAAGACCATCTCTAACAAGAAAGAATGTAAATCATCGCCCCATGGCAATTGCATTAACATCACCGAATCTCCCATGATAAATATTCTGTGGGTTACCATTGACCAGAAACTGAACTGGGCCAGCTATTTAAATACCATGGTTAGAAGAACAAGTCAGAAGCCGGGAGGTTGAGTCAGAGGCTGAGTACTCACCTCCTGATTCTACAAAGTCTGTCCAACATCTACAAGGCACAAGTCAGGAATGTGACAGAATACTCTCCATTTGCCTGGATGAGTGCAGCTGCAACATTCAAGAAGCTTGACCCCATCCAAAAGCAGCCGGTTTGATTGTCACCCCATCCATTGCTTTAAAAGATGCACTGCAGCCACTCACCAAGACTCTTTTGACAGCACCTTCCAAATCCATGAACACTACCATCAGGAACGGCAAGGGCAGCAGACATATGGGAACACTACCACCTTCAAGTTCCCCTCCAAGTCACACACCATTGTGACTTGGAAATAAATAATTTTTCCTTCATTGCCGCTGTGTCAAAATCCTAGAACTCCCTTCCAGGATTGTGGAACTGTGTGTGTACCTGCAGCACATGAATTGCAGCAGTTCAAGAAGGCGGCTCAGCTCCACCTACTCAAGGGCAATTAGGGATGGTAAATAAATGCTGACATACCCAACGATGCCCACATGTGTGCAAGATCAAAAAAATAGTAGAATCCTTTTGAAGCTTTTGGAGAGAGGTAATCTGGTCAGATAATGTCATTGAATTACTAGTAAGAAAAATAATCAGTGCCTGGGAAGATATCATGGCTTGCATATTGTGGTAAAAATCATGTTCAGATCAACTGGGCCCATCATTACTAAAAACAATAGTTAGAAAGCAACTTTCAGCAACTGCACATGCGCAGTGAAATGTGTAAACCAAGTGGGCGGGATTCTCTGATCCTGAGGCTAAGTGTTGACGCCATCGTAAACGCCAGTGCGTTTTACGACCGCATCAACAGGCCCCAAGAAGCAATGATTCTGAGCCCTACAGGATGCCAATATGGCACTGGAGCGACCCGCATCATTCCAGCTGCCGATACCGGCCTCAAATGGGCGGCGTGGGTCTGCACATGCGCGCTGCGACCGGCGCGAATGCACGCATGCGCGATGCAATCGGTGCGATTGCGTGTATGCGTGGTGGCTTCCTTCTCCGCATCGGCCCCAACGCAACATGGCGGAGAGCTGCAGGGGCTGGCGCGAAGCAAAAGAAACCCCCTGACCGAGAGGCCGGCCCGCTGATCCGTAGGCCCCAATCGCGGGCCAGGCGACAGCGGAGGCCCACCCCCGGGGTCGGACCCTCCCTCCCCCTCCAACAGGCCGCCCCAGAAAGGATGCATGCCAAGGTCCTGCTGGGTAAGACCACAAGACCACATGTGGACGGCGCATGAGGGACAAGGATTTGTTTGCGGACACTAGGCCCATCGCAGGCAGAGAATTTGCGGGGGGTCGCATAGACCGGCCCCCGACTGGCACTGTGCCGACCGACCATGCTGGTGCCAATGGCGCCAATACTCCGCTCACCGGAGAATTGGCGGACCGGCATCGGGGCGGTATTGCGCGAGATTCGCGCCCGGCCCAGCGTTTCTCCGACCTGGGGTGGGCTGAGAGAATCCCGCCCAAGAAGATATTGATTGAGTTGCTTTGTTCCTCCAAATGCTATGCGAGGATTAAATCTTGCCCAGAGACTCACCCTTGGAATACACGGAAAGACACGAATTTGCTACACCTACCCGATCTACATAACCTAAGCTCACCAAAGAAATTAGCACTAGTTCATTTCATTATAAGCATTTTTAATGGTACAATAAATCTTAATTATTGCTCGGTGACCTCTCCGGCACTAAAAATTAACTTTGACAAGTGTGGAGTCTCGTTTAAAATTGAATTATTGTTGGATATTTCAAACAAATGAAGTGAAATAAATGCTTTTATCATTGATGTCTTTTTATTTCTCTTTCAATCCAATTCTTCTCGCCATCTCTTTATTTCACTTTATGTACCTAATTTGAAAATGTTTAATTATTCCAACCTACATTTTCTGGTTCAGACTTCATTTGTGATCCTTTAATCCAATTGGTTAAGGAGAGGCCTATTTAACTGACTGCTTGTTCGCCACTGGCCACAATACTCAGCTCAGGGCAGCACGGTGGCACAGTGGTTAGCATTGTTGCCTACGGCGCTGAGGACCCGGGTTCGAATCCCGGCCCTGGGTCACTGTCCGTGTGGAGTTTGCACGTTCTCCCCGTGTCTGCGTGGGTTTCGCCCCCACAGCCCAAAAGATGTGCAGGATAGGTGGATTGGCCACACTAAATTGCCCCTGAATTGGAAAAAATAATTGGGTACTCTAAATTTTTAAAAAAAAACAATACTCAGCTCAATAAATTAGAGCATCAATTGCATCCAAATTATTTTTTTCGAAAAAGGAGAACTAAAAAATAAATTTTGCTTAAAATGCAAACTACATTCTGGCACATTTGCCTACTCTTTCACTGCTTCAAGAATGTGCTCTCAAGTTTGAGCATGAGTCACAGGAATATAATGACATCCTGTGACTTTCCAAAGTCAAGGCAGATAATGAGAGAGCATGATGAAACCAAAATGAAAAGGGATTTCTTTGCAATCCCTGGACAAGGTACTAATTTAAATAGCTATCTGGATAATTAAACCACTGTCTGGAACAGGGGGAAGGTTTACCAATTGGAGCACCTGAGGTGCTGTGCACAATAATGGAACCTTCTCTCCCCGTAGGCTTTATTGCCAGCACATATCTCTTTGTTGTTAATGACTTCAAGCTCACTGCTTTCATTCTTGAAGGAGAAAACCTTCTGAGAAATCTGGTTAAATTTATTCCCCATCCCTGCATTCGCACTCCTGACACTGAGAATGCAAACACTGACGTGGGGAAAGTTAAAAGGAAACAACTGGACTATGGTGCAGGGCTTTAGACAAGGCAAAATTCCATTGGAGAATAGCTGATCCAGTCACAATAAACAATTTCTAAATTTCCAGCAATTCTCTTTGATTATTCCATTAATTTGCGTGGACTGTGAACTTCATTACACTTTACTCATTCCAAGCATTTTATGAATTATATCCAGATTCAATTTCCACAAATCACATGGGGAAATCATATGTCCCTTTAACTATTTCCGTAATAAAGTATTTGAAAAGATAACACAAAATAATCGGGGGCGGGATTCTCCGTCGGCCCACGCTGAAATCGGGAAACACAATTGGGCGGAGAATCGGTATCGATGCCAAAATTGTGGCAGGTGCCGATTTTAGGACAAATGGTAATTCTCCATTGCCTCGACAGCAGCATCTGTGCGTTTCGGAATGCACGTACAGTGAACACATTTTGCATACTTTTTAGTGGGCCTGACCTTGTTTTCTTCGCCCTCCGCGATTCTCCACGTTCACTGGGGCAAATTCCGGACGGCGACTTTGACTTGTGCTTTTAAAAATTGCGGAACCAGGGCAGTATGGTGGCACGGTGGTTAGCACTGCTGCCTCACGGCACTGAGGTCACAGGTTCGATCTCGGCTCTGGCTCACTGTCCGTGTGGAGTTTGCACATTTCCCCGTGTTTACGTGGGATTCACCCCCACAACCCAAATATATGCAGGGTAGGTGGATTGGCCACCCTAAATTGCCCTTTAATTGGAAAAAAAATGAATTAGGTAATCTAAATTTATTTTTAAAAAGTCATGAAACCAACATCGTGGCTGATGAGGGAGAGAGAGGTCGGACACAGAGAGGCGCGACTGTGGTCTGGCGGGCCGGACACTGGCCGTACTTGCTGAGGTGAGGGGGGGGGGGGGGGGCACCCTGCCAGGGTATGGGTGTTGATGGGGAAAATGGCTGTGTGGCTAAGGTGACCTCCCACGGGTCTGGGGCGGAGCCTGGCCATGGACCGCCATTGCCAGGGCTTGCAAGGAAACCATCTTGCTGCGCACCCCACTGTCCACTAACTTGGCCCCTGGTTCTGCAGAGATACTAGCTGTATGGGTGCCCCTGCTTCCCCACCCCAGCACCCCACCTCCACCATACCCCCCAATATCCAACCAGCTGCCGCCCTCAGTGGGGCATCAGGCGGCTCACCCAGGGCAACGTCCATTGCAGCCCCTACGGGGACACCTGGTAGGGCTGGGGAACATATCACTGCCAAGAGCAGTGCCAGCCGACGGTACCCCTGGCAGCCGTGGACTTCCTGCTCATCGCCACAGCCCTGGGGGATGTCCAGCAGCTGTATGAGCTGGTCTTGCTCGAGGAGGAGGAAGCTGCAGCAGCAGAGCATGTAGCAACAGAACAGGAGGCAGACGCTCAGGATGGAGAGACGGCCACCCAATAGACCGAGTAGGAGGAAGTATGAAGGAGGCAGCGCATGAGTCCTCGCATGTACCGGCAGTGCCTGTCACTCGATGACCTCCGGACTGGGCATGTCGTCAAAGACTCTGGCTGAGGAGGGAGACATTGCGACATATCTGCCAGATCAGGGTGAAACTGGCACTGCGGAATGGTGTAAACCCACTCACAGGCATACTCGACGATTCCTGACATGTTTCAGGCATCCCCTCAGCTGTGGGCTGACTCCTGGTGACAGGGGTTATCCACTGTGGTCGTGGCCGATAGCACCAATCCAGAGGCCCAGACCGGCACCAAGACCTGCTACAACGATGCCCATGCAGTGACCAAGAGTGTGATCGAGTGGTGCTTCAGCCTCCTGAAGGGGAGCCCTCCAGTAAAACGCTGAGAGGGTCGCCCACGTCGTGGCGGCCTGCTGCGTCCTCACAACATCGCGCAGCAGATGGATGATGTGCTGGAGGAGGAGGATGAACACCAAGTCTCGTCCAATGAGGAGGATGTGGGGAGGGGAAGGATGAACAGGACCTGGGTCCCAGGCAGGTACAGGATGCCACACGATGTGTGCACCAGGGTCAATACGGACGGGACGCACTGAAATGAAATGAAAAAGAAAATCGCTTATTGTCACAAGTAGGCTTCAAATGAAGTTACTGTGAAAAACCCCTAGTCGCCACATTCCAGCGCCTGTTTGGGGAGGCTGGTACGGGAATTGAAACATGCTGGTGGCCTGCGTGCTCTGCTTTTAAAGCCAGCGACTTAGCCCTGTGCTAAACCAGCCCCTAAAGATCATCTCCTGGTTCACCGACTGGCGGGTAGGGGGAACTGGCCAAACACCGCATCTCAGAGCCACACCCCACCCCCAACCCCCACACCCCAACCACCACCTGCCTGCAACCCCCTCCATGATACATACCTACAGCACTACAGGGTGCGGGCCCTGGGTTTGTAGTAACACCGGGTCTGGTCCATGGGATCGAGGATGATGACGACTTGTTCTTGGATAAGCTCTGGTGCTCCATATTGTATGACAACATCTGATCCCTGTCCATGGTCCACCTGGGTGATCCCTGCTGGTATTTCCATCACATGGTGCCACTGGACCCTGGGGTGATTTTGTTGGAGATAGTCAGGGGAGGGTGGGGAACCCAGGCTGCGGTGTTCCGGCATCTCCCCTGCAGGGGATGAGAGTTCGAGCGGAGCTAAATCCCAAGGCTTCTTAGCCACCAGGCGCTGCCAGTTCTTGAAGCCTGCTCTGGTTTCGAGCAGGATCTGCATGTCCTTGAAGGCGCTGCCAATCCTCGAAGCCCACTCTGGTGTCGAGCAGGATCTGCATGTCCTTGAAGGCGCTGCCAGTCCTTGAAGCCCACTCTGGTCTCGAGCAGGATCTGCATGCTCATGACCATGGAGCACAGGGAGTGAACCATTGCAGCTAGGACTGTGCCACATCACCCATTGGCTGTGCCACCAACTTCTGGCCCTGTGTCACATCAGCCAGTGACTGTGCCATAACCCTCTGAGCTGGCCTCTCTCCCTCTGTGTCACGTTAGCCAGTGCCTGGGCAATGCCGCCAATATTCCCAGCCGTGGTCTGCGGTGACTGGCCAATGCTCAGAAGCGTTGCTGCAATTTCCAGGTTGCTCGTGCACATGGCTGCCAGTGGGGCATCAACCCAGTCCTGGGCCTCGGCCAGTGCCTGCACTGAAGGCCTCAGGCCTTGGACGTGCCGATCTATAGCAAAAACCCTCACCCCCAATGCCTCCACGGAGTACGCCACCCTTATGATGTTGTCCTGGGTGGCACGCATGATCAGAACCACCTCTTGCTCCTGCACATAGCTGAACTCCTCCAACTGCACCTGCAGGTGCTGGATCTCGCCGACAACCCCTCATGTAGTCCCTGGCTGTGCATTTCCATGATTGATGGAACTGTCCGTTCCAGGAGCCCAAAACCCGTCTGACAGCAGCTAGTTCCTGGGGTCAGCCCGCCATCCTACCGTTCACACCCTCAGGTGTTCCTACCTTCACCTGAGTACCTGAGTACCAGAGGGTGTCCCAGGAGCCTCTTCACTCAAGTGCATATTCAAGGTGAGTGTCTCTGGGATGGTGGAGGGTGTCGGAGACAGCGGTTGTGGGAAATCTGTGTCATCCCCAGACTCAAGCTCCGGGTCTCTTATCGCGGGCTACCCTCTGTGCTGCTCTGTTCATCGCTGGTCGGCACACGGTGGGGGGGGGGGGGGGCCCTCCAGATGTGGTACTGGCTGGGGGCGGGGGACATCAACAGCAGGTCCTGCAAGATATAAGACAAGACGCATGATTATTCTTTGGCTCAGGGGGGAGTGGGAGTGATGGGATGGGGGGGAGGGGGGGGGATGAGGGTGGCCTGGGGTGGGGGTAGTGTGGGGGTGAGGGGGAGGATGGTGTAGGGAGCTTGACACACGTGGCATCAGGAACTGCAACTCAGCAGGATCGCCTTCCTTGCCTGCAGCCAATCTCCACCCCGACAACCTGCTATTCCTTTGGGCCACTGACCACGTCCATGGCCCTCTGCTCAGCCACGGTGAGAGACCACAAGTGCGTTGGTCCCCCTCCAGTTTTCACCCGCTATCGGCGTTTATGTGTGGCCATCTCCTGGAGGGTGGTGGAAAGAGAAAACGACAGTGTCAGACAGTCTGAAATGCAGCCCAGCAGATGGGTAGCTTATGGCCAGGGCACCCAGCTATGGTAGCCCGTATAGGTGCCAGCATGTGGTGCAGGATGGGGGTTCAGCTATCCTCCAGGTCGTGGGGGGAGCAACAGGTTACGAGTATGTGGGATGGGGTTAGTACCAGGGGCAGAGTGTTGCCTACTCACCCTGGCCACCATGAGGCAGTTTTCTACGGCACTGCAGGTGGGTCTGGACAATGTTGCTGGTGGCGCTCACCGCGGTGCCACCTGCGGCCAGGCACGGCAAAAGCGGCGGCTGGCAGCCCTGGGCCAGGCTACAGGGTGGCCCGCACCTCCTCCACCGTATCTAGGAGGATCTCCAGCTCAGTGTCCATAAAATGGGTGCCGCTCTGCTCGCTGCTGTCTTGCGGCTGCAGCTTGTCAGCCTCCTAAGTATCAATTGCGAATCCAATGAAACCCGCAACGTTTCTCATTGGAATTTATTGTTCCAATTGGTGCGTATGCTAGCCCCTACTCAGTCGCTGAATCGGTCCAGGTATGGAGGCAGTTTTGCTGTCCTGGAACTCAACAAATCCTGCCCCGGCATCCAGCGCCGGCCCTAATGTTGCTGGCGCCCCGGGCAAGCTGAACTTCAGCGCCCTTCGGGGGGGGGGCCTAGGCGGGGGGCGGGGCCGAAGCGGGGGGGGGGTGCCGGGGCGGGGGGGGGGGGGGCAAGGCGGGGGGGGCCGAGGCGGGGGGGCGGGGCCGAGGCGGGGGGGCGAGGCGGGGGCGGGGCCGAGGCGGGGGGCAGGGCCGGACGGAGGGGGGGCGGACGGAGGGGGGACGGGGGGGGGGGGCGCCCTGGGGGAGGGCGGCCACCGCGCATGCGCTGATTGGCACCGGCCCAACTGCGCATGCGCGGGACCCGAGTCTCTGGCGCCCCCTCGCACATGGCGCCCCGGGCGACTGCCCGAGTTGCCGGTACTTTGGGTCGGCCCTGCCGGCATCAACACTTTGTCTCAGAAATGGAGAATCCTGCCAAGGATCTTTGGGCTATATTTAATGAATCAAAACACAAATACAACTTTACTTGCGTTCTTGGCTGAAATAATATTTTCAACAGCAAGCACCACGGGTAACTGGTAAGGTCATAACACTTTTTAAATTTCCAAACATAAATTGGTACCTTTTGTGTGGTTGTCTGTCATTAATGTGCATGAGTTCCGTGATATCACAGTCTAGATCCAACTATAATTTTATGCTTCCCCTTCCCACGGCACCTTCCCTTGCAATCGCAGAAGATGCAACAACTGCCCCTTTAGCTCCTCCCTCCTTACCATTCACGGCCCCAAACACTCCTTTCAGGTTGAGCATCATTTCACTTCAACCTCCTTCAATTTGGTCTACTGTATTCGCTGCTCCCAATACTGTCTCCTCTACATTGGGGAGACTAAACGCAGTCTGGTTGACCGCTTTGCGAAACAACTTTGCTCCGTCCACAAGCATGACCTCCTGTTGCTTGCCTTTAACTCAGCACCTTGCTCTCATGCTCACATGTCTGTCCTTGGCCTGCTGCAATATTCCAGCAAAGCAAGGTGAAATTTGGAGGAGCAGCATCTCATCTTCCAGATGGACACATAGCAACCCTCGGGACTTAACGTTCAGTTCAGCAACTTTAGATTGTGACCTTTCTCCTCCATCTTAAATTCCTTTTCTAAAATATCCCAAACATGTATTACTTCAATACGAACCCCCTTCCCTATCGCACACCAGGCCATCTCTCTTTTGTTCTTAAAGTTGCTCCATTTTGTTGCAATCCCCCACAACTACACTATAATATCTAACACATTCTCCCTCCCCCTCAGTTCTGACAAAGAGCTAAAGGACTCGAAATGTTAACTTTGTTTCTCTCCTAATAGATGCTGCAAGACCTGCTGAGTTTTTTCTAGCATCCTCTACTCATGTGTCAGGTTCAGTATCTGCAATATGTTGCTTATTATAACATTATACCCCTCAATTTTCTTTAAATTCAGAAACCAATCAACTTTTTTTTTAAATGGAGGGGTCACAGATTAGGATTTTGCTGGTTGAGGTGAAAATGCATTGAACAAGATGGTTGTATCCAAACGATGTATGCACCAATGTTTGAGAGCTAGGAAACTTGATATTGTTGCTAAATAGACTACTGTTCCATCCACACACTAAGTTATGTTATATTGTTCAGTACTAAAAGTCATCCAACAATGATGACAGAAATATCTAAATCATATTTAAAATTCAGATATGCTCAATAAAAGCCTCAAGATCATAGCGGCAAGTAAGCATTACAAAAATTGAGATTTCAAGCACAGTTTTCATTTAACCATCACAGATCAGAAACCCTGACGAACCGAATATTGAGCGGGACATATTGTGGGTGGGTGATGTGATCGTACTCACTTTGCCTTTCTGCCCAAGACAAACTTATATTGCAAGATATCCAACGACGGTTTACTCACCAATTGCATTTCACAAGAAGTTTGGCCTGAAAGAAAGTCACATCTTGTATGTACAGTGCCCACAATGACTCTCTGAAATAACCAAACTTGCTCCAGTTGTTCCATCTTTTTCATCCATTTGTAACCCACCAAAAAAACTGCAATGCCTCGCAGCTCTAAACTTGTTCTATGATTTATAACAGCAATAAAAAACCCATTTGCAGGAGGTGGTTTGGAGAGAGATGGTCAAGCCAGTGGCATTGCAGGAAACACAACAACAAATATTAATGCAGGCCCCCAGGGAAAAGAAGTAAATCAATATGAACGAGTGAAGGGAAATAATTTTGTTAAGGTTTTCTATCTTTTGTTCCTTTATCTCCTATACTATTTTCACAAGTACAAAAAATGCAAGTTGTCTTTTTGTAATATATCTCAAAGCAGTTTCAGCACATTTCTGGCTGGTATACTAACAGTTACATATCATATTAAAAATTGGCAGCACTAAGCACCATTCAGTGTGAAACTACAGTGACAATGCTGAAAAATGATGCAAGGATTTTTTTTTGGTGACACGGTGGCAGAGGGAAGTCAGATACAACTGCAATGAAGGAAGATTGACCTTCACCAAGCACTGACAGACATGTATAATAAGGGTTCAGATGCTAATGGTCAAGCCTGTATCCTAAACTTGGCAAAGTAATATTTATATGGCACATTTTATGACCTAAGGAAAATTAAGAAGTCATTCTGAAGTACAGATACTGCTGTAATGAAGGGACCCTTGTGTGTTTGCACGTTGCAGGCTCCCATAAACAGTATGAGATAAATGGCCAGATAATGTGCCATCCAATCCCAGCTCTGGCACCAAAGTACTTCAATGGTACCTGAAACTTATTCCTGACCCTATTCCCAGCACCTGGCAACTTTCAGTGACGCGGGATAAGCAGGCGAGTTGCCCACAGGCTGATGTCCCGACATTACTGGCACCATTACGGCATATTTCAGACCTTCTGCTATTTTCAAGGAGTTGGTCTGGTTTTGGGAAGTGATACGTAAGAGGGAAGGCGGCAGGGCCAATAGATCTGCCATGGGAAGGGATTCGGTTTCATCCATGGTTTGAATTCTACATGTAACCACCGGAGGGAGCTGGTCAAGTAATTTCCTGAATTAATGGTGTCATTCATCAGTAAACCCCTTCCTGAGGTATGTGAGAAACAAGTTGGAAAATGGCAGGGAAAAATAATGAAATACTTTCATCTGATTTTGTAAAGCAATGGATTAACTTCACGTTTAATGCAGAACCCATCCCTGCACCCTCTGCTTCACAAGCTCCAACTTGCTGGGAACTCAAAGTTCTTTGTAATGAGTATCATTCGTGGATGTTGCTATGCAGTTTTCTCAATACTTCCTTATTTAGCTTCGTGCTACTTTTTAACCATGAGTATTGTTTGGTCTTAATATTACTGGTAGGCTCGTTCTGATTGTATATAAATGCAAGCATGACAGCAACATGACAGACATAACTAAAGACTTAATACCTTCTCAAAGCTGACTTTAGCTCTCTCTAACTTAGTTGAGAGGGCTCTTGTACTGCATTGGGCACTGACCCTGCCTCTGAGCCAGAAGCTCCAGGTTTGAGGTCCACCCCAGGACTTGATGGACAAGGAGGATATGATCACAATGCGGCCAACCTGCAAAATGCTTCCAAAGCATGCCAATGACTGGTGATAGGAACGGGAGAGACTCCTAATCAGACATGTTTGATATGGACTGGTGCCCCTCAAGCCAAAAACCCCTGGCGACAGGCTAGTGACTTGTTTCGGGATTTATTAGCTATGGAAACAGATGAAGTCTGCCTTAGAGCAACAGGAGTTGCAAGAAGAGAAAGAAGAACTTAATTTTATTTCCAGTGGATTTCAACTGGGAACCGGCTACTACATTACTCACTCGTGTTCCATTGGACAATACACGGGATGACTGCCTGACTCATCTGGACTTTTTGTGTCTCTCTCAGATTTCACTTCCTTATCATTTTCAAGATCTTTCTAGGAGAGCTATCCGATAGCAGTCCTAACATTCATGTAAATAATTTGTTTTGTTGAACCTACACGTTTTCAAGTATAATTATGCAGCGCAACCCATTTGAAACTTTGTCATGTAGTCTCAATCCTTACATGGCACAGGCAACAGATTTTGTTTGAGATATAAGTGCTGACAGATCCATTACTGAAAGGCGATAGCATGGCTCTAATTTTCAGTGTAAGAGATGACTTGTTAGATTGTAACTGATTTTGTTAATATGAAGGATGCAGATTATATTTCATAATGTCATGTTTAGTATAATTGATATTCTTGAAAAATTGTCTTCATTTTGATTCATTGCTGTTCTATTGTTTCCACCTTTGCAAATCACAGTCAATGGGAATGGTACCTAACTGGCTATGATACTAGAGTAGCAACCTAGGAAGGGTGGAGGGGAGGGTGGGGTGATGCTGCTGGCCATGATTTCACAATGACAAGTTGTCAATCCAATGAAACTGGTAATTTGGTAAAGCAGCACTGGATAAAGCAACCCACAAAATCTGTTGCTACAAAATCCCGAGTTTTCAGACAGTGCATTCCAGATCATATTAAATCCAATGCAAAAGAAACCTCATCATTTCCCCTGGTGGATTTTTTGGGTAATTATCTTACATCTGCTCTTCCGAGCACTGCAATAGATTATGACTGTGTTACCCGTGTAAGAGCAAGAAAGTGGGCTGGATTTAGTCCCATCCGCAAACAAGCCCAAGAATCAGCGGGCGTCTGCCCGGGGGCTTTTGCAGTTTGCTGGACCCAATTATGTGACGACAAGCGGGCAATGGGGGGGGGGGGGGGGTGGTCTTGTGGTATTTGTAGCATTTCTGCCTTTCAGCCAGAAGCTCCGTGGTCGAGTCCCACCCCAAGACTTGATGTCCAAAGGAGGTTTATATCAGCCAAACAGGTTGAGTATCAACCTGCAACATCCTTCCAAACATGCCAATAGCTGGAAGTAAGAGGGGGAAAGAGTCCTGGTCAGCCATGCTTGATGTGGAGTGGTTCCCCTCAAGGTACAAGCCTCTGGCAACAGACTAGCGACCTGTTCCAAAAAACAGATGAAGGTCTGCCTTGGTGCACGACTGGGTGCCGGAAGAGAATTGGAATTGGCTGCTGCCGGATCACATGGTGGGGCAGCTCTGACTTTGGGATGTCAGCAGCAGCTGACAACATATTGGATAGGATTCAATTCCATGCTAGAATTAGGAAATCATCTCGCAGACCTTTTGAGAAAGATCTGCAGTTTGAATCTCCAGCATTCGAATTTCTGTTCCCCCAGCAGGAAAAGATGTCACTAAATGCAAGAAGATTTTGCCACAATTACCCAGGATAATTTGATGGCATCAACGGGTTCAACTAAGATCTGAGATGTTGCAGCCCAATCAATGCATTCCCTCCAATGTTCAAGGATGTAGGCATGGTGGATGTCTCTCATACAACCACACCCCTTCCTTTCTTATCAAGCGGTCTGCTAAGTGTCACAGATGTGTGATGTCACTTTATGAGTGATCCCTCTGCACCTCAGCTGTGCCCTATCCCATTCAATTTTGTACTCCGTACTTCTGGGTTCTGAAACTCTGTCCGTCAGGGTGTCAGTTCAACAGATGTTTATACAGAGAAACCATCGCCAACATCAATCCAGTGCCCCATGACTCAGTCTCCTGAAAGTCCAAAGGACTCTCAAGGTGAGACAAGGAAGCCTCATTAAGCTACCAGCTTTCATAGGGCAAGTAACTGAAGGCACGGGAATCATATGTGAGGTTCAATAAATCAGAGTGTCATGGGAGTGGCCCTTTAAGAAAGGTTTTTGTCTTGTCGCATGGCTTCAGTGATTTCATTGCGCGGGTGGAACTGGGCTGTGGCTCGCTGAGCTGTTTTTACTTTCGCTTTCAGATTTGGATGCTGTGGACTCAGACAGAGAACAGAAGTGTTTTGGCCTTTCTCTTTCTATTTTCATTTTAAATATCTGTTCCAGTTAAAAAAAACATTGATTATAGCTACTTGCTGTTTAAAAGATATAGTTTGCTTTCTGGAAGGGTTTAAACCTGCTGGGGAGAAGGGGTAAAAATCTCAGGGAAAGCCAATCTTATTCAAGTGAGAATGTAGAGTGCTGGGCCACACATTTTAAAAAGTTTTTTTTGGTTTATGGGATTTTATTTTTTAATTGGAACAGTTAAGGGGGAATTTATTAAGGGAGATATATAGATTACTGTAGCTGTGTGGGGTCTTTATGTTGGTAATTGATAAAAAATTCTTGCTGTGTGGGTTTATACAAATGTTATCTAAATTCTTACAATGAAGCTTGTTTTAATTACAGTGTCTGGGGAGACTGTTGAATCACACCTCAAGTGACGGCTCTTGTGCTCATCCCAGCCAAATTTAACAAAAGGTTATAGGTCATGTGAACACCATAATACACTTTTGAGTTTCTAAACCCTGGCCCATAACAAGAGAATCAAGATTAAATCACGGTGAATTACATTTAAATGATGTGCATCTGCTCACTTGATCACATGGGTTCCCTGCTGCTGTGCAGCAAGTTTCGCATTTTGCCACCTTCCTTCCATTGACTTAATTGTTTAGTTTTCCCATGGCGGGGAGCCTGAGTGGTGTCCTCTCACACAATTTTCACTGCCCCTCGCCATCTTTCCCATTCTAATGGACTCCACAAATCCAGCATACTTCTGTATAGCCGAATATACTAAATCAACAAATTAAGGGATAAATTACAAGGCAACCCCTTAAAGGGATTGTGCAGAAAATAAATGGAATCTCAAAGGAAACTTAAAACATTGAAACAAAATGTGATTGAAGGGCAGATAAATCACCCCAGTCCCCACGGTGCCCACTGGGCACAGAAGGCCTTGGTGGCACCGGCAGACACCACGTTCTCCCTTTCCAGGGACACCCGGCAGCAAAGATAGTCATGGAAGAGGAGCGGCTTACCATGTATGTCTGTGTAATTATCAAAAGATACACACTGATGAAGTTAGTGGCAGCACGGTAGCACAGTGGCTTCACAGTGCCAGGGTCCCACGTTTGATTCCCGGCTGGAACATTGTCTGTGCGGAGTCTGCACGTTCTCCCTGTGTCTGCGTGGGTTCCCTCCGGGTGTTCCGGTTTCCTCCCACGAGTCCCGAAAAATGTGCTGTTAGGTAATTTGGACATTCTGCATTCTCCCTCCGTGTACCTGAACAGGTGCCGGAATGTGGCAACTAGGGGCTTTTCACAGTAACTTCACTGCAATGTAAGCCTACTTCTGACAATAAAGGTTATTATATTATTATTATTTAATTTATCTACGCACTATCTCTAATTGACCAGCTACACCTGCTTAGAGTTGAATACCTGATGTATATAAAATGCCTGTAGCAAGCCAGTCTGATGGCAAAGATTATGAAACTAGCCTGAATACTTGTCTGTAAAACATTATAAAGGGTGTTATTGAACACTCAAGGTCAACCACATTAAAGAAGCAATATTTTATCACTTAAGGTGGGAGAAATTCAGTTTATTACCTTCTTTGCACTTACTTCACAGTAATTCCAATATACTAAATCACCTCAGCTGGAAACTTAAAAGCCTCCGATTTAATTATCCCTTCATGGATTTGAGTCTCAAATTTGATTGGATAATGGTAGTATTAAAAAGTGTTTCTCTAGTGGGGCTACATCACCAAGACACACAGAAACGTAAGGAATATTTATCAAAATGATAGAACGATAGAATCCTTATTGTGCAGAAGGAGGCCATTCAGCCCACTGTGGCGAGTCGCCACTGACCCGCCGAAGGAGCACCAAAAAGGTTAGGAGGGGTTATTGGGTTACTGGGCTAGGGTGGAAGCGAGAGCTTAAGTTGGTCGGTGCAGACTCACTGAGCTGAATGGCCTCCTTCTGCACTGTATGTTCTACATATTTGTGCCCAATCCCCGTCCAATCCCCGTAACCCCCATTAACAATTTAACATGGCCAATCTGCATAACCTGCACGTCTTTGGACTGTGGGAGGAAACTGGAGCACCTGGAGGAAACCCACGCAGACACAGTAAGAATATGCAAACGCCGCACAGTCACTCAAGGACAGAATTGAACCCAGAGCCTCGCGCTGTGAGTCAGCAGTGCTGATCACTGTGCCACCATGCCGAATAATAGTCACACAGGACTTTTAGCTTTTTAACAATATATTAATGGTCAGTGCCTGCTTATTTTAATTATGCCTTTTGTTGTGCTGTGGCTATACTAGGCTATGAACAAATAACTTTGAGGCTGTGGCATTCGAAAAAAAGGTATCCGTCGTATGGATCTGGAGCGGTCGTGCGGAAAACATGGCACCGGCCAGGTGGGGACCCAACCTGCCAGATAGTGATCCCCTGGACACCCCCTCATCACCCCTGGGTCACCCCCCCCCCCCCCCCCCATCAGTCCCCCCAGCCCTCGCAGAAGCCCACTGGCCAGCAGCGCGGCTCCCGACTGTGGCGGCGCTGGACACAGTCCGCAGCCGCCACGCTGAGGTCATGAAAACTGAGAGCACGCATGCCCCGCGTGGTTAGGAACTCGGCCCTTCAGGGGCATGATGTGTTGAGTAGGCTGGGTCTATGTGGACTGTGTTTGATGCAGTGTAGCGAGAGACAGACTTCCAACACTTGATGAGATACAACACGATTTTATTTAACATCTAACTATTTTATATGTTCACTGTGGGTTGACACTATTCTGACTTGACTGGAGACCTGAGGCTAGCCTGACCAGACTAACTGACTACCACATGTTGTTTGTACTGGCTGCTGCTCACAAGCTCTGACTGTGTCAGAGGCTGGATCCCGAGAGAGCGGGAAAACTGGTGCTCTCTGGCTTTATAGTGGTTGTGTCCTGTCTGGTGATTGGCTGCTGTGTTCTGTGTGCTTACTGGTCATCCTGTGTATCAATCACTGCCTGTCTACACTCTATTATATACATGGATGTCTATTATGACAGGGCAGAGCATTGGGGGAAGTCCTTCAGGTAACGTTCTGAGGCCCTCCCAATGGCATGCAACATACTCCTCAATGATGCCGTTTTGGGAGCGAAGCATCCGAAAATAGGCGACGCCCCCGATTCGGCGGTAACAGGGATTCTCCGCCCAATCGCTGATTACGATATCGGCGTGGGACAATGGACGAGCCAGCCCATTGACTTATGTTCTGCTTGTCATCTTGAGAGGAAAATATTACTCAAAGTTATTATAGTCCTTCACCTGCTCTTCCTTACATGTGGCTCTTGTCCCATACCAGTGCGGTTGACTCTCAGTTGCTCTCTGAAGTGACCTAGCAAGCCATTCAGTTGAAGCTGCCCACAGCAGCAGTTCACCATTAAGGCCCATCATCACCTATTTAAATGTCAACAAGGAGAGAGAGATAAATGTTGGCCCACATCCCCGAGAATGGATGACGAGAAAATATAAGTTATCAATTTATGACCCAGTTTACTATCCAAGAACTATGAGAAAATAATTTGAAAGTTACAATGAAAACATTCTGCTTTTTGCTGACAAGTGCTCCCTTAGGATGGATGCCTGTCAGAGAAAACTTGCAAAAAGCAGAGAAAAAAAATCATAAATCTGTGGTAGTCAGTATTAGGGGTATTAAAGTACCTAGGTTGACGCTGTAAGATCATTGGTGTGGGAGGTACCTGAGACAACAAGATCATTGGTGAAGCTTGCCTGCTGGTTCCGCCCAGTAAGGCGGAGTATAAGAGTCTGTGTCTCCCTAGCAGCTGCATTCTGTACCTGCTCTGCTGGGGGAAACATCTAGTCCAATAAAGCCTTCAATTGTCATCCAATCTTGCTTCTGGAGTCATTGATCGAGCATCAAAAACTAATTTCTGTTTTCTTTTGCAGGATGATGGAGATTTGGATGTTTTTTTCGATTTAGAGGGAGTGCTCTCTTCTCGGGGAGCAGTGAATTTTTTAATGAACCTGCCTCATTAAGATGCAGTGAACTGGGCTGCATAAGATGTACAAATCTAGACTTATATTTGGAACTGCTTGCACAAAGCTTAATGGCAGCAAATGCATCACTCTCTCATTACCTGCACTATTCTAATGACTTAATTTATAAATTTCATTGGGACAAAGATAATGATTCAAGTTAAAGAGTTTGCTCATTCGGGGGAAACAAATCAATGATACGGGACCATCCCTAAACAATAACAATTAAAGGTTTATAAAGCTTCTTTGTGAACAGCAACTCTCAATACCCTAAATAAAGCAATGTTAAATTAAAGGGACAAAAGTGACAATACAATATAATTGAACATAAACAATGGTCCGAACACCAGAGTACAGAAGGAGCATTCTTGCTTCACACTTCAACGTTTCACCCACAATCCAAGATCGTACTTCAAGCGATTATTATTATTGGCTACTCAGCACTTTCGGAGGTTTAATCCAGAATGTTCTTGAAAGAAGAAACAGGTACATGAAAGTAGCATCAGGAATAGAAAATGTAGAAATAACTAACCGGCAGAGAGAAAAGGCAAGTTAATATTGTTACCTAGAACAGAGACAGCAAGATTTTGCATCCAGATTAAAATAGTGGGCGCGATTCAGCGGACCAAAGTTAAAGTCAGTTTTGGGTGTAATTGGCAGAGAGTTTCGCAATGGTTGCGTTGGCGAGATCGCGCTCCGTATTAGTGCCAAAACTGAATGCCCATGAGATTCTCGACATTACTGACTCCCTCGCTATCTGATTCTGCCGATTCAGCTGCTCGCTGGTAACAAGGCAGAGCTGCTTCCAACCGCTCCCTCACCGCTCAGTCCCAGTCAACACGCAAGCATTGCAGCATGCAGACCTATTACCCGCTTTGAAGATGCCGACCTCACAAAGTTTCCTGACGCTGTGGCTGAGGGGTGAGGGGCCCTGTTACCATGAGGAGGTTGGAGGTCCAGGGACAGCAATGCCACCTGGGAGGCAGTGGCAGCGGTTGTCAATTCAGGCAGCATGACCAAGAGGATATTGTCCAATGTTGGAAGAAGATCAACGACCTCCAACAAGCTGCACGGATAAGTTACTATCCTTCTCCTGGCATCAGTTCTGTCTGCCACCGCTCAATTACCAAGACCCCCTCTTCACTGCCCCCACCCCCCTCCCCCGAATTGACTGGCTGATATTTCACACACTCCCGACATTCGATCTTCATCCTTGTTCCTCAGAGCCCCCGGCATCCACCAGCGCAAAACCCTTCATATCTAAGAGCGGTGCCCACACATGCCACTGGCTATAGATTCCCCTCACCCATTAAGCCTGCGGTTCATAATGCCTTCTCTTTATCCCCATAGGAGAAGATACCCATAATAAACAGGAAAGGGTTACTTGTGAGGCATCATAGCCTTCCACCAGACCAGAGACACACACCTTGGTGGCTGACATTAGTAGACATGCTTCCAGGACACAATCTGGTGAGCACCAGATAGTTGCTGATGCAAATCAGGTAGGAACATCCAAGGGAGACGGTACTCAGAAGTCTGCTGCATCACAGGACAGAGCTGGGTCCCAGTCAGATGCCGAGCCTTTGGATAAGGTTGTCCCAGAGCTAATGCAGATGATCAGACACAGATGTGAGATTCAGTAGGGGGTGTCAACGACATTTCAGCGACTGCAAGGCTGATTGGAGGAGTCGCAAAGGCTGCAGGCACAAGAGGTGTGCAGACAATGTGTGGCAACAAGGCCAACATTGCCAGAATGGTGCCCGCAATGGAAAGCCTGGAACATTACTTCCGCCTTTTGAGTGGTTATGTCCGAGGCATGGCTCAATTTGTGACGACCGTGGCTAAGTGCTTCACCAACATGCCCCAGTCGCTGATAGATGTGTCCCAGACACAGGTGGACTTTGCCGAGGCACTGCAGACCATGGCCCAATCACTGAGAAGCGTCGCTGAGGGCATTGACACCATGGTGCAGACAATGGGGAAGCTCCAGGACTGGCAACGCCAGATGACACAGAGGCCTCCGGAATTCACTCTAGCTGCCCCGCCATCCCATGGAATCCCCCTGGGTCCGATGGGCACCATCAGGGAGATGGAAGAGATGGAGGTCAACTTGGGACCTGCCACCAAGGAGACTACGGTGATCTTCATTTATTCCGAATGCCCTCCTACTGACACCGCTGCATCTCAAGGGCAGCAGGGCGGTACAGCGACGCCAGTGATCCTGGCAAGTTAGCTGGGAGTCCTGGCTCCAGGCTCTCCAGAGGACATCTGCCAAGGGCATCAAAGGCCACAGAGCAGGAAAGCAGCAGGCTGCGTCCACCTCTTGTGTGCATCCTGGGCTCACACTTAGATATAACAGTAGACCAAGGAAGATCAAGAAAATTGAGTAGCATTGAGTGACACTTGGAGGGGGGGGGGGACACTATGTCGAGCTAAGGGGAATAGAAATCTGCCACAGTGAAATGCTCATTAATCTTTACAGCGGGCCTGCCTGCACCTCTACCCCCCTTTTTTCCATCCGCTCCCCCCAACCCCCTGCTCCTGGAGCACAGTGGTCCAAGATTAAAAGCCCCCAAAGCAGACCCTGTTCAGAGGATGGTGTGAGCATGCTGTCAGCAGAAAGACAGGAGTCAGACTTTAGCAGAAACTGAGGAACACAAGAGCTCTCCTCACAATGATTTATCATCACTCTCCTGCCATGAATGGTGACCCATTGACAGTGCCAAAAGAGGCCCATTCACAGACTCCTGGAGGGAACAGGGTGGTCGGGGAGGGGATGGTGTGATCGGGGTTGTGGGGAATGGAGGGGAATGGGGAAGGGAGGGAATGAGGGAGGTTCTGGGGGGCTGGGAGGGAGGGGAATGTGGGGGGGGGGAGGGAAATGTGGAGCTTTGTGGGATTGTGGGGGATGGGAGGGAAGGGAAATATGGCGGGGGAGGGAAATGGGGGGTGGGGTTGAATTAACGGACACAATCTCGTCCCAGGAGTATCTGGAGACAATGAGGGTCTCCCTGGTCCTCCTGGATTGTAGGAGCCTTGCCGCCCCTGTCCTCCATCCTCCGTCTCCTCCTTGGGCTTGTCCTCCAGCACCTACTGGACTACCTCATCCTCCTCCTCAGACAAGGTTGCATGTCTCTCTGCCTCCTACTGCTCCTCCTCTAGCATGTTGCCCTGCTACTGTGCCAGATTGTGGAGGGCACAGCAGTCTACCACAGAGCAGAGGACCCTCTGGTACTGAAAGGCATCACCTGAGCGGTCAAGGCCTCAAAACTGCATTTTCAGCAGCCCATGCATCACTTAACAACAGCATGGGTGGCAATGCGGGCCTCATTATAACGGGACTCCACCTTGGTCTCAGGCCTCCGCACCAGCATCATCAGCCATGACCTCAGCAGGTATCCCTTGTCCCCCAGTCAGTCTATCATCATGGCGTGGTCCTCGAAAATGCGAGGGATTTCCAAGTGTCCTAGGATGTATCTGTCATGCACGGTCCCAGGGTAGTGGGCACATACACACAATTGTCGCACACGATCTGAACATTCTGGGAGTGGAACCCCTTCCTGCTAGTACAGGGAACTCCCTGATGCCCGGTGCTCGAAGGCGACATGCATGACATCGATCGCCCGCTGGACCTGGAACATCCCGATGATGGCAGAAAATCCTGCAGCCGGGTATCTTGGTGGGTCTGGTCCAGCTCGAAGGTGATATAGCTTCATGCCCGGATTTACAGAGCATCCATCACCTCCCATGTGCAGCTGTGGGTGGAAGATTGGGAAATGCTCCAGAGGACCCGCTCAAGCCCTGGAATAATCCAGTGCCATAGAAGGTGAGGGCTGCCGTGTCCTTCGCGGCCACCAGGCGTTGGTGTCCTCCTCATCCACAGGGTGACAAATCCGTGAGGACATGGAACAGGTGCCTCACGGTCCCTCTGCTGAGACAGTTTTCTGCAGCATATGGTGTCTGTCAGATCATTGAATGACCAACGACCCCTGTGCATCTTGGGCTGCCGCTGACCTCCCCTTCTGGGTCCCTCCTCAGCCTGATGGGAAGTGGGGTCTTCAGGCTGTGCAGCAGCCCCTGCACATGAGATGCAGCCTCCAGCCTGAGTTGTCACTGTTGCTTTCTATGCCATCTGCCTGCCTCTGCTGCCACAAACCATGTGAGTGCAGCCTCTGCAGGATTGACAACAGCAAACCTAGTTATATCTGGAAGGAATTGGAGAAGGAGAGAGACAACAATCGGTGAGGGCTTCCGTCCCGGGATCCTCAAATCCCCCAAGTTTCCCCCACCCTTACCATGACTGTCCCACCTTCTCTCAGAGTGCCATCCAGCGATCCAGTTGTGCTGACAAACCTCAGCCTGTACACTCACCACCACCCACTGGCCAGATCAAGAGGTCCTGGACTCCAGACCTGTTCCATGAATATTAGGGATGCCATGCTCAGCTGCCCTCCACTCAACCAGACACTTACCCTATGGCTGCAAGAGGATTCTCAGTGGTGAAGCCCAGCTCTTTAGTGTTTGACTGTTGGCAGCTACATCTATGGTCTGATGCTCCTAGAGTTCAGGCACACAGCTTGCTGGACATGGAGTGCACTAATTAACCTCTAAGACATGACATGTGTGCCCTCAAGGAGGCGTTTGAGAGTTCAGGGGCTGGATTCTCCGTCCCACCGCGCCACATTTCTGATTCACCCCACCGGCGGGATGTTCCGTTACGCCAGCTGGTCAATGGGGTTTCCCATTGTGGGGCAGCCCCACGCCGTCGGGAAACCCCCGGGCTGCCGGCAAAATGGAGCATCCTGCCGGTGGAGAAACCAGCCCCAGGAGTATGAAGCTCCCACAACTCACAATGCTAATTCCTCATTTGAAATAGCCTTCAGCTGTGAAAATAGAGGCTATTCTCCCTCAAAGAGAGTGAAATTGAATTTTAGAAGGGAAGCGGCAGCAGGGCCCTGTCCTGGAAATGTTTGGTAGGCTGCAGCTCTGACTGCCACTGCCACTCAGTTACGAGTGGCGTACCACAAGGATCTGTTCTGGGGTCGTTGCTGTTTGTCATTTTTATAAATGACCTAGAGGAGGGCGCAGAAGGATGGGTGAGTAAATTTGCAGACGACACTAAAGTCGGTGGAGTTGTAGACAGTGCGGAAGGATGTTGCAGGTTACAGAGGGACATAGATAAGCTGCAGAGCTGGGCTGAGAGGTGGCAAATGGAGTTTAATGTGGAGAAGTGTGAGGTGATTCACTTTGGAAAGAATAACAGAAATGCGGAATATTTGGCTAATGGTAAAATTCTTGGTAGTGTGGATGAGCAGAGGGATCTCGGTGTCCATGTACATAGATCCCTGAAAGTTGCCACCCAGGTTGATAGGGTTGAGAAGAAGGCCTATGGTGTGTTGGCCTTTATTGGTAGAGGGATTGAGTTCCGGAGCCATGAGGTCATGTTGCAGTTGTACAAAACTCTAGTACGGCCGCATTTGGAGTATTGCGTATAGTTCTGGTCGCCTCATTATAGGAAGGACGTGGAAGCTTTGGAACGGGTGCAGAGGAGATTTACCAGGATGTTGCCTGGTATGGAGTGAAAATCTTATGAGGAAAGGCTGATGGACTTGAGGTTGTTTTCGTTAGAGAGAAGAAGGTTAAGAGGTGACTTAATAGAGGCATACAAAATGATCAGAGGGTTAGATAGGGTGGACAGCGAGAGCCTTCTCCCGCGGATGGAGGTGGCTAGCACGAGGGGACATAGCCTTAAATTGAGGGGTAATAGATATAGGACAGAGGTCAGAGGTGGGTTTTTTACGCAGAGAGTGGTGAGGCCGTGGAATGCCCTACCTGCAACAGTAGTGAACACGCCAACATTGAGGGCATTTAAAAATTTATTGGATAAGCATATGGATGATAAGGGCATAGTGTAGGTTAGATGGCCTTTAGATTTTTTCCATGTCGGTGCAACATCGAGGGCCGAAGGGCCTGTACTGCGCTGTATCGTTCTATGTTCTATGTTCTATGTTATGGAACTCCAGAATATTTAAAGATGGATTGAAGGCCTCAGTGACGCAAAGCCCGAAGCCCCTCACCAATCCCTCTTCCCCGACCCCACACCCTTGGCCCAGACGATTCTCGACCTGGAACGCTTCAGCCCCCTAACAAGCCCAATGCAACCCCATCTCCTCTCCATGGCCTCCTGATCTCTGGGGAAACAGCTCCAGTGTCCCTGAGCTGCATGTCGGAAAATGGAAATGGTTACTCACTTCCTCACTTCCCCTCAGTTGCTATTGTGCCAGGTTCCATTTTTGAAAAGGACAACTAAACGATGCCCGCATGACTTCCCACTGGGAAATCGAGTAATTCCCCAGGGCCGCTGCATTTGACTTCCATCTCGTTAATGAGATTGAAATGAATGCAAACGAGGGTTAATAATATCCTCGTCGTTTTTGGGCATGATCTGGAACCCGGTAGCAAGCTGGATGAATCACAAAACGGTTTGCGACCGACACGAATCTCGATTTTTGCCCTCTCCCGCTATTCACCTGGCATGCCCCGATCTGCGCTGGGTGCAACGCGGTCGCTGAATTGCGCCCAGTGTTTTGCATAAATTGCTGATGTGTTTATAAGATAGTTCAAAAGGTGGAGAGAAATGTACTGTGGGCACAGCGTGTAACTATGGGCACGAACAACCAAATCAAGAAGTTAACTTCCTTTCACCTTTTAACAAAATGAGCGTTGTCCTTGTCAGCCCAACATGCAGTCTCGCTCTCATGAATAGCTGTTTCTGAACAGCTGTTTTGCCATTCATCAAAATGGAAAACATCAAACGCTACAGAAACTCCCAAAAGAGCCCCTCGAACATCTTGTGTGTCCTAGTTAAATGTTTCGAATCTAATCGGCAATCTTTACCTTCACTCAGTGTATCATTTCCACAAAATAATGCAAACAGGGCTTGACAGAATAATAGTTGATTTTAAATATCTTTCCGAGAACTAAATTAGAACATTCAGGGACTTAGCACCTTTTGGTTCAGACAGGGTGAAATCAACCTTCATCCCATTTCTTAATCATTACCTAATGCTCCTCACTAGGAGGTGAGTGCATGTGGATGCTAGACAGAGGTAATAAGCTTGTCCTTGGCTGTGAAACCTTATGGTTAAATTATCTGCTGGTGCTCACAATCTAGGCCAACAACTGAAGAGTGCTGCCTTGAACAAGATATGGGAGGGTTGCTGCATAATTCCTTAATGTTAGCCCCATTGACAGAACAGCAGAGGAGAATATAAAGGACTTTAGGTTTTTTGAACACTTTAATATTGTGTTCAACCTGATCCAGAGGACTTTGTTATCAGTGAACAGTAAGTTGCTTTCAACCAGGTGATATCAAAGCATTGGATAATCTTGAAGTAAGCTCATGCCATCTTGTGAATAAAATAAAATCCTGTACATCGCAGCAGGTCACCAATAAGAATAACAGTCAACATGGAAAGTACTTGTTCTGTCAATCTTAAACTGTTACTAATCAGTGCTATTTAATCAGACTAAATTTTATTCCATTAATAATTTGAAGTGAAACAAAATACAGCAAAAACAAATTTTTCATTGTACAGAAATTCAAAGGCAATCTATGTTTAGATTCAATATTTTCATTCGAACAAAATAAAACACTATCATACAAGTGAAAAATGTTAGAGAGGTTTTGAACAGGCCTAGGCAGGGAAAAGGAGTGAGGGTTTAGAAAATTAAAATAGTGAAAGTCATAGAATCCCGAGAGTGCAGAAAGGAGGCCAATCAACCCATCCAGTCTGCACCAACCCTCCGAAAGAGCATCCTACCTCGGCCCAATCCCCCACCCATCCCCTGACACCACCTAACCTTTAGATACTAAGGGGTAATTTAGCATGGCCAATCCACCTAACCTGCACATCTTTGGACTTGTGGGAGGAAACTAGAGCACCATGGAAGCCATCGCAGGCACGGGGAGAAGGCGTGCTGTTAGGTGAATTGGACATTCTGAATTCTCCCTGTGTGTACCCGAAAAGGCGCCGGAATGTGGCGACTAGGGGTTTTTCACAGTAAATTAATTGCCGTGTTAATATAAGTCTACTTGTGACAATAAAGATTATTATTATATTATAATGTACAAACTCCAAACAGACAGTCGCCCGCGGTTGGAATCAAACCTGGGTCTCTGTCGCAGTGGGACAACGGTGCTAACCACTTTGCCACCGACAGTGATTTGTGAAATGCTGGAAAGATTAAACGAACAGCAGAACCATTAGCTATCCAAATGGACGGGGAACAATACGATCTTAAATCGTTGAAGTCGATGTTGATTCTGGAAGATTATAAAGTGCCTAATTGAGGTTCCATTAAGCTTCTTTGCAACAATGTGGGTGTTTGAGGACAAAGAGCTCAGACTTAGCCTGAGATAAATAAATGAAATGGCAAGCAGCTGGAAGCTGAGAATCATGCTTGTGGACAGAACAGAGGTGTTCAGCAAGCATTTTCAGCCCTCGGACAATGCTGTTTAAATCATATGTTAGCATGGCTTGATTCAGCGGGGGAATCATCACATCTACTGCGTGCCTCCTTTAAATAGTTCACCTGCGACAGGAGAATTTGTCCTTCCAGTCAACAAACCGGCCTATGAATGCCAATCATCACCTCAAACGAGAAGAAACGTTACTAAGTGGAATAGAGGAAATGAGAGAATGAAATGGGAAGGGTTATCTAGTATCATGTGTCAAACTGTCTGGTGCAGCTAGGCCGGAATTGGCTCCCACCATTGGAGAATCGCAGCAAGTTGACACTGCTGCTGGCAGTGGAACAAAGGTGCGAGTCTCACCCCAAAATCATGCAAATTTATACATGGTGAAGAGCTTACCGGATTCCATCAGAATTCCAGTATCAGGCTGCCATATTGAACGTGCAACCTGATCACAAGATCCACCAGCAGGCCCCCATCCCCTTCCCACAATACAGATCCTGATCACTCACCCCACCCACAAGCTGACAAGGAGGGGCATTCTTCACCCCATCACAGGAATAATAGGTCGCTAGCCACACACCACATTCGCATTATGGTGACCCGACCGACCACCACACCTAACTCCCCCAGTTCTTGTATCAGTCCCCCCCTCCCCTAATCACCCCCATCAGTCCCACCCATTCACACACCCCCCCCCTCCCCCCCCCCCCCCCCCCATCAGCCCCTGACAGTGAAACACACACCTAGTGCGGTTGACCCCACAGAGGGGTCAGGGGATCAGGGCAGTGATAAAGTGCTCCTCTGCTACTGCCAGACTGTAGAGGGAGGGGTCCCACAGGGTCCTGGGAATTGGGTGTGCTTGGGCTGTGGGTGAGGGGTTGACCATGTCCCCCCCCCCCCCCCCCCCCCCCCCTGCCCATCCCGGGTTGGGGGTCCCATCTGAGGTCTGTCCTTCCTGCCTTGGGAAACCTAAAGATCACCCTTGGCATGGTGATCTTGATCAGCCCTCTGCTCAGCAGCATCCGCCTGGTCTGAGTTTTTAAAATTCTGATGTGGCAACCTCACCTTAAACTCCTCTGCCTGACAGCTAATGAGCAGTCCAAAAATGTCCAGTGCAGAATCAAAGCCCAGGAACACTTACCCTCTCTTAACATCTGCTCTCTCAGACAAAAGCCTTTAAAACAGCAGCTATTTCACGAAAGCCCAGAACACTGTTTTCACGTCCCTTGAAACTCTTTGAAATGCAAAACGTTCATTCAGTTTCACAGAACAATACCTTTCACAAGCCTGTGATTGACAGTTTAATTGTTCTGACACAGCTGCTTGTTTATCTTTCCCATCACATTTGAATGCATTTCCATTACCCTAATTTGATGCTAACCACAATGTTTATAAACACTCTTGCTATGATTGACAGCTCCTCATCACATTCAAGGATCTAAGTGCTTTGCGCTGTGAGCAATAAACCCTTCACAGCCTGATAGTCCTCCCGCCAGGTTAAATTGTCCATTCATGTTGGCGTGAGGGCACCCTGACGTGAATCGCGACACGTCTCTCACGATATGCATTTGCTGATCAGAAGCTGCTCAGGTGAGTACAGCCCTCAGTGGGGAGAGGGTCAAAACCAGCTAGTACCCTGGCATTGCCCGGGCAGTGCAGTGTCTGTGAAATGTCAGGGGGCAGAGCCAGCAGGCAGTGCTGGGACAGTGCCAGGGGATAGTGCTGGGGTGGATTTTCCATGCCGTTGGGGCTCAATGGGCTGAGGGTTCAGTTGGGAGTGGGGGGAGTTCCATTGGGGAAGATGCCAGGGCTCAGTGGGAAAGGTGCCAGGGGGCACAGTGGGGAAGGTACAGGGGGGCTTAAGTGGAAGAGGTGCCAGGAGCTCAATTCGCAGTGGGACAGTTGGCAGGAGGTTCAGTGGGGGAGGTGTCAGATGGTGCCATGGTGGACAGGGGTTTCCATGGTTTTGGGGGGGGGGGGGGTTCCATCTGTAATTTTAAAAATTGGGCAGCCTTTAAAAATGGTGCCCAGATCTTTCAAAAAGCTAAGTTTAAAAAAAATATATTTGCCCAACGTAAGGGAAATTTAATGTGACCAATCCACCTACCCTGAACATCTTTGGGTTGTCGGGGTGAGACTCATGCAGACATGGGGAGAATGTGCAAACTCCACACAGACTGTGACCCAGGGCAGGGACTGAACCTGGGTCTTGGGCACCGCGAGGCAGCAGTGCCAAACCAATGTATGTTATCCGTGGCCTAAAGACAGGACTCTCATTTCTCAACCAGACATTTGTGGATTCACTTTAGAGATTCAAGCTCCATCTTATCTGACAGTCCAACACAGTACTGACGGAGTGTTCCACTGTGTCATTTCACAGAAAAGATGTTGAAAGCGCGACACGACACGGTGGCACAGTGGTTAGCATGCTGCCTCACAGCGCCAGGGACCCAGGTTCAATTCCAGCCTCGGGTAAACTGTGTAGAGTTTGTACGTTCTCCCCGTGTCTACATGGGTTTCCTCCAACAGTCCAAAGATGTGCAGGTTAGGTGGATTGGCTATGCTAAAGTGCCTCTTAGTGTCCAAAAGATTTTGTGGGGTTATTGGGTTACGGCGATAGGCTGAAGCCATGGGCCTAGTTAGGGTGCCCTATCAGAGGGCCAGTGAAGAATCAAGGGCCAAATGGCCTCCTTCTGCACTGTAAGGATTCTATGATTCTATAACACTGGTTCAAAGAAGAGGAGGAGGGCAGTAGCATCCCTTACCAATATCTCCAAAACAGACGACCTGGTCACCATCACATCGCTGTTCATAAGACCTTGCTGTGTGCAGAATTTTAATATAGATCCTAAATCACACCCTCAGAAATGACATATTGTTTATTTTGCTTCCTTGCTTTTGCTATTTAAAACTACAGTACATTAGAACCTTAAGATCAAGCCATTGATCAGGTTTGAAACAAAGAAAATTAATTTACGCAACTCTCCAAACTTAAAGAAGTGGAACATAAAACACTGAATGTGATATATATTTAATTAGCCTTTTGGCCCTGCATGGACCCAGGATTCTACTCTGAAACAAATTAGAGCAACCACTTAATGTGAGTAATTGCAAATGTGCGACATGTTTGCAGATGTTATGAATAACTGTCAGGTAATTGAACCTTACAATGGTGATTAGCTGGCGAATGACTGAAAGCTGAACTCTCTCAATCTTAGATTTTAATTTTCACTGCAAATTAATCTCATCAGAACCTTAAAGCTTTGCCCGCGTGCGCTATTGTTGAATTTAAACATCATTGTGAATTATTCTGGGAAAGGAAAATCAGTTATCCAATCAGTACTATTTCAAACGCACAGTGCCAACCTTTAAAATCCAATTTTATCCCGTAGTTAAACCGCCTTTTTGATGCTTATTTGGAATTCTCGGGCTGGATTCTCCCAAAATGGGACTATGTCCCCATGCCGGCTTAAATTTTACTCTGGAGATTCCTGCAAAAAAGATGAGCTGATTCAATGCCCTCCTGGGGGCTAGCAAGGCCCAGAGTAAATCAAACAGCTTTACATAGAACATACAGTGCAGAAGGAGGCCATTCGGCCCATCGAGTCTGCACCAACCCACTTAAATCCTCACAGTGGGGGTTAAGGGAATAGGGTGGAGGTGTGGGCTTAAGTAGGGTGCTCTTTCCAAGGGATGATGCAGACTCGATGGCCGAATGGCCTCCGTCTGCACACCTTCAATTCTATGATTCTAAATGTGGACCCGGTGGAATAGCACCAGACAGGAAGTCGCAGGCCATTGGAGATGCCCGAGTTATCTCGGACAAGGCAGGGTGGTATCCTGGTAATCCCTGGCACCTTGGTAGCTTGGCACTACCAGGGTGTCCAGGTGCCAGGTTGGCACTGCCAGGGATCGGTGGGGGTCTTGCCACTTGAAGGGGGGGTGAGGGGGGTAAAGGGGGTCCCCGGGGCCTCCTCAGGTTGGGGTGAAGGTTGGGTCAATAAAACAGAGGGGCAGCCTGAAAGGGGGTGGGAGGATCGGGGCTGCTGGACAAAATGGCGCCTCGATTTGCAACAAGCCTTTTCTGCTGGAAAGCTTCAGCTCGGTGGGGAGAAAGTCCCCAAGGCCAAAAAAAAGGCAAAGTGCCATTGGATAGCAGGCTGTTTCTCGGCTCAGCAGCCACTGAGAAATATCCCGCTAAACCCCGGACGTTGAGCGGAATTTAACCTAAGTCCCCTGAATGACGTCCTAAGTGTTGCCCACGGGATTGAATAGCGTATGATTTGCACTTCCTTTGGGGGTGCTATTCGGTGAGCGGGTCAGGCCATGAAAATGGGCGAGCACTCTGTGTCATAATATACGCACAAGTATATGATGGTGCATAGACAGACACTGACTGACACACTGAAAGACCAATCAACACAGCCAATCACCAGACAGGACACGGCCACTATAAAGCCAGAGGGCACTAGTTTTCCCGCTCATTCGGGATGCAGCCTCTGAGACAGCCAGAGCCCATAATCAGTAACATGAACATCTACCATGTGCTAGCAGTATAGTCTGGTCAGGTTAGCCTCAGGTCTCCAGTCAACCTAACATAGTGTCGACCCACAGTGCAAGTATGTTTAACAGCTCATAGTTAACTAAAATAGAGTTGTACTCCTACAAGTGTTGGTAGCCTGTCTCTCTCACTGCTCTGGTAAATGCAGTCCTCACAGACCCAGCATACCCAACACATCACTCTGCAGGACTGATCTGAGAGCAATTCCCGACCCAGTGGAAATTTTTACTGCTGAGACAGGAGTTAGCACCAAGGAACCTTAGGAACCTTAGGAACAGGGACATAGGACATTCAGTCCCTCGTACCTGTCCTGCCATTTAATGAGATCATTGGTCATCTCTGGCTTAACTCGATATACCCGCATTTGGCACATATCACTGAATTTCTTTGCTTAGCAAAGATTGTTCTACCTCAGATTTAAAATTAACAACTGTTCTAACCTCAGCTGCTGTTTTGGAAGAACGTTCCAAACCTTTGCATGGAGAAGTTTTTCATAACATCTCTCCGAAATGGTCTTAGTCCTAATTTTTAGACTGTCCTCCTGGTTTTAAAATCTCCAACCAGTGGAAATAGTTTATCTTTATCTACCCTGTCTTTTCTTGTTAATATCTTGAAGACTTCGCTCAGATTACCTCTTAGCCTCCTAAATTCTAGCGAAAACTTGCCCAATTTGCGTAATGTCTCCTTGTAACGTATCAGACATTCACTGCAGCCACAAAGATAGCTCACAGAAGACCTGCCACCCCCCCCCCCCCCCCCCCCCCCGAATTCGGGAGTCTAAGCTCGACCCACAACTCCATGTTACTGAGGAGAGGAGGGACACCCTCTTCCCAGGGCGGGCTGCAGACTCAAGCCAGACTGCCTGTACACCACCTGAGAGGTGGGGGCAGAGGCAGTCAGTCCTGCTAGTTTCACCAGGAGGAGACAGCTGGTGATCCAGAGGGGTGGGTGTCACTGGTGAGGCCTCTGCCCTGAGAGGCAGCAGAGAACCAGGGAGGTCTCCAAAGGCCACAGTGCAGGTGTCCACTAGATGGACACTAGATATACTATGTGGATAGCACAATCGCTTCACAGCTCCAGAGTCCGAGGTTCGATTCCGGCTTGGGTCACTGTCTGTGCGGAGTCTGCACATCCTCCCCGTGTGTGCGTGGGTTTCCTCCGGGTGCTCCGGTTTCCTCCCACAGTCCAAAGATGTGCAAGTTAGGTGGCTTGGACATGATAAATTGCCCTTAGTGTCCAAAATTGCCCTTAGTGTTGGGTGGGGTTACTGGGTTATGGGGATAGGGTGGAGGTGTTAACCTTGGTAGGGTGCTCCTTCCAGGAGCCGGTGCAGACTCGATGGGCCGAATGGCCTCCTTCTGCACTGTAAATTCTATGAAAATTCTATGGGGTGGCCTCTGATGATCCCCTGTTTCCTCTGCAGTGGGGCTGCAGTTCTAAGAAGTGCCAACACCTGGTTGGCACTGATTGAGCTTGACCACATCCATCCTTTGATGAGACAGCTGGGTATGAGGGTGTCCAGAGGGGTGGCCTAAGGGGGCTCCTCGATGACCAGAGGCTCTCTGAGCTTTCGAAGGAAACAGGCAGTGCTTAGCAGTGTAGGCAGCGAGGAGCCCATAAGTACCACCAGAGGAGTGTATTTAAAACACACACTGCAGAATGGCGGTCAGAGCCAGGCCAACCTGATCCCGAGGGCAACATCCTCAATAAGTTATATCCAAGTGGACTCCAATGGACGGTTTGGTTAAAAATATCAGGGCTGAGAAGGAACAAAATTCACTGTTACTCCTGCCCTCAGCATTATATAATCACCCACCATGCACTCCTCTGACTTGGAGTAGATTTTAGGGGCAGAATTTTACTCCCCCCCCCCCTCCCCAGGTGGATTCTGAGGCCGAGCAGAGTGTAAAATTGAATGAATGGGATTCCAATCGGATTGGCCGACGCCTCTCATGGACGGGACTTCCTTTTTATGGCGGATAGAAGTACCACCCATTCCCAATCAATACTCGATTGAGCGTGACTGGTAGTGCGAGTTAGAGATTCGGCGGCGGCATGTCAGGTGCCAACTGTCAGCACGGCTCATGCCCATCATTCGCCATCCTTAAAATTCTACCCTAGGTGTTAGTTCCCTAGCCTTGTTAGGCAAGGGATGAGTCCAAAAAGT
This sequence comes from Scyliorhinus canicula, assembly GCF_902713615.1. Taxonomy (NCBI): domain Eukaryota; kingdom Metazoa; phylum Chordata; class Chondrichthyes; order Carcharhiniformes; family Scyliorhinidae; genus Scyliorhinus; species Scyliorhinus canicula. The sequence goes on along the minus strand of NC_052152.1, from coordinate 145,601,375 downwards.
CAAGCACAGAGTTCATTTCACGTGACATGGGTCCCTGGCGCTGTGAGGCAGCAGTGCTAACCACTGTGTCACTGTGCCGCCCTCACATTTTTCCTTCAAGTTCTTTCCCGAGATTTAGAAAAGCATTGTTCATTGATGACATATTTATTGTCTTTCCTCAGTTGCCATGAGGGAATTACTGAACCAGTTAGGTCTTTGCAACAGCCCAGAGGTTACCTCCTGAACCCATTTAACTTATTTGCATCAGTAAACTTCCTCAGTAACATATTTCATGAACCTCTTACCCCTCGGATGGCGGGCTGCATTCTCCACTCCCCCAGTCACGTGTTTGTCAGCGGCGTGCCATTCCCTGGCAGCGGGATTCGTTATTCCCACTGCTTGTTGATGGGATTTCCCATGATGCCACCCCACAGTGCCGTGAAACCCGTGGTCGGCGGATGCGCTGCCAGTGGGAAAAGTGAATCACAACGGCTGGAGAATTCCAGCCGTTGTTTTGCAAACTATAACCTCTCAGTTTTAAATTTATGCCTCTTGCTGTCGAAATTTGTCGAAATTTTCTTCTGCCTTCCAATTAAAGTATCTGAGGCTACATGTTGCATAATCAGTGTTTTATTTGTGTACTGAACCAGCAATGAAGGTAGTCTCACTCCGTCCTCTCTTGTTGAATGCTTTTCCTTGCTGTATTTCCAGATCACTGGCACTCATTTCACTGGTACATTAAATGTCCTGTCACCATATTAACTTTACATTGAATGGTCCAATGTTTCACTCTGTTGCCTTGCTCATTAGATTATTATAGACATTTATCTCTCTTTGATTAAAGAACATTTTTTCCTAGTTTCTGTTTTAAATGCTCAATAATGGAACTTTTTAGAATTTTTTATACAGTTCAATCTGTTTTAATATAGTACATGCACTCAAATGGTTTTGAATAATCTAAAAAGAACTGTTCAGGTGAAGAAATTAACACTTATAAAGATGGCAGAAAGCTCATCAATTTATCGCTGAAAGAAAAATAAAAGCTCCAAATAATTTAATGAACAATGAAGAATCTATTATATATTGGGGTCTCAACATGCCAAAAGTACCGTGTTGTCAATGACCCTATAAACATAATGAGATGTCAGATTGCAAACAATAAGTTTTATATTATGTTATGTAACAGCCCAAGCGCTATCTGTAATGGAACAATCTGGGGCAATTCCCTTAAAAGTTCGACTTGTGACAGTAGTATTAGGGTGGTCAGAGCTAAAAGGGTTAATCTGTGGAACTGGAGAAACAGTATTATCCACATAATGATCCATAGAATACAACCATAGAATCTCTACAGTGCAGAAGGAGGCCATTTGGCCCATTTGGCCCTCTGAAAGAACACCCTATCTGGGACCATAGAATCAAATAATCTCTACTGCAGTCATTTTCAAACCTAGGGTTGCAACCAGTGGTTGGGTCACGGGTGGGTGTCGGGAGAGTCGTGGGGCTATGCATTGTAGCATTCAGGATCCCGGATCCACGAGTCGCGGCGTTCCCGGTCACAGGGCCATGTGTCGCGGCATTCCGAACGCGGGAGCTAGTGCCCAATGCCGCAACCGGCTTACAGAATGCTAGCCATTCCACGCATCTGTACCCCCTCAGCAATGCGCAGGCCTGGAGCCCAGCTGGGCAGACCGCCTCCTCCTGGCATCAGCGCGCTGACCCAGGAGCAGATTTTTTTTTTAAATCGCTGGAATTTTCCTGCCTGGAGTGACGGCAGAGAGCAGGTCAGGCGTCCTCTACACTGACGTCAGGCGTTCAGGGTACAAGAGCGATTCCTCCATTTTACAGCTGCCAGCAATGCTGGTGTGAGCTCCAGGGTCTCTGGTGAACAACCCCATGAAGAAGCTGAAAACAGGAACGAAGTAGCATAAAGATGTTTACTTGAGGTGTGGGTTTATTAATTGTTCCACTGCAAATTAGGATTCAAAGTTCATGGATGTTGTAAGGATGAAAATACTGGCAAATGAAAGATTAAAACCCTCAATACTTCAAAGATATATTTCAGACTAAGCATGGCGAGTTCGAGGAGAAATCGCTTGACTTTTTTTAACAGTTGCAGTGAGATCTGAGATCATCAGTTGTAGTCCTTATCAGAAATGTAACATTGAATAACAAAGCAAGTGAGATCCTGAGGACCAAGTAGGCTCACCTGTCCCATTAAATGTAAGTGGAAATGGTGGATCGCGAAGTTCAGGCAGCAACGGTTGCAAAGGTCGGCCGACATGGGTCACGAAGGTCGGCAGGCGTGGGTCACGAAGGTCAGCCAGATGGTCGGTTGTAACAAAATGGGCCTCGGGCAAAAAAGTTTGAAAAACACTGCTCCACAGTGCAGACGGTGGTCATTCGGCCTGCACTGACTCTTTGAAAGAGCACCCCCGCCCTCTCCCAGCAACCCTGCAACCACACCTAACCCATTAGACCTAAGAAACAATTTAGCATGGCCAATCCACCTAACCTGCACATCAATAGAATGTAGGAGGAAACCGGAGCACCCGGAGAAAACCCACACAGACACGGGGAGAAATTACAAGCTCCACACAGTTACACAAGACTGAAAGTGAACCTGTGTCCCTTACGCTGTGAAGCAGCAGTGCTAATCACTGTGCCACTGTTCCCCCTTAAAGCTCATGATGTAAAAGAGAGTTACATGACTTGGCGTCTAGAAGAAAATAGCTCATGGCTTAGACTGGAGTCTTGTACATCAGTAAATAGTCATGTTCATACGTTAGTCGCTCATCAGATATATCAGTGGCTCTGCATCTATTCCTTAGCTAGTAACAACCAACCTACAATATGGTGACAGCAGAGAAGTACCTTGAAATCTCCGAAAAACAATTTTAAAAGAAAGGTTTGTTTGCAAGTCTGACCTGAAAAAAAAGGGTGAAAACTGAAGACTTTGATAAGACAGTTAAAAATCGTCAAAAGAACTCCATTGAAGTCATGGAGGCTGAGAGCCAGAGAAAAAGCCAAATGTTCAGTTTCCTCAGGACTACGTTGCTGATTTGTGAAAAATACCGAACCAGCAGCAGAGTCAAAGAACCTAGCCACGATAGAGGAAGATGTGCAAACTTTGATGAAGACGTGAAGGTTTTAAATTAATGGCTGAGTAAGAAGGAGCAGTGGGAGAAATTCCATTTTAATGAGCATGGGTTTTGATACACCCCAACAACAAGGTTGATGCCATTACACATGGTGACCACGTGCAACGATTGAAAAAAAAATCAGCACTCAAAATGATTCTGCAATGGGAGGAAAGCAGTGAACTGACCTTGATAATTACTTCCAGTGATTTATTTCAGAATTCTGCAATGTTTAGGTACAATCCTAAGACAAAGAGGGTCAGTGGCCACAGCGAGTATTGCTGAAAGCTTGATCAGTGCTTGAAAACTATTACTTCAGTAGAATTTTTTTAAAATCCAGGCAAACCTCCTAAGAGCTTTCAATAGTTATGGATTCCAAATTCATATTGCCAGACCAATTTGGGCACTTGGAAGAGCCACATCAGACATAGAATTCGACACATTAGGAGAAGAGATTTTTCAGATGCATAATAGCATCTGGAATAAACAATGAAATATAATGTAGGGAAAGGCCTCTAATCACATCAGTGATGTAAAATTAGACAGCATTAAATCTAACAGTCTGAACAGCATTAACTACGGTTTATTTATTTATTTAAAGCAAGTCAATACATCAGTGAACTCTATTGGAGCAATAACTGATGATGTGATAGCAAGACTTGGGCCGGGATTCTCCAAAATGGCGGCTAAGTGTTGACGCTGGCGTAAACTCTGGAGCGTTTCATGCCGGCGTCAAAGGGCCCCTTGGCCCAGCGATTCACTTACCTGAAGGGGGCTAGCAGGCCGCTGTAGTGCTCCGCGCAGCTCCGGCTGCTGATACGGGGCCTTGCACTTCCGGCGGCAGCCCCGCAAACATGGCGGACCCACACAGCAAGTCAGCCCCGGTTGGAACCCTGACCGTCCTGGAAGACTCTCCCAGTGATGGATCACCCCGCCCCCACAAGGGTAGCCGCAGCAGCCGCCACTTCGAGTTCCCGCTGGGTGGAACCATGTTAGAACCACGCTGGCAGGAACTTGGCAGCTGCTGGCGGAGAATCGCCACGGGGGCCTCTTTCAATGGCCCCAGACCGGCGCCGCGTCGAACGCGTGCGTGCGACTGGTGGCAATTCGCCAGTCCGCAGAGAATCGCAGGAAGGCGTCGGACCCGATTGCCCCAATCTCTGCCCCCGCGCCAAGCGATTTTGGCGCGGAGGGCTCGGAGAATCCCGGCCATGGTATTAGTGAAATATCAGGTAAATTTGAAGAGGTTCTAATTGCCTTTAATAATTGTTTTAATTTTCAGAGTAACAAGATATTAAAAAGAAACAAATTTAACAAAAGAGTCCCAAAACCTGGCGAACCAATAGATACATAACCTGTCGTAATTGGCTGAAGGTTGTGATCTTAAATTTGAGCTGAGACTAGATTGCATCGTGGCCGGGTTAACCGCTGACACACTTTCTGACCTCTTACAATCCAAAGAAGGCTTAACTGGAAAGAAGGGAATGCAGTTAATCAGACATTCAGAGGTCCATCAACAAAACAGAGCCACATTAGGAGGGGAGCACAATGGTTCAGAAAATACGACAAAATGTAGATCTTACAATTGAAAAAGTCTATGGAGAATGTCAGTGACCATGGAAGAAACATTCCAACAAGAACTGAATGTCCATGTGAATTTGTAAAATGTATATAAAAGTTCTACAGATAACTCGGAAATAGAGACAACTGAACTTCCCAGAGTGGGTGTTGAGCTGAATGAAAATAGTCTTCTTTTAAATATATTGACGGGTTGTGGGTGTCGCTGGCCAGTCCAGCATTTATTGCCCTTCCCTAATTGCCCTTGAGAGGGTGGTGGTGAGCTGTCTTCTTGAACGGTTGCAATCCCTTAGGTATAGGTAGATCTTGTTGCTATATTTACTTGCTCTAAATATGGCAGTCAATAAGTTTGCCCTTCTTTTGTCTAGATACTGATGTTATATTGCTTTCAGAGTCGCCAGGTTTCAAATGATACCACCAAAAGGTTCAACCGGATATCGATCAAAGTCCCAACAACCAGTTAGTTAGTTCAAGTTCAATAATACTTTTTTTTTTAAATGATTTTTATTGGAATTTTTTACACACAAGATTAACTTATACATGCAACATAGACACTACGAGCTAAATTACACCTAACACTATGACAACCTGTACTTAACTTCAGGCACCCGGCTTAGGTCAGAGGAACAAGGCCTTTGTTTGAATCTGGATCTGCTGGGTCTGGAGAAGTAACTGCCGTTCAGCTAGGCTCATCCGTCTGGTAGCGAGTGTTGAACTTGGACTTGCTTCTGGTTGTGGTGCTACATTTGAAGATAGACGTTGCCGGAACACCAGGTCCAAAAGAGATCAAACACATGGCAGTGTCTCTCTTTATCCTTGGGGGGTTTTGGGCAGTCCTTAGGTTTGGTCCCAATAATTCGGCAGACTTCCATCACTGCCTTCGATCTGAGCTAATAAAGGGGCGGGTGCCTTGATGGCTGGGCGTGTCCTGAGCGGTCATTGACCTTGTAGTAAGTAAGTAAGTAAGGCCATTGTTCCATTGTCTGCTTTCCCCTTTGAGGGGGGGAGCTGACTGGTGGCAATTAATCCTGAGGATCACCACACTTCGGGCGATGGGCAAGGTTGAGAAGGCGGGGCCTTCAAGAGTTACCTCAGCCGGTCTGGGGATTGAACCCACGCTGTTGTCCTCGCTTTACATCACGAACCAGTTATCCAGCCAACTGAGCAACAGGGAGCAGGATTGGGAGACTTTGTTCAAGGGGTTCCTACTTCTCATTGTTTGGCCCCAGTCCTGTCAGACACAGCCCCGCTGTCTCCTGATCTGATGACCAAGTTTGTCCCGAAACTTGTGAAATATAATGTAGGGAAAGCCCTCTAACCACATCAGTAATGTAAAAGTAGACAATATTTAGATCTGACAATCCAAACAACATTAACTTGAACTTTCGTTTATTTATTTTTATTTATATAATTCAGAAGGAAAAAGGAACCACCCGGCATCAACTTAGGCACTGGAAAGGACAAAGGAAAACCCAGCCCTGTCGATCCTGCAAAGTCCTCCTTGCTAACATCTGGGGGCCTGTGCCAAAATTGGGTGAGCTGTCTCACAGACTAGTCAAGCAACAGTCATGGAATCATACTTTACAGTTAACATCCCAGACACCACTATCACTATCACTGTCCCACCGGCAGGACAAATCCAGCAGAGGTAGTGGCACAGTGGTATACAGTCAGGAGGGAGTTGTCCTGGGAGTCCAGAATATTAACACTGAACCCCAGTAGTGCCACTACTGACTGAGCTGGCCAGGTCCTAATGGACATAACTGCTGAATGAGTGTGAGGGAACCAACAGGAGGGAAAAACATACTAGACCTTATCCTCACCAAACTGCCTGCTGCAGATGCATCTGTCTGTGACAGTATTGGTATGAGTGAACACCGCATAGTCCTTGAGGAGACAAAGTCCCGTCTTTAAATTGAGGATACCCTCCATCATGCTGGGTGACACTACCATCATGCTAAATTGGATAGATTCAGAACAGATCTAGCATCTCAAGACTGGACATCCATGAGGCACTGTGAGCCATCAGCGGCAGCAAAATTGTACTCTACTACAACCTGTAACCTCATGGCCCGACACATCCACTATTCTACCATTTTTATCAAACTGGGGATCAACCCTGGTTCAATGAAGAGTGTAGGAGGGCATGCTAGGACCAGCGCCAGGCATACCGAAAAATGAGGTGGAAAGCCAGTGAAGCTACAATACAGGACTACTTGCATGGTTGTAAACTGGGAGAGGGGAGTGTGCAGTGGGACCTGGGTGTCCTTGTGCACCATTCGCTGAAGGTAAGCATGCAGGTGCAGCAGGCTGTAAAGAAGACTAATGGTATGTTGGCCTTCATTGCAAGAGGTTTTGAATATAGAAGCAGGGATGTGTTGCTGCAATTGTACAGTGCTTTGGTAAGCCACACTTGGAGTATTGTATGCAGTTTTGGCCTCCTTCTCTGAGGAAGAACGTTCTTGCTCTCGGACACTTAAGGGCAATTCAGCATGGCCAATCCACCTAACCAGCATATCTTTGGACTGTGGGAGGAAACCGGAGCACCCGGAGGAAACCCACGCAGACACGGGGAGAACATGCAGAATCCGCACAGACAGTGACCCAAGTTGGGAATCGAACCTGGGACCCTGGAGCTGTGAAACGACTGTGCCAACCACTGTGCCACCATGCCACCCCTAACCTACACACTATGTCACAATGCCAGAAGTCAGATTCAGCTGAGAAAATCTCGAGAAACAGTGACCAGTCTAATCAATAAAAGGGCAATCTGGAAAGACTATACTCTAGAATGATGCATGTGATCAGCATTATATATCCAGTCTGCAGCATGCTTTAACCAAAATTCCTCAGCTTGTGCAGTTCTTTTACACCAGATTACGAATTAGCAATGACTACACGAAATACAGCTATATTTTCAGAGCTTCTTAAATGGGAGCCTGGTCAGCACTATCCAAATTTGTTAACCTGCAAGTGGTAACATTCAGTTGTCACTCATCAACTTTACTGGTACAGTCTAATTGATTACCATTTCAAATACCCAGCCCAGGTAATGGAACATAAATTACTCATGTTAATTATGGCCTTTGGGGACAAAACTTTCTTTATAGCGGGGCTTAGCAGCCATTTTAAATGTACGGACACAAAGTAGAAGAATAATTGTGATGAATTTAAGAAATTGTCACAGTTTATATTTCAATAACGTTATTAAAACCTGGGTTGAGAAACATCCAGACAGTATGATTGCTAGAGCTGTGATTAAGATGTTGTAAAAGTAATCATTCATTTGCAGATGAAGTATTCAAATGGATCAAATGGGATCAAAGGCTATGGAGAGAAAGCAGGATTAGGCTATTGAGTTGGATGATCAGCCATCATCGTAATGAATGGCGGAGCAGACATGAAGGGACAAAAGGCCTCCTCCTGCTCCTATCTTCTATGTATCTATGTTTCTATGCAAGACAACATAAGCAGCAAGTGTCAGAGAGCTAAGCGATCATATAACTAACAAATCAGATCTAAGCTCTGCAATCCTGCCACATCCAGGAGTGAATAATGGTGAACAATTAAACAACTCACTGGAGGAGGCTCCACAAATATCCCCATCTTCAATGATGGGGGAGCCCATCACATCTGTGCAAAAGACAAGGTTGAAGCATTCGCAATAATCTTGAGCCACTAGAGCTGAGTGGATGATCCCTCTCGGTCTCCTGGATCAGAGATTCCAGTCTTCAGCTAATTTGATTCATCCTACGAGATATTGAGAAATGGCTGAAGGCACTGGACTATGTAAAAGCTATGGACCCAGACAATATTCCGGCAATAGTACTGAAAACTTGTGCTCCTGAACTAGCTGCACCCCTCGCCAAGCTGTTCCAGTACAGCTACAACACTGGTATCTACCTGGCAATGTGGAAAATTGCCCAGGTGTGTCCTGTATGCCAAAAGCAGGAAAATTCTGCCCAGCAATTACCGCCCTATCAGTCTACTCTCCATTCTCAGTGAAGAACCAACAGTGCTATCAAGTGGTGCTTACTTGGCAACAACCTGCTCACTAATGCTCAATTTGGGTTCCACCAGGGTCACTCAGCTCTTGACCTCATTACAGCCTTGGCTCAAACATGGACAAAAGAGTTGAACTCCAGATGTGGGGTGACCATGACAAGTGGCAAGTAACATTCATGCCACACATGAAGGGTCAGACAATGACCATCTCCAATAATAGAGAATCAAACCATCGTCCCTTGACATTCAATGGCATTATCATTACTGAATCCCCCACTATCAACATCAACGTGGGCAGCATGGTAGCACCGTGGTTAGCACAATTGCTTCACAGCTCCAGGATCCCAGGTTCGATTCCTGGCACGGGTCACTGACTGTCCGGAGTCTGCACGTTCTCCCTGTGTTTGAGTGGGTTTCCTCTGGGTGCTTCATTTTTATCCCACAGCCCAAAGATGTGCAAGTTAGGTGGATTAGCTGTGATAAATTGCCCTTAGTGTGCAGAAAAGGTTAGGTGGGGTTCTTGGGTTGTGGGGATGGGGTGGAGGTGTGAGCTTAAGTGGGGTGCTCCTTCCAAGAACCATTTGCAGGCCCAATGGGCCAAATGGCCTCCTTCTGCACTATAAATTCTATGATAAAATCTATGATCTGGGGGGTTACCATTGACCAGAAATTAAACTTGATTAGCCATATAAATACTGTGGCTACAAGAGCAGGTCAGAAGCTAGGGATCCTGCAGCAAATAACTCACCTCCTGACTCCCATAAGCCTGTCAGGAGATCAGGAGTGTGATGGAATACTCCCCACTTGCCTGGATGAGTGCAGCTCCAACAACACTCAAAAAGTTCAGCACCATCAGGACAAAGCAGCTCGCTTGTTTCGCACTCCTTCCACAAACAGCCAATCCCTCCACCACTGACACACAGTAGCGACAGTGTTTGCCATGTACAAGATGCACTGCAGGAACTCACCAAGGCTCCATAGACAGCAGCTTCTAAACCCACAACCCTACCATCTCGAAGGATAAGGGTGGCACATATTTGGGAACATCACCACCTGGAGGTTCCCCTCCAAGTCACTTACCATCCTGACTTGGAAACATATCGCCGTTCCTTCACTGTCGCTGGGTCAAAATTCTGGAATTTCCTCACGAATAGCACAGTGGACGTACCTATACCACATGGACTGCAGCGGTTCAAGAAGGCAGCTCACCACCACCTTCTGAAGGCAATTAGGAATGGCCAACAAATGCTGGTCTAACCAGCAAAGCCCACATCCTGATAAAAATGATATGAGCGCAGAATCACAGAATTGTTATGGCACAGTTGGAGGCCATTTGGCCCATCGTGTGTGCACTAGCTCTCCAACAAGCATCATGACTTTGTGCCATTCCTCTGTCTTTCCCCCGAACCCTGCATATTGTTTCTATTCAAATAATCTTCTAATGTCCTCTTGAATGCCTCAATTGAACCTGCCTCCCCCACACTTCCAAGCAGTGCATTCCAGACCCGAGCCACTTGTGTGAAAAGATTTTGCTCATATCAATCACATTTGTTTCTTTTGCAAATCATTTTAAATCTGTGCCCTGTCGGTCTTGATGCATTTATGAGCAGGAACAGCCTCTCCCTAACTACTCTGTCCAGCCCCCTCATGCTTTTGAACATCTCTCCATCACCTTGTGAATAAAATAGATCCAACTGAAGATTAAAATAAAGGATTGACATAACAAAGTTCTGGGATAATTTTCACAACAAATTGACACGAGTGAAAATACTCAAACTGTACAGCAGGACCATCAGCAAGTGAAAGAGAGAAGGTGGATTACCATTTCTCATTCAGATGCATACAGACCTGTTGTATTTTACCCACATGTTCAGTGTTTCATTTGTTTCCATCACTCAGTATTTCTTTTCACATCATTTTATTGCCATTTAACTGACATTGCAAGAACAGCCCAGTTAAAAAGGTTTAAATATTAATTAAGACATCAGTGCAAAATGTGAAAGACCCCATTCTATTTCATTTGCCTATGATTACAATTGAGTGAAGTAGTGGCAAATATTGAACAACAGACACGTTACAAATAGTGGGAAAAGCACAAAGGACAGAAGCAACACAGCACAGCGGACCGGGTTTGCGGGGGGGTCTGTGAGGAGGAGGAGGAGGAGAAGTGGGGGTTAAATGGCCCAAAATCTACCTTGACGACAATTTTCAAGGTTTCTCGACATGAGCAGAACAGGAGTCATGTCTTCCCTCCGACTGGAGATTAAACTTGAAGCCAGGCTCTTCATTTAACTGTAGATTGGGGCTATGACTGGAACTGCTGAGGGCCAGTAGCTGATATTTTGTGATTGTCTCAGCATTTCAGAGCACTGCAACATTTTGATCCTGCTTGACATTTCATTTGTCTGAAAATCAGCCGGCGTGCAGGGTGATTATCACAGGTGCTCCGTGCTCCTTGCCAGCTGTCACTCAGGCACAAATAACAAAAGACTCACTGATTTAGCAAGCGGGCGGCTGCCTTGTTTAGCATACTGAGCAGGACAGTGCCAGCTCGGCACAGCGCCATTTCCCTAAAACACATGCCTGCCTGGAAAATGGAAGAAAGAGAATATATTTCAACTGAAGCTGCATTTGTATTGATTTTCTGTCATGGACTCTGTGGGATCTTCATTATTGCACTGACGTTCCTGCTGCACTTCAGCACCCCAGTGTCCTGTCATAATCTTAAACAAAAAAAAACATTTTATTAATATTTATTTCTTGTTCATGCTTCCATGTGTTGTAAATTAATGAAGTAAACCGTTGTTACCTGGATTTTATTTCTCATTTATTCACCATAACAACAGCACTCAAAAATGTATCTAGCGTTCAACAAGCTAGATAGGTTATTTTTTATTGTATCAGTGGAAAGGTTTCTGCACTGATGTAAAATCCATAGTACAACTTGTGAGTGTAGTTGATGGACCAAGGCTGTTAGTGTTTAGAAAAAGAGTTTGCAGGTGAAATGCCCTTTGCCATACCAGCTACTTAAATTGCTGACCAGGCCACCAGAAGTGCCCTAGTATTGCGAAGGTCCACCGAGTGAGAAACTGAGATACCCTCAATTACGACACAGGAGAGAAGATTGGTAATTCAAAGGCTTTAATCATCAGATAACTGAACAGCTGCCGAGAAGTGTGCTCACCACATGCTGCCGAGTGAGCCTCATCTTATATACCGTTTCCTGGGGGCGGAGCCAGAGGCGGTGTCCCCCAGGGTTCCAAGCCCGGTCTTAAAGGGCCAATGTATTAAAGGCAAGGTACAGTTACAGCAGTTACTGATACCATTCATCTCATTCACCCCCTGTTTAAAAAAAAACACATAATCCGTCGGGGGTGAGGTGGAGTTATAAGTTCAATCTTTTGGGTGGTTTGACCGTCTGTGCTGACCTTCTCCGCTCCGCTGGTGGTCCTGTGGATACGGTCGGTTTCGATGATGGTATATCCGGGAGCATGGTTGACTGAGCCTTTGCCCGCCTTGGAGCTGGGGGGGGGGGGTTATCCGGGGTGACTAGGGTGATCGGTGTCGGCGCCGGCTGGGGGCAGAAGGCGCTATGGGGGGGGGGGGCGCTGTCGGGGTCGGCAGTCGGTGCGGGGAGGGGAGCGTCGGTAGGGGGGGGGTCGGTGGGGAAGCCGGCGGGGTCGGTGGGAGAGCCAGCGGGTGCCAGGTCTCGCAGGGAGACGGTATCCTGCCTGCCATCGGGGTGCTCAACGTAGGCGTATTGAGGGTTTGCATGTAGCAGTTGGACCCTCTCGACTATTGGATCTGTTTTATGGCTGCTCACGTGTCTCTGGAGTAGGACTGGTCCTGGAGTCGTCAGCCAACGTGGAAACAAGACCCCCAGAGCTGGACTTCCTGGGGAAGACAAACAAACAATTGTGAGGGGTCTGGTTCGTGGCCGTACAGAGGAGCGACCTAATGGAGTGCAGGGCATCGGGTAGGACATCCTGCCAGCGGGCGATTGGGAGACTCCTTGACCGTAGGGCTAAGAGGACAGCCTTCCAAACTGTCGCGTTCTCCCTCTCCACTTGCCCGTTTCCCCGCGGGTTATAGCTCGTCGTTCTGCTCAAGGCGATGCCCTTGCTGAGCAGATATCCACGCAGTTAATCGGTCATGAACGATGTACCCCGGTCGCTGTGGATATAAGCGGGGAAACCAAACAGTGTGAAGATGCTGTGCAGTGCCTTGATCGTGGAGGCCGAGGTCATAGCGGGGCAGGGGACAGCAAAAGGGAAGCGGGAGAACTCATCGATAACGGTGAGGAAATAGATGTTGCGGTTGGTGGACGGGAGGGGCCCTTTGAAGTCCATACTTAGTCGCTCAAAGGGCCCAGAGGCCTTTATCAGGCGGGCCCTGTCTGGTCGATACAATTGCGGTTTGCACTCCGCACAGATCTGGCATGCCTTAGTCTTGGCCTTGACCTCCTCTGTGGAGTAAGGTAGGTTGTGGGACTTGATGAAATGGGCAAGCTGGGTGACCCTCGGGTGGCAAGGTCATCGTGGATGGCTCTCAGGTGGTCTTTTTGCGCGTTGGCGCACGTGCCGCGGGACAGGGCATCCGGGGGCTCGTTGAGCTTCCCCGGGTGATATTTGATATCGTACGTATAGGTGGAGAGCTCTACCCTCCACCTCAGAATTTTGTCATTCTTTATTTTGCCCCGTTGTGCGTTATCGAACATAAAGGCAACCGACCATTGGTCGGTGACGAGGGTGAACCTCCTACCGGCTACGTAGTGCCTCCAGTGTCGCACGGCCTCCACTATGGCTTGTGCCTCCTTCTCGACTTCAGAGTACCGAATTTCCGAGGCGGTGATGGTTCGGGAGAAGAACGCTACTGGTCTGCCTGCCTGGTTGAGGGTAGCAGCCAGGGCGACGTCTGATGCGTCGCTTTCTACCTGGAAGTGAATGGCTTTGTCTACCACGTGCATGGTGGCCTTGATGATGTCGGCCTTGATATGGCTGAAAGCCGACTGGGCCTTAGTCGTCAGGGAAAAACCATGGTCTTAATGAGTGGTTGGGCTTTGTCCGCACATCTGGGGACCCACTGGGCCTAATGGGAGAAAAGCCCCAAGCACCATTTGAGTGCCTTGAGGCTATGGGGTCGGGGTCTGGGCCTAGGACCCCGTTTTCCACGACGTAGTCGAGGATGGCTAGCTGGGTTGTGTGGAACATGCATTTCTCTTTGTTATATGTGAGGTTGAGGGCCCGGGCAGTCTGAAGGAACTTCCTCAGGTTCGCGTTGTGGTCCTGCTGGTCATAGCCGCAGATGGTGACGTTGTCCAAGTACGGGAAGGTAGCCCATAAGCTGTACTGGTCCACCATTTGATCCATCGCCCTCTGGAAAACGGAGACTCCGTTTGTGACACCAAAAGGGACCCTGAGGAAATGAAACAGCTGACCGGCTGCTTCGAAAGCCACGTAGGGGCGGTCCTCTGGGCGGATAGGGAGTTGATGATAGGCCGATTTTAGGTCGACCGTGGAGAATACCCGATACTGGGCGAATTGAGTCACCATTTCCGCTATGCGGGGAAGTGGGTACGCATCGAGTTGCGTAAAGCGTTTTTGGTCTGTCTATAATCCACTACCATTCGTTGCTTTTCCCCGGAGCGGACTACCCATACTTGAGCCCTCCAAGGGCTGTTGCTGGCCTCTATGACCCGCTCTTCTAGTAGCCGCTGAACCTCTGACTTAATAAAAGTCATGTCTTGGGTACTGTACCGCCGACTCCTGGTGGCGACGGGCTTACAGTCGGGAGTGAGGTTTGCGAAGAGAGGGGGTGGCGCAACTTTGAGTGTCGCCAGGCTGCATACCGTGACTGAGGGCAGGGGTCCGCCGAACTTCAGCGTCAGCCTCCGGTGGCTGCACTGAAAGTCCAGACTGGGCAGCAGGGGGGAGCAGAGGTGAGGGAGGATGTAGAGTTTAAAACGGGTGTATTCAGCGCCTTGAATTGCGAGGTCAGCGACGCAATACCCCGTGATTTGTACCGAATGGGACCCTGAGGCGAGAGCGATAGTTTGGGAGGTGGGGTGGGTGCGCAGAGAGCAGCGCCTTACCGTGCCTGGATGGATAAAGCTCTCCGTGCTCCTGGAGTCGAATAGGCAGGGAGTGTCGTGGCCGTTGATTTGTACCCGCATCATTGAGTTCCACAGGTGCTTTGGTCGTGATTGATCGAGCGTGATCGCTCCTAGTTGCGGGTAGTCAGAGTCCTTGGTTAAGTCGGACTCATAAAATGGCCGCCTGGAGTCACAAAATGGCCGCCGCCATCAGTTTAACATGTTTCAGGGTTTGAAGATGGTCACCGCCAAGGTGGCCACCCCCATGACTCGCACGAGGTCGATGACGCGTTGGAAGTAGGCATGTCCGGCCGCCGCGCAGCCGCGTTGCGGGGCCTGTGAGTCCGGGAGCTTGATTTCTGGGCCTGGTGAGGCTTTTGTTTGCCGCCTTTGGGCCCAGCAAGGCAGACTTTAACGAAGTGCCCCTTCTTCCCGCAGTCATTGCAGATCGCGGAGCGGGCCGGGCAACGTTAACGTGGGTGCTGGCCTTGCCCACAGAAATAGCATGGGGAACCCCCGGAGTGAGCGGATCGTCGCGCGGCACAGGCCTATAGCGTGGCCGAGTCTGGAGGAGATCAAGAGGGATTTGCAAGGTCTGCGGAGTATGTACGGAGGTTACGGTGGGCCGTTTCTGGAGAAGAGGCGAGTATTACCGTGCCTTGGAGATCCTTTGCCCCATCTTCTAGGAGCCGCTGCCAGATGTACGAGGATCTGATACCGGACACAAGAGCATCGCGAATATGCAACTTCATGTTGGCTTCTGCCGTCACTGCTTTATGATTGCAGTTCCTCGCGAGCGCAGTGAGTCTCTCCACGTATTCGTCAGAGTTTCCCCGGAGCGCTGGCTGCAGGTTGAGAGCAAATGTCTGGCGTATACCTTGTTAATCAGCTTTACGAAGCGTTTCTTCAGTACATCGACCGCAGTTTCGTAGGTCGTAGCATTCTCGATTATGGAGGAGAGTCGATGGCCCACCCGGGCATGTAGTAATCTCAGCTTGCGAGCGCCGTCGACTTTAGTCCCTGAGGAGTCAAGATAGTCCTCAAAGCACCGGAGCCAATATTTAAAAAATTCCGGGGCCTCCTGCGACCGAGCGTCCAGGTTGAGTTTCTCCAGCTTTAGAGCACTGTCCATCTTGATGTGTCTGATGATTAAATTGAGATACCCTCAATTACGACACAGGAGAGAAGATTGGTAATTCAAAGGCTTTAATCATCAGAGAACTGAACAGCTGCCGAGAAGTGTGCTCACCACATGCTGCCGAGTGAGCCTCATCTTATATACCGTTTCCTGGGGGCGGAGCCAGAGGCGGTGTCCCCCAGGGTTCCAAGCCCGGTCTTAAAGGGCCAATGTATTAAAGGCAAGGTACAGTTACAGCAGTTACTGATACCATTCATCACAGAAACCTAACAAATTAAATCTCGCTGTCCGTTCCTACCACCAGCACTGCCACTGCACATCCTCCTTCCATCCCTCCACCTTTTCCTCCCCACCGTCTTTGTAGTAAGCAATCCTTCAACCATTCTTCCACCTAAATCGTGCATTTTCCCAGTGGGTTATGTCATATATTGACATGCATTGTAATGCAAGTGAAGAGGCTTGTTGACCCTCAAGATATAAGAATGGCCAAGACATGCAAGTGGTGTTAATTAGGGCAGCATGGTGGTGCAGTGGTTAACACTGCTGCCTCAAGGTGCTGAGATCCCAGGTTCGATCTTGGGTGGCAGGTTAACGCAGGGGTTAGCTCTGTGGCTTCACAGCGCCAAGGTCCCAGGCTCGATTCCCGGCTTGGGTCACTATCTGTGTGGAGTTTGTACGTTCTCCACTGGAGTGACTGCATGGGTTTCCTCAGGGTGCTCCGGTTTCCTCCCACAAGTCCGAAAAAAATTCAATCGAATAACTGTGAGGTGATGTACTTGGGCAGGACAAACAAGGCAAGGGCCTACATGATAAATGGCAGGACCCTGGAAAGCACCAAGGATCAGGGGGACCTTGGTGTGCATCTACAATGGTCCCTTCAGGTAGCAGAGCAGGGGAATACAGTAATTAAGAAGGCATATGATATACTTGCCTTTATTAGGCGAGGCATTGATTTTAAGAGCTGGGAGGTTATGTTAGAAGTGTATAAAATGTTAGTTAGGCCACAGTTAGAGTACTGTGGGCAGTTCTGGAATCCACATTACAGGAAGGATGTGATAGTACGAGAGGAGATTTACAAGGATGTTACCTGGGCTGAAGAGTGTTAGTTATGAAGAAAGATTGGATAGACTTGGATTGTTTACCTTGGAGCAGAGGAGACTGAATGGGTGGGAGGGGGGGGGGGGGGGGGGGAGAGAGAGAGAGAGAGAGAGAGAGAGAGAGAGAGGACATAATTGAGATGTATAAAATTGTGAGGGGCATAGATAGAGTAGACAGGAACAAACTTTTCCCCTTGTTGGCGGAGATCAATGACCAGGTAGCATTGATTTAAGGTAAGGGCAGGAGGTTTAGAGGGCATTTGAGGAAAAGCCTTTTTACCGAGAGGGTGGTGGGAGTTTGCCTAAAGGGTGGTGGAGGCAGAGACCCTCATACCATTTCAGAAATATTTAGATGTGCACTTGCAATCCCAGGGCATACAAGGCTATGGACTAAATGCTGGAAAATGGGATCAGAATGTTTGGGTGGTTGTTTTTCACCAGCACAGATGCGATGGGCCAAAGGGTCTTTTCTATGCTTTATGATTCTATTACTCCATGACTAAGTATGCTGCAGACCAACATGGTGCAGATTTGTATTGCATTGTAGGGCCATGACTAGGGTATCTGTCATTCTGTTTAACAGGGCAAACAAGTTGGTATTCCAAGTCTTCATGGCCACGGTTATGGCCTTGTAAGGGTCCTTCCTGTGTGTTCGCTGCATATTTCCTTATTTCCCCTTTCTTTTGTTTTGCTGTTGCATTTCTAATCTCTGGATAATTAATGGGCATGCCACTTTAAGACAAGCAACCTATGAGGAGGTTAATTTAAACAGAAGTATCTGGAAGACTGTGCTGGTTTGGACTGGTGATTGCAGACTGGCCAGTATCAGTGAGGACTCAGTTTGATTGATTTGGCTGGTGGTCAATGAGTGGGCCCGGAGGGATGTGCTCTGCCCGGTAACAGGTAGTGATTGGATATTATTCCACTGGAAGGTTTTTTAGAGTCCCAAGGTTCCAGTTTGGTTTCAGTTTTGATTCTGGCAGCCTGATGAAGATATTTAACTAGCTCTCTCTACAAGGCACTAATGACCTCCAGAAAGCCACTGTGAGGGTTGACTCTCCCTCCAGCAAGTCTGGGTCCCATTCTCTTGAGACTGCAGAGGCCTGAAGATGAACCACGAACTGAGGGCAAGGTTTGAGGAAACAACCTCTCTGCCTCTCCAGGAAAGGTGTGAGCAAGGTGCATTTTAAAAGCGTCAGGAAAACCAGTATGGGCTGCAACACAAAGACTTTAATATACAAGCTTACTGTGAGGAATGCATGCTGGGAACCATCATCTGAAGCAAAGACTCTTTTCTCTATCACTTACGTTTTTCCCCCTTTTTGCACTCATTTGTATTTATCTCTCTGGCGTGTGTATGTGGAGGGTGGGGATGCAAGTTAAAGTAGAAGTTAGGTACTTATTAATATTTAGTCAACTGTATCTGCTACATATTTCATCATTATTCTTGTTATAAATAAGCAGTAGTTGTAATTATTGGGCCACCAAGGGCCAAAAGCTTTGCGTATTTTTATATGAATAATTAATTAATTCACTTGTGTTGTGACTCCGGGGCATGTGGGGCTGGTCCTAATTGCGCACTAACAGCCTGCACGGCAGCATGGTGGCACAGTGGTTAGTACTGCTGCCTCACAAAGCCGGGGACCTGGATTCAATTCTGGCCTTGGGTGACTGTCTGTGTGGAGTTTGCATATTCTCCCTGTTCTGTGTGGGTTTTCTGCGGGTCCTCCATTTTCCTCCAACAGTCCAAAGATGTGCAGGTTAGGTAGATTGGTTATGCTAAATTGCCCCTTAATGTCCAGGGATGTGCAGGTTAGGTGGATTGGCCATGATCAATATGCAGGGTTATGAGGATGGGGTGTGGGAGTGAGTCAGGGTCGAGTGCCCGATCGGATGGCTGATGAAGACTCGATAAGCCAATGGCCTCCTTCTGCACTTTAGGGATTTTACGGATTCTAGTCTATGGATTTGGGAGCCGTGCTTGATGCGCCATGGAATCAGCCTCTTTCTCCATGGCAGACATTCTTGCTATTCTCTGTCTCATCAATCTATCGGCAATCGGGCTGGTCTCCTCTATCCTCTCTGTGTAGATCAAGTGTGCAAAGCATGTCTGCCAGCACCTGGCTATGTTGCTGATGCATCTTTAGCATTCTTCTCCAAGAATAACCACTGAGGCTTAACAATTACACCCAACTGAGCAAACCTCGGAGCCCTCGGATGTGAACTTTTTACCACTGTCTCTGCCAAGTGCCCACCTCCACTTGTGAGGTATAAATCGCCAGGTGAAAACCCAATTATCTTTCTAATTGGACCCATTGAAATATGAATGTCAATGCTAAGATCCTGTAATGGTGTCACTTCGATGTTACATACTTCTGATCACTGTAATCAGGAAAATCAATATTGAATACCTGTAAATGATTGAACTGGCTAATCTATCATGAGAGGATCTCACGACAAATCATGAGGTTACATGGAGAATTCTCAGCACTATTTTTCATGATTCATTGGCCTCATTCTTTTGTGAAGATCTTTTTAATAAGGTATATAAAAACTTATTCTCTTTTGTCACCTGAAAATAAGGATAAAGCCAGTTGACAACAAATTTGTAAATAGTACATTTGTCTCGACGCAATGATAATTCTTGTGAAAGACAAATGGTGTATTGGAGTATTTTCTATTTTACTTCATAGTATCCACCATCTTCACTTTTATTTTACCTGTATCAAGCTGTAAAGCTATTCCATTGGATCTTACAACATAGAAGGAGGTCATTCAGCCATTCATGCCTTTTTCATCTCTTTGAAAGAGCTATCCAATTAGTCCCAGTATGCTGATCTTTCCCGAAACCTTTCCTTTCAGTTAGTCTTTAATATAGTCCATAAAAATGCAGTTTTTGTTTACAGCGGTAGCTAAGGGTCTCCAATCACTCTGTAAACAGATTTGAGTCCCCAGGTAACTTAAATAAAATCTAAAGTCTGGCTGTTTTACAGACAATAACGGACAGGTACAAATGTCCATAGTTGACTTGTGCTCTTTTTTTTTACTTCTCAGCAAATAAGACGTGCAAGTGTGACATGCAATACTGTAATAATGATTTGACAAGCCCAAAACATTTGGGCATGATGTGGATTGTGGTAAAACATTGGATGTAATAAAGTCTGGTCTCAGAGAGGTCAGCAGATACAGAGAGTGATGAATTTGTGCCAAGGATGTCAAGATATCAAAAGCTGTTTTCTGTAGGAAACAGTTATTAACTTGTTTACTGTATAACCGCGGGGGCCATTGCATGGAATTGTAATCTTACAGCCGAAAATTGCTTAACCCTTTTTCCACCAAGATTCCCTGCCACTGCTGGCTCATATTCAACACCAAGTAAATAGAAACATTTCAGCAAACAGAATTAAGAAAAGCATGAGCATAGAGATGAGAAAAGACCAATCAGCCCCTTGAGATTACTCAATAAATGGTTCCTAATTTGGGGTTTACTGTAATCTTAGAATATGCTTTTCCTACATTAAAGAAAGAACCTTCCTACCAACATGTCCTCAAATTATTGTCATGACCAATTTGTTTAAGTGCAAAGGGCACTTTAAGTTTCTTTTCACGGCCATGCATGTGAGGTAACGTAAAGGGGCTGACTAGTGCATGATCTGTGTGGAACCTTTCAGGTAGATGGGTAGCTGCATTTAGAGCAGTGGTTAGCAACTGTGGGTCATGGAAGCCCCCCCCCCCCTCATCTAAGTCAGCAATGGCGACTGTCGAGAGGGGCATCTGGCGGGACAGTCCTCGGTCCAATGGATTGAAGGCACCAAACAGCAAAGGGGTAGAAGATGAGCCTAAAGCATCCTTCAGTCTGGAGTTTATGCACCACTTTGGCTTAAGTGTAACTCAGTCACGAACTGAGAGTGGGGAACAATTCGGAGATGAGTGGCAGCTTCAAATTGTACTGTGTTCCTGCTCCTATACTCCTGTTCGCAGGCACGAACAACTAAGACCAAAAAGTGGGAGGTGGCAATGGTTGGACGGGGGTGGTTATGGAAAAAGTGCTGATTACTGTTTGGGGGCTGTTGAGAGAGAGAAGCTGATAACTGTGTGTGGTGGTGATGGTGGAAAAGAGGATTACTGTGTGTGTGGCGGAGGGGTTTTGATTACAGTGTGGGGCATTGGGAGAGAGGCTGGATACTGTGTGTGTGTAGGGTGGGGAGGTGGGAGAGGAGATCCTGTAAATCCTGTAAATCAATTTAAAAAAAATTAATGTGGGTGTCATTGGTTTGGCCAGCATTTATTGCCCATCCCTAGTTACCCTTCAGAAAGCGGTGTGAGCTGCCTTCTTGAACTACTGCAGTATATGTGGTGTAGGTACACCCCCAGTGCAGTTAGGGAGGGAGTTCCAGGATTTTGACCCAGCGACAGTGAACGAACGGTGATATATTTCTACGCCGGGGTGGTGAGTGACTTGGACGGGAATCTCCAGATAATGGGGTTCCCATGCATTTACTTCCCTTGTTCTTCAGGATAGTGGTGATCGTGGGTTTGGAAGGTGCTGCCGAAGGAACTTTGGTGAGTTCCTGCATTGCATCTTATAGATGGTACACACGGCTACCACTGTTCGTTGGTGGTGGAGGGATTGAATATTTGTGGGAGACATAGCAATCAAGCGGGCTGCTTTGTCCTGGATAGTGCCAAGCTTCTAGAGTGTTGTTGGAGCTGCACTTATCCTGTAAAGTGGAGAGTATTCCATTCCACTCCTTTTTTTAAATATTAAAAAAAAAAAATTTAGAGTACCCAATTCATTTTTCCAATGGAGGGGCAATTTAACGTGTCCAATCCATCTACCCTGCACATCTTTGGGTTGTGGGGATGAAACCCACGCAAGCATGGGGAGAATGTGCAAACTCCACATGGACAGTGACCCAGTGCCGGGATCAAACCTGGGACTTCGGCGCCGTGTGGCAGCAGTGCTACCCACTGCGCCACCATGCTGCCCTTTCCATTCCACTCCTGACTTGTGCCTTGTAGATGGTGGACAGGTTTTTTGGGGTGTGGGGGGGGGGGGGGGGTCAGGAGGTGAGTTACTTGCTATAGAATTCCTAGCTTTTGACCTGCCTTGGTAGCCATAGTGTTAATATGGCTAGTCCAGTTCAGTTTCTGATCAATGGTAATTCCCAGGATGTTGATTGTGGGGGGATTCAGCGATGGTAATGCCATTGAATGTCAAGCTGTAATGGTTAGATCCTCTCTTGTAGCTGATGGTCATTACCTGGCACTTACCTGATGCAAATGTAACTTGCCACTTGTCAGCCCAAGTTTTGATATTAGATATAACTGTATGTATGTGTGGTCGGGAGGGATTAATTTGTGTTGTGGGTAAAGGGGCACTGATTACAGTGTGGGGGGAGAGGAACTGATTACAATTTGTCTGGTGGGATGGGGGGGGAGAAGGCTTTGCTGAGCACTTCAAATAAGATATCATCCAGCACACCAGATGGCAGTCTATTCATCAAGTTGACAACTTCAACTGTGAAGGATATGGGAGCAATTCTCCTGCCTCGATATGCTCTCACTCAAGCAAAACTAGGCTGGTGAATAGCGGGAGAGGCAGTAAACGAGAACTGCGCCAAGCGGCAAATAGCTTGTGTTGCAACCAGCCGCTCCCGTAAGTGAAATTGGGATCTCGCCACAGCGTGGCAAGAAACCGATTATTACCACTTAAGTCGCATTTCCATACAATTAATGGAAAGCCACCCCTGATCCTTCCCATCAGTCAGTGGACTCCCCAGTAAGTGGTCACGCTGGCGCCGATTGGTACTCCTTTTTAAAAACTTGGTAGAAGGGCTTCTGTGGGGAGCAGAGGAGGTGAGAAGCCACCCCAGTGCTAGGCGGGGGCTGGGGGTCTCTCGGCTGGGGATGGGGGACCGCCCACAGGGGTGGGCCACTACGGGAGGGTAGGGGGAGCGCTGGGGGAACAACCATGGGGGGGCAAATGCTCTCGGCACAACCATGCCAACCCCTGGATCGTGTTTACTTGTTCCAGGGCAACCCTTGTCCCTGCCCGTCTGTCCCAATAATTACCCGTAACCCCCACAGACAGCTGAGGCCTCTGGTCGTGTGACTGAAGGCTACTGCAAAGAGGGAATTGGCAGTCGTAGTTAAGTGAGCACTTTGCACAACCCAAGTGGATTCCCGTAGATGGACTGGCCATGTAGCATGTGGGAGTCACCCAGTCCAGGTGACATTACGAGCGGGTTTCCAGGGTACAGGGTCTAGGTCCAGTGAGGGGGGCCCACTGTGGCCCGTTGTGCGTGGGCAGGGCATTCTGGGCTGGGGGGGATTAATGGGGAAATGGAGAGTCCCAGGGTAGGAGCCACCGCTGTTTTTCAGTCTAACACCTACTCCCAATTCCTTACAGATATTGAACCCTGCGGCAGGGAAGTTGGACGCAGAATTTGCCCGGGTGGTGCGACTGCTTGGCCGGGCGGCCAAACGCCAGAGAAGTCCCAGGCTCTGGGTAACACTTTTGCTTCACAGCGCCATGGTCCTAGGTTTGATTCCTGTCTTGGGTCACTGTCTGTATGGAGTCTGCACATTCTCCTCGTGTTTGTGTGGGTTTCTTCCGGGTGCTCCGGATTCCTCCAATAAGCCCTGAAAGACGTGCTGTTAGATTAATTGGACATTCAGAATTCTCCCTCTGTGTACCCAAACAGGCCGGAATGTGGCAACAGGGGGCTTTTCACAGTAACTTCATTGCAATGTTAATATAAGCCGACTTGTGACAATAATGATTATAATAAAAACATCACTCCAGGGTGCTAAGACTGTGTCAGGACCATTAGGGGGTGATGATAACACACAGAGAGCTGAGCGGCAGTGCTCCTCAATCTGTGCCATAGTCTGATCCCTGCCTATCTGCTGAGTGCTCGCACATACCCACGGTGTGCCGGGGTGGGGAAGGTGGGTGCCTGGAGAGCTGGGGCAAGGGTTTGGAGGTCAACCCGCATTGCAGGAGAAGGTGACAGAGGCATCATATTAGTTGTACACAAGGGTGTTTAATGTGTAATAAAATTCCACACTCTCCCGATGGTGCTGCCCCCCAACCCCTACCTACCCCCCACCCGCCCTCCCTCTCCCCGGTGCTCTCAGTGATCCTCGATGTGCTTGGCCTCCCTGGCTCGATTGCTATGTCTAGCTATCTTTCCAGGATGCACATCTGTGGTGGCGGCAGCCATTTCCTTACCTCGTCCTGTTGCCTTTGATGTCCCTGGCAGGCATCCTTTGAGAGCTCTGGGGCCGGAAGGACCCGGCGCATTTGTAGGCAGCACATGCACATCCGTGCCGCCCTGTCCTGTGTGCTGGCTAGGAGACACGGCATCAGCAGAGGGGTGGAACCCGGGGATGCAGATGTCCACCGTCGCTGCTCCATTGAATGAGTCCGGGTTGGCACCCAGTGCCGCCTCCTCCAAATTGGGTCCCATAGGGCCCTGGGGTACAACTAGGGACACAGGGGCAGTTGGTTTGAACCCCGGCTGCCCCTACACCATCTGGCTCTGCTAGCCCTGGCGGTTCCACATGGTCCACACCATCGTGTCAACGCCCTCGGCGATGCTCCTCAGTGATTGGGATGTTCTCTGCAGCGCCTCGGCAATGCCCACCTGCCACCTGCGACTGGGACAAGGGGCTGGATCCTCCGACCGCCCGCCGGGTTGGAGAATCGCGAATGAATATATACAGATTTGTGCCCTAGCCCCTATGTGTAAACTGTACCCATGCCAACTTAACTAGTGTTGGACTTCCTGGCCTTATGGACTCTAATGCTTTATCTCGGTGGATTTTCAGACATTACAGCGGGGGTGGAGGTGGCCTGCTGTGAATCCAGCCCTGCGACCTGAGGCGGAGGGGGGGGGGGGGGGGGGGGGGGGGAGAGGAGGGGGGGGGGGGAGGCGGGGAGTGGATGGGAGGTAGAGTGCGGTGGGTGGGGGTGAGTGTGGTGTGGTGTTAAGTGTGGTGTGGTGGTGAGGGTGGTGTGGGGTGATCGTGGTGGCGGGGTTGGAGGGGGTTCGCACACGTGTCATGGAACTGCAAATAAGTGGAGTCTCACTTCCTCACCTGCGGCCGAGCTCCACCTTGGCAACCTCCCATTCCCCCAGGCCACCAAGCACGTCCAAGGCCCTCTGCTCGGCCATGGTGAGGGGCCACAGGTCCAGCAGTCCCTCCTGTCTTCTCCCGCTCCCGGCAGTTGTGTGCGGCCTTTCCCGGGCGAAGTGGGGAGCGGAGAAAACAGAAAATGACAGTCCGACTAATTCAGCCCAGAGGGTGGGTAGCGGGTGGTCTCAGTGGCGAGGTCCCCGGCCATGGTGGACGATATGGGTACTGGCATGTGGGGTAGGGTGGGAGGGGTCGAATATCCTCCGGGTTGGGGGTGACGTTGGATTGCGGGTGTGTGGGACGCGTGTTAGTGCCAGGGGTGCTGCCTACTCACCCTAGCCGCCCTGAGAGTTGTGTAGTTTCTTTCAGTACTGTTGGCCGGTCTGGACCGTGTTGCTGGTGGTGCTGACCGTCTCTGCCACCTGCGCCCAAGCACGACAAACGGTGGCAGCTTGCAGCCTCCTTCGCGGGCCGGGGTGCGGGGTCATCCAACCCTCCTCCACCGCATCCAGGAGGTTCTCCAGCTTGGCGTTGGTGAAGCTCTCCTTGCTGCTATCTTGTTGGCTGGGATGGTGTGTTTAGGAAGTTAAGCTAGTCTTGTCAGCCTCTTGAGTGTCAATCGCGAAATCGGCGAGTCCGGCACCATTCTCAGTGGAATCGATTGTGTTCCATGTGGCGCCAGTGCTAGCCCCTTAACAGTGGCAGAATTGGTCCAGGTACGGCGGCAGTTTTGTTGTTGTGAATGTCCACAAATTCTGCGTTGGCGTCAACACTTAGTCTCAGAAACTGAGAATCCCGCCACGTATGTTAGCTCTTGGAATGATGGGTGATAACATGTAAACTAATCAAAATTAGGTCTAATCCTAAAACCTAGATTTTTAGGTGTAGTTTTGAAGAAATCATTCTTTTTGCTGGCATACACATGCTGAAACACCAGCGTAAGATTCACACAGATTGTTTACAGCTATAATCTGAGTGGTGGGAGTTTTCATTTTGAGCGATATTTGTATCTGGCCTCAAATTTATGGGTGTGATTTTTATATTGACACAGTATCACGATGGATTACATTAATATGGAATGGATTTCCTCACGCAATTTGACTTACTAAGTGTGAGGTTTACCATCTGGTAATCTTGGACTGCACATCCGATATTCCAGTGCTATCCAGAGAGCTTCTTTTGGGGGAAAGGGAAACAAAAAATGAACTTACAAGATGCTGAAGAAAATTATGCAGATGTTTTATGGAAACAAGTGACTCTTTGAAAGCTGAGTCACCGGCATTGTGTAAATTGACGTTAAATTTTGCCTGTGATTAATACTATCACAACATCGAGCCAAAATACATGAAGAGAGATGGCTTGTTTATTTTAGTAGATGTACCTAATTTGTAGGAAAAATCCTACATATGAAATTCCAGTGATGCAAAATGGTATTTTTACGAACCAAGTTGACGCTATTACTGAGGGGAAGATCCCAGAATTGAACTCTGGCTCAAAAAAAACATTGTAAGAGGATGTGCCAGAGCAGAATCACAGGACTGCTAATTAGTCTTAAAAGCAAGAAAAAAAAATAGTTATTAAACAAGAAAAGCTTGATTGTGGCTGTCATTTTACAACCGTATTCAATGACGATGCACCAATGTCGTGGTTTTCCCGACAGCAATGGGTGCGTTCAATGGGAAACTCCATTGACAACTGTGGGACCAAATGATCCTGCCAAAGGGCCAATGGCAGGCCGCCTCGGCCAGTTCAAAACACGTATTGCATGGAAAATCTTGTCTGAGGATATATTGCTCCTTTACTCCCACATATCTTGACAAGATACACGGATTTTGAGGATAACATGATTTACAAAGCATGGGAGGAATTCTCCGACCCCCCGGGGTCGCCAGGCCCCAGTGCCGGTCGGCGGGCCCCCCGCGGCGATTCACCGGCCCGCGATGGGCCGAAGTCCCGCCGCTGACAGGCTTCTCCCGCCGGCGGGAATCAAAACACCTACCTGACCGGCGGGATTGGCGGCGCGGGTGGGCTCCGGGGTCCTGGGGCGATCTGGCCCCGAGGGGGTGCCCCCACGGTGGCCTGGCCTGCGATCAGGGCCCACCGATCGGCCGGCGGGCCTGCGCCGTGGGGGCACTTTTTTCCTTCCGCCCCGCCATGGTCTCCACCATGGCGGGGCAGAACAGACCCCCTTCCCTGCGCATGCACCGGTATGACATCAGCAGCTGCTGACACACCGGCGCATGCGAGAACGTCCGCCGGCCGGCGAAGGCCTTTCGGCCCCGGCTGGCGGGGCGCCAAAGGCTGTTCGTGCCTGCCGGCGGAGCGGGAGCCACTCCAGCGCAGGCCTAGCCCCTCAATGTGAGGGCTTGGCCCCCAAAGGTGCGGAAAGCACCTTTGGGGAGGCCCGATGCCGGAGTGGTTCACGCAACTCCATCCCGCCGGGACCCCCCGCCCCGCTCGGTAGGGGAGAATCCCGGCCCATGTCTTAGGCTATAATAGTCTCAATAAGACAGTCCCTTTAAACACACAGCCTGGTTATGGTCAGACACATTCCACTCTGAACCTGAGTGAATTCTGTGGATTTCTCCTCAAAATCCCCCCAAATGATTTTTGTACCTTTTGCAACATTGTCTCACTGAACTCAGGCTTCCACATGACTGACCTGCATTCAAAAACACATAATATTAATCTTAGTTTAAATAATGCTTTCCCTCAGCCGCTTCCATCAAAGTTTCACTTCCAGGTTTTACATCTCCCTCTTCAGGATTCCTTTGTTTTGACTGTTTTTAAAATAAATTTAGAGTACTCAATTTTTTTTCCAATTAAGGGGCAATTTATCGTGGCCAATTCACCTACAATGCACATCTTTGGATTGTGGGGGTGATACCCATGCAGACATGGGGAAAATATGCAACTCCACGCGGACAATTACCCGGGGCTGGGATCGAACCTGGGTCCTCGCCACCGAGAGGCAGCAGTGCTAACCACTGCACCACTATGTCGCCCGTTTTGTTTTGACTGTTACACAATTTTTTTTCCAGAACTACATCAAGATGGTACCAAACCTTTCAAGTCTGCTTTCCCACTTTCAATCTGGTTACTGCAGCTGTCTCTTCAATTCCGAACACTTAACTGCTTTTCCCTGGAATTCTCCTGAACAGTACCTTATTTAACTTCTAGGTCTCTGTTCCCTAACTTCAGTCTTCCTAAGAAATTCTTTCTGACCGAATTCCCTTGTTGTCTGCACTTTATTTAGTTCTTTGAGAAGTCCCCTTCATGCCCAACTTTCCTTCTGGCAGAGCTGAGAGATGTTCACTCCCTGGCTTCCTATCTCTGACTGAAATATATCCTGCTAAAACCTAAACTCAATACCTACCTGAAAGGTGCCCCCGGTTGCGAAGCAATGTCTTTATGCTTCTGCAAGCTTGTTTACTTTGAACACCGTAACCCTCTCTAAGCACAACAGAAGCGCAGTTTGATCTAAGGAAACACCACACATACAAACACCTTTGTCTGGCATGAATTTAGCTATAGGTTTAGCCTTCCTTACAGAGAAAAACTATATTAAACCCACTTAAAACTATAGTTCTTTTATCTAGAGGGGATGGCAGGAAAGGCAGTACAATGCTCCTCCTGCAGAATGTTTGAGGTGAAGGACGCCATCAATGTCCTGGCTGATTTCACCTGTAGGAAGTACACCCATCTCCAGCTCCTCAGAAACCGTGTTAGGGAACTGGAGCTGGAGTTGGATGAACTTTGGATCATTCGGGAGGCAAGGTGGTCATAGATAGAAGCTTCAGGGATGTAGTTACTCCTGGGAATGAAGCTAGACGGGTGATGGTGACAGGGGATGGGAGTCAGTACAGGGATCCCCTGTGGTCGTTCCCCTTAGTAACAAGTATACCGCTTTGGATACTGGTGGGGGAAGACTTAACAGGAGTAAACCTTGGGGGACAGGTCTCTGGCACAGAGTCTGTCCCTGTTGCTCAGAAGGGAAGGGGGGAGAGGAGTAGAGCATTAATCATTGGGGGATAGATAGGAGAATCTGTGGGAATGAGAGAATCTCGCAGTTGGTGTGTTGCCTCCCAGGTGCCAGGGTCCACGATGCCTCAGATCGTGTTTTCGGGATCCTTAAGGGGGAGGGGGAGCAGCCCCAAGTCGTGGCCCACATAGGCACCAACGACATAGGTAGGAAAAGAGATAGGGATGTAAGGCAGGAATTCAGGGAGCTAGGGTGGAAACTTAGATCTAGAATAAACAGAGTTATTATCTCTGGGTTGTTACCCGTGCCACATGCTAGTGAGACGAGGAATAGGGAGAGAGAGCAGTTGAACACGTGGCTACAGGGATGGTGCAGGAGGGAGGGTTTCAGATACCTGGATAATTGGGGCTCATTCTGGGGTAGGTGGGACCTCTACAAATGGGATGGTCTACACCTGGACCAGAGGGGTACAAATATCCTGGGGGGGGGGGGAATGTGCTAATGCTCTTCGGGAGGGTTTAAACTAATTCAGCAGGGGGTTGGGAACCTGAATTGTAGCTCCAGTATATAGGAGGTTGAGAGCAGTGAGGTCATGAGTAAGGTTTCAAAGTTGCAGGAGTGTACTGGCAGGCAGAAAGGAGGTTTAAAGTGTGTCTACTTCAACGCCAAGAGCATCTGGAATAAGGTGGGTGAACTTGCGGCATGGGTTGGTACCTGGGACTTCGATGTTGTGGCCATTTCGCATGGAATGGTTGTTGCAGGTTCTGGGGTTTAGATATTTCAGTAATCTCAGGGAAGGTGGTAAAAGAGGGGGAGGGGTGGCATTGATAGTCAAGGACAGTATTACGGTGGCAGAAAGGAGGTTTGATGAGGACTCGTCTACTGAGGTAGTATGGGCTGAGGTTAGAAACAGGAAAGGAGGTCACCCGGTTGGGAGTTTTCTATAGGCCTCCGAAAAGTTCCAAAGATGTAAAGGAAAGGATTGCAAAGATGATTCTGGACAGGAGCAAAAGTAACAGGGTAGTAGTTATGGGGGACTTTAACTTTCCAAATATTGACTGGAAACGCTATAGTTCGAGTACTTTAGATGGGTCCGTTTTTGACCAATGTGTGCAGGAGGATTTCCTGACACAGTATGTAGATAGGCCAACGAGAGACGAGGCCACATTGGATTTGGTACTGGGTAATGAACCAGGACAGGTGTTAGATTTAGAGGTGGGTGAGCACTTTGGTAATAGTGCCGCAGGGCAAGAGTTACAGCTGGGGGAAAGGCAATTACGATGCGATGAGGCAAGACTTAGGATGCATAGGATGGGGAGGGAAACTGCAGGGGATGGGCACAATTGAAATGTGGAGCTTGTTCAAGGCACAGCTACTGCGTGTCCTTGATAAGTATGTACCTGTCTGGCAGGGAGGAAGTGGTCGAGCGAGGGAACCGGGGTTTACTATCGTAGTTGAATCACTTGTCAAGAGGAAGAAGGAGGCATATGTAAAGATGAGACGTGAAGGTTCAGTTAGGGCACTCGAGAGTTACAAGTTCGCTCGGAAGGACCTAAAGAGAGAGCTAAGAAAAGCCAGGAGGGGACATGAGAAGTCTTTGGCAGGTAGGATCAAGGATAACCCGAAAGCTTTCTCTAGGTATGTCAGGAATAAAAGAATGACTAGGGTAAGAGTAGGGCCAGTCAAGGACAGTAGTGGAAAGTTGTGCGTGGAGTCCGAGGAGTTAGGAGAGGTGCTAAATGAATATTTTTCGTCAGTATTCACACAGGAAAAAGACAATTTTGTCGAGGAGAATACTGAGATACAGGCTACTAGACTAGAAGGGTTTGAGGTTCATAAGGAGGCGGTGTTAGCAATTCTGGAAAGTGTGAAAATAGATAAGTCCCCTGGGCTGGATGGGATTTATCCTAGGATTCTCTGAGAAGCTTGGGAAGAGATTGCTGAGCCTTTGGCTTTGATCTTTATGTCATCATTCTTGACAGGAATAGTGCCAGAAGACTGGAGGATAGCAAATGTTGTCCCCTTGTATAAGAAGGGGAGTAGAGACAACCTCGGTAACTATAGACCAGTGAGCCTTACTTCTGTTGTGGGCAAAGTCTTGGAAAGGTTCATAAGAGATAGGATTTATAATCATCTGGAAAGGAATAATTTAATTAGCGATAGTCAACACGGTTTTGTGAAGGGTAGGTCGTGCCTCACAAACCTTATTGAATTATTTGAAAAGGTGACCAAACAGGTGGACGAGGGTAAAGCAGTTGATGTGGTGTATATGGATTTCAGTAAAGCATTTGATAAGGTTCCCCATTGTAGGCTATTGCAGAAAATACGGAGGCATGGGATTCAGGGTGATTTAGCAGTCTGGATCAGAAATTGGCTAGCTGGAAGAAGACAAAGGGTGGTGGTTGATGGGAAATGTTCAGCCTGGAGTTCAGTTACTAGTGGTGCACCACAAGGATCTGTTTTGGGGCCACTGCTGTTTGTCATTTTTAAAAATGACCTGGAGGAGAGCGTAGAAGGATGGGTGAGTAAATTTGCAGATGACACTAAAGTCGGTGGAGTTGTGGACACTGCGGAAGGATGTTGCAAGTTACAGAGGGACAAAGATAAGCTGCAGAGCTGGGCTGAGAGGTGGCAAATGGAGTTTAATGCAGAAAAGTGTGAGGTGATTCATTTTGGAAGGAATAACAGGAAGACAGAGTACTGGGCTAATAGTAAGATTCTTGATAGTGTGGATGAGCAGAGAGATCTCGGTGTCCATGAACATAGATCCCTGAAAGTTGCCACCCAGGTTGATAGAGTTGTTAAGAAGGCGTATGATCTGTTAGCTTTTATTGGTAGAGGGATTGCGTTCGCAACCATGAGGTCATGTTGCAGCTGTACAAAACTCTGGTGCGGCCGCATTTGGAGTATTGCGTGCAGTTCTGGTCGCCGCATTATAGGAAGGATGTGGAAGCATTGGAAAGGTTGCAGAGGAGATTTACCAGAATGTTGCCTGGTATGGAGGGAAGATCTGATGAGGGAAGGCTGAGGGACTTGAGGCTGTTTTTGTTAGAGAGAAGAAGGTTAAGAGGTGACTTAATTGAGGCATACAAGATGATCAGAGGATGAGATAGGTTGGACAGTGAGAGCCCTTTTCCTCGGATGGTGATGTCTAGCACAAGGGGTCATAGCTTTAAATTGAGGGGAGATAGATATAGGACAGATGTCAGAGGTAGGTTCTTTACTCAGAGAGTAGTAAGGGCGTGCAATGCCCTGCCTGCAACAGTAGTGGACTCGCCAACATTAAGGGCATTTAAATGGTCATTGGATAAACATATAGATGGTAAGGGAATAGTGTCGATGGGCTTTAGAGTGATTTCTCAGGTAGGCGCAATATCGAGGGCTGAAGGGCCTGTACTGCGCTGTAATGTTCTATGTTCTATACCGTGGGCAGAATTCTCTGATAATGGGATTATGTCCCCACCCCCTGCAAGAAAACGGGCACGAATCACTCTGGACTTTCCTGGAGAAAGTCCAGAGTGAATCTCCTACCTGTAGGGGGCTAGCAGTCTGTAGGGCCCAGAGTTCTCCTCACAGCTCTGGCTGCTGATATGGGCCCTGTATTTCCGGCCGGGGGCCCGCACATGCACGCGGGGGCGGCCTGCAGTGGCGGACCCGTGCAACATGGCGGACCTACACCGTGGACCGGCCCCGCCAATATAGGCCCCCCTCAGATCGCGCGTACCCTCCAAACGGTGGCCCTCGATCACGTGCCTGGCCGTTCTGGAGGCCCGCCCGCCCCCCCAGTGACGGATGCCCCCGCCCCCCCACCAGGGCGACTGAGTCCACAGCCACCACTCCGAGTGCCCGCCGGGTGGAACTATGAGTGAACTACTCTGGCGGGAACTCGGCCAGTTGCCGGTGGAGAATCGCCGCTGGGGCCTCTTTCAATGGCCCCCGACCAGTGCCGCGCCAACAGCGCGCACGAGATTGGCGGCGATTCTCCGGTCCCCGGATAATTGCGGGAGCGGCGTCGGACCTGATCATGGGTCTGACACCCATTCTCCGCCCCTGTGCCAAGTGGCATTGCAGCGCGGAGGCTTGGTGAATCCTGGCCCGTATTTCCAATATTTACCATTACCAAATATAAACCCCTCAAAATTACCTTTATTTTCCTGACAGTATTCTCAGGGTACAGGGGCAGAATTTTACACTCCCCTCAAGGTGGGTTCTGAGGTGCGGAGACGAGGAACATAGAATGAATGGGATTCTCCGTGAGAAATCACTTGCCCAAATTCAAACACAATATCACAATTTGGCAGGAACGGTTGGAAATCCACCCATTCATCTATTACGGCCTTAAATCTAGGCTGGCAAGAGTGGGTGTGGGGAGGATGTGAAAGTGACATTTGTCCTTTTCCCCATTTCAGGCAGGAAGCAGGGAGGACACCTCAATCTAAAGGCTCCCTCAAAGTTGGGGCACCCTGCCACGAGAGATAATAAGGGATTATCTTTATTAGTGTCACAAGTAGGTTTACATTAACACTGCAAGGAAGTTACCTTGAAAATCTCCTAGTCGCCACACTATGGTGCCTGTTTGGGTACACTGAGGGAGAATTCAGAATGCCCAATTCACCTAACAAGATGTTGAGCTTTGGGATCCACCCCCCTCCCTCCCCTGGACACCCAGGACCTTTTCAAATGTGCGACGACTTAGTCCCAGACAGCGTGTTCAACTACTACTTCTGGCCGCTGCAGTGCTGTGTCTGGCCGGGTTGAAGAGCTGTCAGTCAATCTGATTGGCCGACAGCTCTCACAGGCAGGACTTCCTTTCACGGAAATTCCCCTTAGTGTCCGGGGCTGTGCAGGTTAGATCGTGGGATACGTGGATAGGGCAGGGTGGACAGGGAGTGGACATAAGTAGAGTGCTCATTCGAAGGGCTGGTGCAAACTCGATGGGCCGAATGGCCTCCTTCTGCTCTGCAGGAACTCTATGATTCTAAAACTGGCAAACCTCAAGTGAAATGAGAGATCAGAGGAACTTATCTTTCCAACAGAGTGGCAGATGTGTGCGACATCAGTCCTCCCAAACAGAGATCAAAGATCCTACAGCACCATTCCAAAGAAGAGCAGGGAAGCTCTCCCGATTAGCTGGTCAATGTTTATCCCTTATCATGATGTGGAGATGCCGGCGTTGGACTGGGGTGAGAAGTCTTACAACACCAGGTTAAAGTCCAACATGTTTGTTTCAAACACTAGCTTTCGGAGCACTGCTCCTCATTCACCTGAGGAAGGAGCAGTGCTCCGAAAGCTAGTATTTGAAACAAACATGTTGGACTTTAATCTGGTGTTGTAAGACTTCTTACTGTGCTAATCCCTTATCAGTAATACTGATTTTCTGGTCACTATTACATCCCCGCTTTTGGGAGCAGACTACACGGAGGTTGGCTGTAGCATTTTTCTACATAGCTGAGTCGGACATTCCAGTAGTACTGTGCTGGCCATTTGGAATACCTCTAAGGCGATGGAAGGTGCCTATGAAAGCAAGTCTTTCTTCTTTCTTCAATAGAGTAACATCACAAGCTTGCAATGTGTGTTGCTGAACCCTTTCAAATGAAGTGGACGAATATCCAGTTAAAACAATACATTAGTGAACAATTTGTTCACATCGCATCATTCCTAGCAGTAGTACCCAGAATGAGTGACCTGTGGTACTTTCTGCCTCCAGGAAGGGACAGTCAGCCCAGCACTGCTTGAAGTGTCACTGCAGAACCACATTTACTCCCCCCTAGTGACGGCAGTGCTTTGGAATAGTACATTGCAAGAGTCCATTGGTGTCGGCCCTAACCGGAATTAATTTCACTTAATCAATTCAGGGTTGGAAGAAACTTTGCAGATTTTTCTCTTGGAGCTTGCTGTCGGCTAATTAGCCCCCTTGCGAGATGAAGTACCCAACTGTGCAAATTATGCACGGTCTGTTGAAATTGCTGGCTTAATGGGCTGAATGCTCTTGACCTTAAGGTCAATATATATGCATTGACTGACGAAAAACGACTGACAGTTTTTCCTAATGATTTCAGGATCGCTCCGGCTGGAATTTGATCGATAATGTTTCACTTCTGTACACCTGACCTGGTTCGAGAAAAAGCCATTGTAAAGAGAGTGCGGCAGGGCAATCATAAGCCTGACTGACTAAATGGATGGAGCCCTGCTTTATAGAACATGCTGATTTATACTTCAGCTTACATTTCAGCAGAGTTAATCAAATCACAGCACCGCCAGTCAGAGATTTTCACCTGGCACCCGTGTGAGACAGCAGCGTGAAATTGACCAAGTCTGTTTCACTTTTTAAAAAAAAACTGCAAATTCTTATTTGCCAGTCCCCTCCAGCTGTTCTCTATACATTATTTCAGAACCTTTCTGATGCTTTTAATTCTGATGGTTTTGAGTCTAGCCTGGAGTGATGAGGTGATTATTATGCCAATTGTAAACATTCCGACTTGAAATGAACTCAGTCAACCTTGGCGCAGTTGTCAGTAGACATCGCTTCCTAGCATACAATGGGCGCCAATTCACAATCTCCCTCTGCAATGGCACAGGAGGACTGCTATGCGAAAGGGCAAATGTATTCATGCTGCCCTGAGTACTGGGCTGTGGTGTTGTTCTAACCCGCACAGGTCTCACAGGGTAGAGAAGATCCACTACCCCATGGCAATAACGGGGTGGAGGACCTTTAACACAGTTCATGTGCCTTTGAATAGAGTCAGCCAGTCAGGCACCTACTCGAGAAGGCCCAGTAGGAAGCTACTGGAGCTGTACATAATAGTTAATGTGTTAAATAAGTATGTTTCTTTCTCTCGACAACTGGGTGTGGACTCCTTTTGTTTCCTCTTACAAAAGGTGTGTACCGAGCAATGCTGGGGCAGCTTTTTTTAACTCTTTCACCGACTGTGGTGATTTTTTGCCGAATGCACTATCAATTACGACGAGACGAGAGTAGAAAGTAATCGAGGCTTTATTACGCAGAGATGTGGAGCCTCCCGCAGCTGCTGCCGAAATGGCTGCAGCTCGGAGAGCCCACACATTTATACTCCGCCTACTGGGTGGAGCCAGCAGGCAGGGATCTACCCCCGTACCTGTAGTACAGGGGCCTTACCATAATACCCTTGTATGCAGTATATAATAAAACAGTGGTGACTACCACATCGCCCATCCCTGTTAACTTGTTACTTTCCTCTTACTGTACTCTGACACCAGAACCTTCTGAATGTCAGCCAAGGGTGGATAATAAACGACAACCTTGACGGTAATGCTCATCTCCTGGGAATGGATGGGAAACATCGTGCAGTGGGAGCAAGGAGATAGAAATGTAAAGTTTTCTACTCAAGGAAACTGGGCTGGGATTCTCTGGTCACCAACTCCAAAATCACATTCAGTGATCGGCCGGAGAACACCCATTCCCAACGAAATCGGGATTGGCGTCGCTTTCGCAATACTCCGCCCCCTCCAAAGCGACTTACTCTGTGAGTACGCCGCGCGCTGTATTGACGGTCTCAGGACATTGCCTGAGGCCCACCCCCCCGATGCTCCGCCCCCGACCGGCCGAGATCCCGACAGCATCGGTCGCGTGTGCTATCATCTGTCGGGAACTCGGTGTGGCGGCTGCGGACTCAGTCCAGCGCTGCCACAGTTGGGGGGGGGGGAGAGCCGATTCGCGGACAGGAGGGAGTTTGTCAGGGGCTGGGGGCACTGTTGGAAGGTGGTCCAGGGCTCACGAGCTGGCCAAAGGGGGGCACTATTTCACAGGCTGTGTCCGCGAGCAGCCGGCACCATGTTGCACGGCACGGCCGCTCCAGGCCGCCGCCGTGAGCATGCGCGGCATGTATCCGGCAATTCTCCGGGCCTTATCGGCAGCTAGAGCCATGTGCTCTACGCTGCCTTCATGCTAGCCCCCAGCCGAACAGAGGATCGGTGGCCATTTTGCGCTGAATTGATGGATGTAAAACGCCACCGTTCCCACGCCGGCGTGAGGATATAGCCTCAGATAGGAGAATCCAGCTCCTGATGTTCCTTCTCTTGATGAGAGCAACAGCCTTTTAAAAAATTGTTATGGTATAATTGTTGCACATGGTACTTATTAAAATAGTCCAATAAATCTTATTGGAATGCTTTGGTATATGCAACCTGTTCATAAAATTACCATGTTACAGTCAAAAATGGCTGTTGTTGTTAACGTGTCTTCACACCCATATACTGTTTTTATTTTACCCTTTGTGGAACAGTGGGGGAAGCAGTGGTAGGTTTTCGAGCTGATTATCAATCCATTGAGCCCCTTTGAACACTCCTTCCATGGGCAACAAGTCCTGGTGTTGGACTCAAACCCAAAGCTTCTGGTCCAATGGCAGGGCTGCGCCCAGGCCCCCTGCACTGGCATTAGTGGTGTCTGCAAAAGATTTATCTTCACACTGCTGAGATCAAGTTGAAGTATGAAACCTGTTAGAGATACAACTTGTATTGAAAAGTTACATGGAAAGCCCTGGAGTAAAGAAATGTCCTTTACAAAATGAAGCAACAGTTGAAAGAATGTGTCATTGGGTTGTACGTTGGGTCTTCGTTACTTGACATCATCGTGATAAATACAAGACTCAATTTTTGCTGAGCTTTCCCTCCCCTTATCAAAACTGCAACAATCCCTGTTCATGGACGCCCAGTTTTGAGCTGCTCAGTCTGTTCTGAATCAATTTAATTTAGCACAGTGGCAATGCTACATAACATGATGGAAGGTTAGGGTTCCTCAGTATGAAGTCAGACTTTTGAAAAATTTTCTTTACTCATTGCATGTGGACTTCGTTGACTGGGCTAGCATTTATTGCCCGCCCCTAACTGCCCTTGAGAAGGTGGTGGTGATCCACCTTCTTGAGCCGCTGCTGTACATGTGGTGTAGGTACACCTTCCATTAGGAAGAGAGTTCTAGGATTCTGACGCAGTGATTGAAGGAATGGTGATTTAGTTCCAAGTCAGGATGGTGTGTGGCTAATGAGGGAACTTGCAGGTAGTGGTGTTTCCATTGATCTGCAGTCCTTGTCCTTCAAGGTGGTAGAGGTCAGGGATTTGGAAGGTGCTGTCAAAGGAGCCTTGGTAAGTTCCTGCAGTGCACCTTATAGACTGTAAACACTGCTGCTGTGTGTCGTTGGTGGAGGGAGTAAATCTTTAAAGTGGTAGATGGGATGCCAGGCATGTCAGCTACTTTGTCCTGGATAGTGCCGAGCTTCTTGAGTGTTGTTGGAGCTGCACTCATCCAGGCAAGTGGAGAGTATTCCATCACACTCCTGACTTGTGCCTTGTAGATGGTGGACAGGCTTTGGGGAAGTCAGGAAATGAAAAATGAAAAATGAAAATCTCTTATTGTCACGAGTAGGCTTCAATGAAGTTACTGTGAAAAACCCCTAGTCGCCACATTCCGGCGCCTGCCCGGGGAGGCTGGTACGGGAATTGAACCGTGCTGCAGGCCTGCTTGATCTGCTTTCAAAGCCAGCGATTTAGCTGAGTGAACTAAACCAGCCCCTAAAAGGTGAGTTACTTACCTCAAGATTCATAGCCAGCTGGTGCAGTTCAGTTTCTGGTCAATGGTCAGTCCAGAATATTGAGAGTGGGGGATTCAGCGGTGGTGATGCCATTGAATGTCAAGGGGATATGGTGTATAAGGGCTGTGTGGTGGTCACAACTACCAATATGGTCGTGGACAGATGTAACCGTGTCAGCTAAATTGGTGAGAACGTGATCAATGCTTTTGTCCATATATTTGGCTCTCTCATCACCTGCTATGGGCCCATTATGCCTGATATGCCCTCCAGCATTCGGTCAACTGTGCTGCTCCCAAATATCTGATGGTGGCCATTAAAGTTTCCCACCCAGAATACATTCTGTGCCCTTGTTACTCTCTGTTCTTTTTGCAAGCGATGGTCAGCATGGAGGAGTATTGATTTGTTTCCTTGCTGTTGTTTAGTCTAATATCATGAGACTTTATGAGGTCAATATTGAGGAAACTTGGGGGGGGGGGGCGGGATTCGCTGACCCCCTGCAGGGTGGGAGAATCGCCGGGGGTCGGCGTGAATCCCGCCCCGGCGTTCTCCTAATTCTCCCTTCCCCCCAAAAACTGTCCCGGCGTGAGTCGCGCCTCCCTCCTCAGAGAATGGCGGGATCCGGCGTGACTCAATGGGCCCCGGGGCTGTCGAATTCTCCGGCCCACGATGGGCCGAAGTCCTTTGCCAGTCCCTTACCGGCGAGATCTGGCGGTGCAGGCGGGCTCCGTGGTTCTTGGGGGATCGCGGGGGGATCTGGCCCCGGGAGGTGCCCCCACGGTGGCCTGGCCCGCAGTCAGGGCCCACCAATCCGCGGACGGGCCTGTGCTGTGGGGGCACCCTATCCTTCCGCACCGGAGGCCATAGTCCACCGCCATTCCCGGTGTGGAAGAAAATCCCTCTGCGCATGTGCGGGGATGACACCAGCACGCGCTGGCGCTCCTGCGCATGCGCCGATTCGCGCTGGCCGGCGGAGGCCCTTCGGCGCCGGTTGGAGTGGCGCCAAGCCCCTTTCCCGCTGGCTGGTGGGGCGCCAACCACTCCGGGGCGGGCCTAGCCCTGAAGGTGCAGAGGATTCCACATCTTTGGGGAGGCCCGATGCCGGAGTGGTTCACGCCACTCTGTCCCGCCAGGTCCGCCCGCCCCACCGGGTAGGGGTGAATCCCGCCCGGGATGTTTCATCTCCGACTGCTACAATTGTACCATCATCTCTGGTGGGTCTGTCCTGTCAATGGAATGGGACATCCCCATGGATGGCGATGGAAGAATGTGGGACATTGGCGGTAAGGTATGATTTGATGAGCATGGCTATGTCAGGCTGTTGCTTGACTACTATGTGTGACAGCTCTCCCAATTTTGTCACATCCCAGATGTTAGTGAGGAGGAAATTGCAAGGTCCGCGGAGCGGGCTTTGTGTCTGTCATGCACAGATCTCAGGTTGAATATGGTCAGGTTATATTCTGATTTAACCTTTCTATGCCAGTTTGATGGAACTGAGTGGCTTGCTAGGACATTTGAGAGGGACAGTTAAGAGTTAAATGTATTACTGGGGTCATGTGTAGGTCGGAGAGGATAAGGATGGCAGATTTCCTGGGACATTATTGAGGCAGATGGAATTTTATGACAACCTGGTAATTTCATGTTACCTTTATCAGGACTACTTTTTTTATTCCAGATTTACTGAATTAATTTCCCAGCTGCTCTGGTCTGCTTTTAAATCAGGCCTCTGAGGCATAGAGTCAAGGCCTTTGGACTGCTAGACTCGTGACATTGCTATTATGCTACCATTTCCCTTCTCAAGGACAACTAGAGATAAAGAATAATGCCAGCCCTGCTGGTGATGTCCACACTCAGAGAATGTATTTGGAAAAGCCTATTTAGTGAATTTATTAATACTTTCCTGCATAGAGACACTACTTAATGAAGTTAATGATCTGACCAGCCTGGGGAAGCTTAGTTAGAATAAAGAAGTGTGACAGGTGGTTACTCATGGTCCCTTGTACTGCACATTGCAATCACATCAAGAAGCCACTTTCCCGAATTCCCTAAATTGTGTGAAATTACTGTATTAAAATGCATGAGAAATAATTCCAGAGCCAGAATCCTTTGCAATTTCTGGAGTTGAAAAATCTCTTGCTTTTGGAAAATAAGCCAAAATATAAATTTGCAGACAGGAATTGCAGAGGACATGAGAAAACCTATTCAGATTTAGTAGATTGCAATGCCCTCTACTGGCTGTTGTGCAAATTACTCCAAAATGAAATTTAAAAGAAAACCTGCAAGGGTAAAGTTCTGCAAGGGTTCTTTCTCCTGGTAGAAGGCTGTGGAGGCCAAATCTCTGAGTGTCGTAAGTCAGAAATAGATAGGTTCTTGATTAATAAGTGCATCAGGGGTTATGGGGAGGAGGCAGGAGGAACGTAAGAGCCATGATTGAATGGCAGAGCGGACTCGATGGGCAAAATGGCGTAATTCTGCTCTTAAGTCTTATGGTTTCATGGTAGAGGCAAAGCAACCATTTAAAGTCCGAGACCCTGAATATAATGGGGGATGTCCTACACGGTTTCTTAAAAGAGAATACAAGTGAGAATGATTCAGGAGGAAATTGCCACAAAGGATAATTGTGTAAAATTAATATCTTGTTTTACTACAGAGAATGTAAATCATTAAAAACATTTTGCACCAGATCCTACATCTTGTGGCCTCTTTCTGCTGAATTCTGTGACCGTCAACATCATATGTTGATTGTTGTAGCATGTTAGTGCAGGGATTAGAACTGTTGCTTCACAGCTCCAGGGTCCCAGGTTCGATTCCCGGCTTGGGTCACTGCCTGTGCGGAGCATGCTCACTCTCCCCGCGTCTGCATGGGTTTCCTCCGGGTGCTCCAGTTTCCTTCCACAGTCCAAACATGTGCGGGTTAGGTTGGATTGACCATGCTAAATTTACCCTTAGTGTCCAGGGATGTGCAGGTTAGCTTATGGTCTTACAGGGATAGGGCGGGGTGGATGGGGGAAGTGGACATGGGTAGAGTGCTCTTTCGAAGGGTTGGTGCAAACTCAATGGGCTGAATGGCCTCCTACTATACTGTGGGATTTTATGATTCTTTGCTGTTGAATGGTGCTGGCAAAAGCACCACACTGCTGTCTTCAGCAGACTCAAACATGCACTTTGAGCCCCAGCAGTGCTACAATATTTTGATGTTTGAGCTCTTGTACACA
Organism: Scyliorhinus canicula; assembly: GCF_902713615.1. Classification (NCBI taxonomy): domain Eukaryota; kingdom Metazoa; phylum Chordata; class Chondrichthyes; order Carcharhiniformes; family Scyliorhinidae; genus Scyliorhinus; species Scyliorhinus canicula. Next base: position 145,559,448 of record NC_052152.1, on the reverse strand, counting down.
TATCCGCAGAAGCCTTCCAGCACGCATTTGTCACAGTTTGTATTCAGAATGGAAGGTCTTTGCTTCAAGGGCCCTCACTGACACTGAGACTCGTTATGCCCAGATCAAGAAGGAACTCCCTCTCTAATCTTCGAGAAATTTCACAAATTCATATCTGGTCGTTGTGCAAATGTTGAAAATGATCATCAGTCACTCATAAGTATTCCAAAAAAGCCTCTCCACACTGCGTCTGCACAACTGCAGCTCATGGTGCAAAAGTCATAAGGCTACAATCTCAGCATCATCTACAAACATGGTAAAGAGCTGTACTTGGCTGAGGCTTTTCAGAGCCTCCCTCCCACTACAGACCAGGCACATCATAAGGCAGACAATAGAAGTGCTGTCCTTTTATAGAATCCAGGAACTCCTAAGATGGACATCACATGCAGACAACTGCACAACATCATCATGAGGGGATGACCTGAGTCCTCAAGAGGGCTTCCCCACGAGCTCTGCACATCCTTCACAATCATGATGAACTGATGGTACAGGATGGACTAATACTGCATGGCCAGGGATTCGTCTTCCTTACTTGTCTTCAGAGGTAATACACACAGCGACTTAATCAGGGACCCCTACTTTGGAAGCAACTAGATACAGGGCCAAGGAATCATATACTGGCCCTCCATGTATGCCAAAATGGAGAGGGACATCTCCAGATGTGCACTATGCAATACACTCAAGCCGCATCAAACAAAGCAACCGGTGCACTGATATTAATTCTCTGATAGCCTATGGTCATTCAAGGCAACCAACACCTTTGAATGGAATAGCTAACAACATTTGGTCTTAATCGTCTCATATTCTGGGTGACTATCTACCAAACATGACAAGTAACACAGCCATCATCAAGCTCAAGAGACACTTGGTCACATACTACATCCCTCAGAGACTCATGACAGGGGGATGGGACAATTGGGCGCGGCCGTTTTGGCGCGGCCGTTTGGACGCAGCCGTTTGGGCGCCATGGGACAGTTGGGCGCAGCCAATTTGGCGCGGCCGTTTGGGCGCAGACGACAGAAATTCTTGTATTCAGAAAACTATTGTATTTGTTGTTGAAACATTCAATTTACTATTTTGAACTGTCAGTTGTGTCAATTTCAGCGGCCCGCTCACTTTGATCCGGAGAGGGAAGCTGCTCTCACTGAAACAATCAGCCGGCCGCTGAAATTGACTGCCCACTGCTCTCTCCCTCCAATCCAACTTTTAAGTTTTAATGTTTCTGATTGGAGGGAGAGAGCAGCCGGCAGTGTCAATTTCAGCGGCCGGCTGATTGCTTCAGTGAGAGAGCAGCTTCCCTCTCTGGATCAAAGTGAGCCGTCCGCTGAAATTGACACTGCCGGCTGCTCTCTCCCTCCAATCAGAAACATTAAAACTTAAAAGTTGGATTGGAGGGAGAGAGCAGCAGGCAGTGTCAATTTCAGCGGCCGGCTCACTTTGATCCGGAGAGGGAAGCTGCTCTCTCACTGAAACAATCAGCCGGCCGCTGAAATTGACACTGCCGAGGGGGGGCGGGTGTTGGGGGGGAGAAGAGGAGGGGCGGGTGTTGGGGGGGAGAAGAGGGGGGGCGGGTGTTGGGGGGGAGAAGAGGGGGGGAGGGTGTTGGGGGGGAGAAGAGGGGGGGTGGGTGTTGGGGGGAGAAGAGGGGGGCGGGTGTTGGGGGGGAGAGGAGGGGGGGCGGGTGTTAGGGGGGGTGAGGAGGGGGGGCGGGTGTTGGGGGGGAGCGGGTGTGGGGGAGACCCTCCTGTGGGTGTGGGGGAGACCCCCCTGGGGGTGTGGGGGAGAGAGGGTGGACCTGCGGGTGTTGGGGGAGAGAGGAGGGCCCTGCGGGTGTTGGGGGAGAGGGGGGGGCCCTGCGGGTGTTGGGGGACGGGGGAGAAGAGGGGGGGAGGGGGAGAGGGGGGGGAGGGGGTGAGCCGGAGGGTGTGGGGAGGGGGCGAGCCGGAGGGTGTGGGGAGGGGGCGAGCCGGAGGATGTGGGGGGAGAGGGGGCGAGCCGGAGGGTGTGGGGGGAGAGGGGGCGAGCCGGAGGGTGTGGGGGGAGAGGGGGCGAGCCGGAGGGTTGTGGGGAGGGGGCGAGCCGGAGGATGTGGGGGGAGAGGGGGCGAGCCGGAGGGTGTGGGGGGAGAGGGGGCGAGCCGGAGGGTGTGGGGGGAGAGGGGGCGAGCCGGAGGGTGTTGGGGGGGAGAGGGGGCGAGTCGGAGGGTGTGGGGGGAGAGGGGTCTAGTTGGAGGATGTGGGGGGAGAGGGGGCAAGCCGGAGGAAAAAAAAAGAAATTGACACTGCCGGCTGCTCTCTCCCTCCAATCAGAAACATTGAAACTTAAAAGTTGGATTGGAGGGAGAGAGCAGCGGGCAGTGTCAATTTCAGCGGCCGGCTCACTTTGATCCGGAGAGGGAAGCTGCTCTCTCACTGAAACAATCAGCCGGCCGCTGAAATTGACACTGCCGAGGGGGGGCGGGTGTTGGGGGGGAGAAGAGGAGGGGCGGGTGTTGGGGGGGAGAAGAGGGGGGGGGGGGGTGTTGGGGGGGGGAGAAGAGGGGGGGAGGGTGTTGGGGGGGAGAAGAGGGGGGGCGGGTGTGGGGGGAGAAGAGGGGGGCGGGTGTTGGGGGGGAGAGGAGGGGGGGCGGGTGTTGGGGGGGGTGAGGAGGGGGGCGGGTTGTTGGGGGGGAGCGGGTTGTGGGGGAGACCCCCCTGTGGGTGTGGGGGAGACCCCCCTGGGGGTGTGGGGGAGAGAGGGTGGACCTGCGGGTGTTGGGGGAAGAGAGGAGGGCCCTGCGGGTGTTGGGGGGGGGGGGGGCCCTGCGGGTGTTGGGGGACGGGGGAGGAGAGGGGGGGAGGGGGAGAGGGGGGGGAGGGGGCGAGCCGGAGGGTGTGGGGATGGGGGCGAGCCGGAGGGTGTGGGGGGGGGGCGAGCCGGAGGGTGTGGGGGGAGAGGGGGCGAGCCGGAGGGTGTGGGGGGGGAGGGGGCGAGCCGGAGGGCTGTGGGGAGGGGGCGAGCCGGAGGATGTGGGGGGAGAGGGGGCGAGCCGGAGGGTGTGGGGGGAGAGGGGGCGAGCCGGAGGGTGTGGGGGGAGAGGGGGCGAGCTGGAGGGTGTTGGGGGGGAGAGGGGGCGAGTCGGAGGGTGTGGGGGGAGAGGGGTCTAGTTGGAGGATGTGGGGGGAGAGGGGGCAAGCCGGAGGAAAAAAAAAGAAATTGACACTGCCAGCTGCTCTCTCCCTCCAATCAGAAACATTGAAACTTAAAAGTTGGATTGGAGGGAGAGAGCAGCGGGCAGTGTCAATTTCTCGGATACAACGCGGATTGCTGTCTTGGACCCCAACACCCGCGTTATAAAGGGGGACTACTGTGTCATGTATGAGTAAGAACACTGGTTTTTAAACAAAATGTAACAAAGTTTGTGCGACTACTAAATTTGATGAACACACCTCCCTCATGTTGACGCCAAAACGTCCGGCGCCAAAACAGCCGGCGACAAAACGGTTGGCGCCAAAACAGCCGCGCCAAAACGGCCGCGCCCAAATGGCTGCGCCAAAACGTACCTAACCCCATGACAGACAGCACTTGCCAATTCATTACAATTACAATGCTGCACTCCTCAGTGTGCATAACCTGCCACTACAGGGCCTTCCCTCTTCAACACATGTCTCTTCTCCAGGTGCACCAGGATCTCCATTTCTACTACCAAGGTTCTGCTGCTGCCCAAACTTGAAATTGATCTGAGTGGTTCTCATTAAGAAGCAAAACGCATCATGATTACATTGCCCACAGACTCGGCCCTCTAATGCCTGGTCAGACAGTCAGGATCCAGACGACATGTGGCCATGGCAAGTTGGCATTGATGCACAGCCATGCTCCACATCCTAACAGTTATGTGGTAGCCTCAGATGGTGCCTACTATGTAGAAAACCATTGTAACCTATTACATGTACTGGAACCAACACCAACCGATGAAACAGTACACCAGCCAGTTGGCCCACAACACAGGTCTCCTACACCAGAGGACATGGAGGCTCCTCCAGAGGTCTACGCAAGTCCCGCATCCTCTGGAATACCCTAGGTCATCCATACTGAGAACACCAGGCCGAGAAAAAACACAGCACAGCCAACTCGTACAATCACACGCTCTGGGTGTTTGAGCAAACTAAACATCAACTTCCAGGACTATATAACAAACTAGTCTCCAACTGGCCTTCCCCTTTACACAACAAAGAGAGGAGCGGGGGTGGGGGGGTGGGGGGGGAGGTAGGAGGAGATGTGATAGGCTATGCACCAGCTGCAACATCTGAATCCATATTTCACCCTATGTAAATATCTATTTTTAATGTAAGGGTCCTCCCTATTTATTCCCTTATTTCCCCTTACTTTTATTTGTGCCATTGCATTTTTGATCCATGGGTGATTAATGGGCATGTGTCTTTAAGGCAAGCAGCCTGTGTCTTTAATTCAAACAAAATAATCCAGAAGCAGGAGGGATCACTGCGCTAGTCTGTACTGGTTTAAACTGGAGTTGTAGACTGGCCAGCATCAGTGAGGAAGATAGGATGGGACTCGATTTGATTGATTTGACTAGTGGCCAATGAATTAGCCCAAAGTCTGTGCTCTGCCCAGGAAGAGGTGGTGATTTGATCTTATCCCACTAAAATTGTTCTCAGCAACCTGAATGTTTCAGTTTTGATTCTGGCAGCATGGAAGTAAAAGTTCCAGCTAATACTCTCCAAAAAGCCCACTGTGAGGGCTGTCTCTATCTCCAGAAAGCCTGTGAGTGTTAGATTCCTGAAACTATAGACGCCTGTAGACAAACCACAAACTGAAAGCAAGGTTTGGTGAGAAAGACTCAGCCTTTTCAGGCAAGTTATGGGTTGTGTATGTCTAAGCTACGTAGAAGACCAGGACAAGCTGCAACAAGGACTTTAAACTGCAAGCTCACTGGAAAGAATGTATGATAAAGACCATCACCGCAAAGACTTTTTCCCTAATATTTTTTGACCCCTTTCCAGCCCTCTGTGTTTGTCTGTCTTGTCTGTGTGAATAGATAATAGGGGGCATGTCAAAATGGGAGTTAGATATTAGTTAATAGTTAACCAACTGTATCTGCTATATATTTCATTATAGTTCTTGTTATAAAGAAACAGCAATTGTGTTTACATTTACAAACCTGGGGCGGCATTCTCCCCTACACGGCGTGATGGAGGGTCCCGGAGTAGGGGAGTGGCGCCAACCACTCAGGGGTCGGGCCTCCCCAAAGGTGGGGAACTCTCCCGAACTTTGGGGGCCAGCCCCGCGCCGGAGCGGTTGGCACCAGAAGACTGGCGCAAAGAACCGGCGCCCCCGGCAGCGGGGCTGGCCGAAAGGCTTTCGCCGGTCGGCGCATGCGCTGGCAGTGACGTCAGCGGCAGCTGGCCGCTGACGTCACTGCCGGCGCATGCGCGATGTGGGGTTCTCTTCCGCTTCCGCCATGGCGGAGGCCGTGACGGCCGCGGAGGAGAAATAGTGCACCCAGGGCACTGGCCCGGAGTCTGAGCGGGGGGCCCCGATCACGGGCCAGGCCACCGTGGGGGCACCCCCCGGGGTTCGATTGCCCCGCCCCCCCCCAGGACCCTGGGGCCCGCTTGCGCCGCTGATCCTGCCGTTCCAGAGATGGTTCAAATCTCGGTGGTGGGAGAGGCCTCCCAGCGGTGGGACTTCAGCCCATCCGGGCTGGAGAATCACTGCATGGGCCTCTCCGATCGTAGTGGCGAGATTCCCGCCACCGCTACTTCCCGGGTGGCGGAGAATCTCTGCCACAGCGGGGGCCGGATTTTCGGCGGCCCCAGGCGATTCTCCGACCCTGCTGGGGGTCGGAGAATTTCGCCCCTGGTGACTGTAATTATTGGGCAGCCCAGGGTCAAAGACTGAGAATATTTTTCATGAGAATTATTGGTTAATTCACTTGTTTTATGGCTCCAGGACGAATAGGGCTGGAATTAACCGCACATTTGCCCTGGGTGTCATATTAGCCTGTTCAATCTGTATGTTAGAAAATAATTCATGCCCAGTAAATGTTCACACACACTGTTACATCTCAGTACCATGAGTCGTCCCAACTTAAACTGGGAAGGTGAAGATCAAGTGGTCAGGTTATGGGAACATGAGAATTCTCCCCGGAGCGCAGCAAAGAACAAGTATATCGTGCTGCTCAGCTTAGTGAATAAACTATTGTTGTTCTACGTCCTTGGTTGCCAGTTATTGGAACCCAGCACTTCTACAGTATTGATTATTAGATAGTTACAGATAACAAAGGTCATTCAGCCCATCTAAATTTAGCCCTTCAAAAAGATTGTAAACCCCCCTCCTGTTGGTTCCAGGATGTTGTCTCTTAAAGAAGTTTTCATAACCTTCAGTAGCTTGAAGAGCAATCCTTATTGCCTACTTGTAACTATGTACATATTGTCATGATATGCAAACATGCAACCAATGAACACTCAGAATAGGCCACGACCAATGGGCAGTCAGGACACTGAGAGGTGGCATAACTACAAGGGGGCAAAACATAAACACTATAAAAGGGATGAGGCACTCACACCCAGCCTCTTTCCACAGACAGATATCGAGAGAGTTAGACCGAGTTGATCAGCAGCATCACACCCCAGCACGTGGCTTAGAGAAAGCTGGTACAGTTAGACTGAGTTACTACAGTTAGATTAGCAGAGAGTCGAACTCATTTGAGGACTGTGCTAATAGTTCAATAAACACGTTGAACTCATTTCAGAGCCTGGAGCATCGTTTAGTTCAGACTGCATCAAGTAGCAGCCTGCGTTATCTGTAGCAGCAGAACATAACACATATATTCAGTAAAGGGTACAGGCAAGGAGCTATTCCATAGCCAGGATTTTCCTGCTTTGCCGTGGCATGTCTCCCTCCAGCAGATGCTATTTTAAATCTCCATTCAATCGGTGGAACCATGATAACCCCCCAATCGGAGGGGCCATAAAATCTTGGCCCATATTTGCACATCTCTCTGTGCACATCAAACAGCCACTGAGGGCGGAATTTACCAAAAAATGGCAAAGTGACAATTTCTGCAAAAAAATCGGTGAGATTTCCACCCGCCCTGGCGGCACAATCCATTTCACAATCTTTTGACACTTTTTCCCCCAGATGAAAAACGTCGTGCCTGAGGCATGAAGTGTCAAATTCATCTGCACTTAAACGGCTCCACAGGGGCTGCTCACAGTCAAGCCAAGAGGATGGCAGCCAAGAAGCCAGCTCCACGATTCACAGAGAATAAGAATGCTCACAAGAATATAGGATGCTGTAGACTAGAGGAGACAAGGGAATCTATCTACCCCCAAACTGGCATGAGACCCTCCAGCAAGGTCACGATTCCCACCTGGGAGATGGTGGCAACACTGGTCAGTGCCAACAGCCAGATTAAGAGGATTGGAGTGACGTTTCAGAAGAAGTTAAATGACTGACTATGATCAGCAAGGTTAAGTGACTCCCTATCCTCTTGGCACCCCACCCTACTGTTACCCCCGGAATGACACCTGGAACCCACAAGCAGCCACCTCATAGGTTGCAACCTCCCAGCATCATCCTCTGGATCCCCTCCAGCGTCTTCCGCTACTCTCTCCTGGATTCGGCACTGGCGTCATCAGCCAAAACCTCAGCGAGTATCCGTTATCCCCAACAAGCCACTCCTGCTTCCTTGACTGACCATCAAATATTCCAGGGATTTGTGATTGCCGAAGGATCTAGCTTTCATGCACGCTCCCTGGAAAACGTGTACACATTTGTATGAACCTAATCTGGTGGTCACACACCAGCTGGATATGACTGGTGTAAAACCCCTTCTGTTGCTGAACAGGACTCCCTGATACCACAGGGCATGTAGAGCAACATGAGTGCAGTCAATCACCCTCGTGCCTGTGGCAGTCCAGCTATGGTGACGAATCCCACAGTACACTAGTCCTGCTGGGCCTGGTCCAGGTCGAAATGGATGAAGTCCAATGCCCGCAGAGAGCACATCTGTGACCCCACAGATGCATTTATGGACAGATGACTGTGAAATGTTATAAAGGCCACCCGTGGAACCCTGGAACTAACCCGTTGCATAGAAGTTAGAGGACTGTGTGGCCTTCATGGCCACAGGTAGGGGATGCCCTCAACGTGAAGCCAAGTTGGACAGAATGGTACAGGTACGACCACACTACTCCATGGTGAGGCAGAGTCTCCTGTGGCCCATGTTGTATGACAGCTCCATGAAGGTTACACAGGTCCTGTACACCCTCCATCTGCTTCTTCACCTTCATAACCGCTGCTGCTGTCTCTGGCCCTTCAGCCTGCCCTGCTCTGGTCTCCTGGTGTTGGGTCTTCACTGGGTGCCACCGCCCATTGCTGCTGGAGTCTTGCACCTTAGCGCTGTAATTAGCAGAATGTCCAGCTCCACTGACTCCATGCTGATCTCAATTAGCTAACTGAGAGGGATGAGAGAGAGAGAGAGAGAGAGTCTGGTTGGTGTCGCAACTGCTTAACATCAGTACCTATCATTACCCATTGTCGTCGTCCCCCCGGTCCAGGAAGCAGCCAGTCTTACACCTTATCTGGCGGCGACCACTCACTCACATCTCAGGTGCCCTTCATCTCCATTGCATGACCTGAGTTGGTCAACGCCTCGCCTCTTCAGAGTCACCTCTTGCCTCCGATCTAGTTGTTCCCTCACTTAATCTCTACATCACTGGAGGTACTGACAGAAGGTTTCAATGGTCACCCATCCCTCATAGGCAGGGTCAACTGGATGGTTATGTCCACCTTGAGGGCTAATGGATCCTCAATGCTGGCACTGAGGTCCGATACTTATGCAGACGCAGTCCCCCTCGATCCCATGCACCAAAATGTTTATCTTTGAACTACGAGTTTAAACCTCTTTCCTTGGCTTTGAGAATGTGGGCTACTGACATTGTTAAGGGTTAACTAATGAAGGCCGAATCATTTGATGAGCATTGGTCTCAGAAATCGCAGAGGGCAAATTGCTTACTAGTATTGTATAGTATAGTAGGCTAATAGGCACCCTTCTTACTCAGGCTGCATCATCCTGAGATCTCGGGCGCAATTCTCCCCCCTCACGCCGGGTGGGAGAATCGCGAGGACGCCGGGCGAGTCCCACCACGCTGCCGTGGCACCCGCACGCGATTCTCCCATCCTCCCCAAAACCGGCGTGCCGAGATTTACGGCTGACCGCTCGGAGAATCGGCGCTCGCCATTTGTAACGGGCAAGCGGGCATTCTCCGGCCCACATGGGCCGAGCGGCCTGCCCAGTATGATGGGTTCACTCCGGCGCCGACCACACCTGGTCGCATCCGACGGCAACAGCGCGGGAACGCTGTGGGGGCAGCCTGTGGGGGAGGGGGGAGGGGGGAATCGAGCACCGGGGGGGCGCTCAAAAGGGGTCTGGCCCGCGATCGGTGCCCACTGATCGGTGGGCCAGCCTCACCGAAGGACGCACTCCTTTCCTCCGCCGCCCCGCAACATCACTCCGACATTTCTTGCGGGGCACCTGCGGGGAGGACGGCAACCGCGCATTCTTGGCGCCAGCCAACCTCCGCATGCGCGGGTGACATCATTTACGCGGCATCGGCCAAGGCCCGGCGCACGTAAATGACGCGCCGCCGCTCCTAGCCCCCTGGGGGTGGGAGAATAGGGGGCGAGGAGCGGCTACAACGCCGGAGTGAAACACTCCGGTTTTCACACCGGCATCAGCACTTAGTCTCCCGTTGGGAGGATCCCGCCCCTCATTTCTGTCACGCCTTTTGACTTGAGATTCCTGGACAGCCACTCCATTAATTCTTAATGATTGCCACCCACCTACACCCCATGGATTGCAGCAGTTTAAGAAGGCAGCTCAACACCAGCTTGTCAAGGGCAATTAGGGATGGGCAACAAATGCTGGCCGAGCCAGCGAAGCTCACATCCAAAGCATGAATTTTTAAAAATGGAGTCCAGCACAGCCTAATTCAGAAACAATTTACAAAAAACCCCACTTCTCTTGAGGAACCTTGGGCGGGATTCTCCCCTACCCGGCGTGACGGGGGATCCCGGCGTAGGGGAGTGGCGCCAACCACTCCGGGGTCGGGCCTCCCCAAAGGTGGGGAATTCTCCGCACCTTTGGGGGCCAGCCCCGCGCGGGAGCGGTTGGCACCAGAAGACTGGCGCAAAAAACCGGCGACCCCGGCAGCGGGGCTGGCCAAAAGGCTTTCGACGGTCGGCGCATGAGCCGGCGGTGACGTCAGCGGCCAGCTGAGGCTGACGTCACCACCGGCACATGCGTGATGTGGGTTTCTCTTCCGCTTCCGCCATGGCGGAGGCCGTGGCGGCCGTGGAAGAGAAAGAGTGCACCCAGGGCACAGGCCCGGAGTCTGAGCGGGGGGCCCCGATCGCGGGCCAGGCCACTGTGGGGGCACCCCCCGGGGTCCGATCGCCCCCCCGCCCCCCCCAGGACCCCGGAGGCCCGGTCGCGCCACCGATCCCGCCGCCACCAGAGGTGGTTCAAACCTCGGCAGTGGGAGAGGCCTCCCAGAGGCGGGACTTCGGCCCATCGCGGGCCGGAGAATCGCCGCAGGGGCCTCGCCGATCGGAGTGGCGTGATTCCTGCCGCCGCCACTTCCCGGGTGGCGGAGAATCTCTGCCACGGCGGGGGCCGGATTTTCGGCGGCCCCAGGCGATTCTCCGACCCTGCTGGGGGTCGGAGAATTTCGCCCCTTACTTCAATATTTCAATGTTGAATGTCACAATGTACCTGCTAACTCCAGTCTCAAGCACTAAACAAGTGCAAATAGCAGGATATGCAATGGGGACTATGTTTCCACATTTGCATACACTTATACACAATATAGATGGACAGAGTATGCCCTTGAGAAGAGACAGGAAGGTTCAGAGGCAATAGATCATGTTTAAGTTGGTTTCAGCCCTCACATGCCTGTATTCACCAATATAACTGACATCAAACTGGAAACCCTTCTCTTTTTTTAAAAATTCAATCATGGGTTGAGGGATTTGCAAACAAGGCCAGCATTTATTACTAATTGAGAATGTAATCAGGAGCCACCATTTTATGTATTGCAAAGGTGTTCCCACAGTGCGGTTTGACGGGAATTTCTAAGATTTTGACCCAGAAACAGTAAAGGAAGGGTGATGGATTTCACATCCAGCTGATGCATGACTTGGAGGGGAACTTGCAGCTGGTGGCAGTGTTCCCGAGAGTCTGCTGTTCTTTCAAGTACTGAAGGCTATGGAAGGTACAATCTGTCAAAGGAGCTTGGCAAATTGCTGCAGTGCATCTTGTGAAGGACATTAACTGCAGCCACTGTGCACCAGTCATGGAGCTAATGTATGCTTAAGTTAATGGATGGAGTTCTACTCAAAATTGTCTTTAAGTGTTGCTCGAGCTGCACTCAACCAGGAAAGTGGAGAGGAAAAACCAGGAAAGACTTGCATAAAGCACCATAGGCATTTAAAGTTACAGGAAATAAATTACTTTTCTGCAGTGTAGTCACTGTTGTAATGTAGGAAACACAGTAAACTATTTGTAAACTGGACACTGCCACAAACAGCAGTCTGGTCATTCGGGTCTTTTGTTTTTGCAATGCTAATTGAGGGATAGATAGTCCGGACATTGGGGATAATTCCCCTGCTCTTATTCAAAATAATATCCTGGAATTTATTATGTTAACCTGAGAGGGCATGTCGGGTTTCAGATTGAAATCTTATCAGAAAGACAGCAACCCGACAATGCCGCACTCCCTCAGTACTGCGCTGGAGCATCAGCTCAGATTTTGAAGTAGGGCTTGGACCCATAACTTTCTGATTTTGAAACAAAGGGTCTAATTCTCCCATAACATTTCTAAGTGTAGTCTCTGGTGGAAAGGAAGGGTGGTTGGGCGTGATCCAGATCGCAATCTACCCACACTTAGAAATTATCTTTGGAGGTGGGCAAATTTTGGACCGGCACTCAGAAGGGCAGGGCTTAAAAATGCCGGGAAGCTTGGCTTCACAAAAGGATACCCCAATCCCAAAGGGAAAGTGAAGGCCCACCTCCCCAACATCGCCACCATTGGGGCTTCAGTGCCACCCCCCCTACCCTCCGCGCCATCATCCTCACCGGCATCAACCACCCCTCTGCCCTCCTCCCCCACCAAGGATCACTGGCATCGAGGCCCTCCCAATGTGTCTCCCTTCAGACTCCCACCCTTCTTGCAAGCATCAGGGGCGGGATTTACCCCTACCTGGAAGGGCGGGGGGTGTCCAGGCGGCGCGTGAACCAGTCCGGCGTCGGGTCGCCCCAAAGGTGCGGAATCCTCCGCACCTTCAGGGGCTAGGCCCGCCCCGGAGTGGTTGGCGCCCCACCGGCTGGCGGGAAAGGGGCTTGGCACCACGCCAACTGGCACCGAAGGGCCTCCGCCGGCCAGCGCTTGCTGGCGTCATCCCCGTGCATGCGCAGAGGGATTCACTTCCGCACCGGGAATGGCGGAGGACCACAGCCTCTGGTGTGGATGGATAGAGTGCCCCCACGGCCAGGCCCGCCCACGGATCGGTGGGCCCTGATCACGGGCCAGGCCACCGTGGCGGCACCTCCGAGGGCCAGATTCCCCCACGCCCCCCAAAGAACCCCGGAGCCCACCTGCCGGTAAGGAACCTACTCCAATTTATGCCGGCAGGACTGACAACAGACGGGCGGGACTTTGGCCCATTACGGGCCGGAGATTTCGGGCAGCCCCGGCGCCCATTGAGTCGCGCCGGTCCCTGCCATTCTCCGAAGCGGGCGGCGCGACTCACGCCGGGCTGGTTTTTGGGGCGCAGGAGAATTAGGAGGACGGCGGGGGCAGGATTCACGCCGACCCCCGGCGATTCCCACCCAGCCGGGTTGGGGGGGGGGGGGGGTGTCGGAGAATCCCGCCCTGGTACTACCTCTCCCAAATCAACGGTACCAGTGCCCCCTGGGTGAGCAACACCCAGCTATGGGGTCACCAAATTCCCCCCTTTCATGACTCACCTTCATGTCCCCATTCTTGTCCCCTTTCAGACCTACCCCCGTTCAGGCCTTTCCCCTTTCAGGCTCAAGCTGGCATTTCCTCCTACCACCCTGGCGCTGCCATGTTGGCACTGTCAGGGTGCCCAGGGGACAGTGCCCTGCCATGTCCCCATCCGCCCAGGGGCTCCAATGTCCTCAGATCCACCCAACATGGTGGGGGAAGAATACTAGGAGCTGGGAGAAAACAGCTTCCAACTGTCCAGGCATATTTAAATGGCAATTTAAATATGCTACTCTGGTTCACCCCCCCCCCCCCACCCCCCCCCCCCCCCCCAGTGAGGGCATGAAACAGATTACATCAGCTGCAGTGTGTCATTTGAGACATACTTAAGAAAGAATTTGTCTTATCACATAGCTTGTAGCACGGCTTCAGTGATGTCATTTGTGGGTGGAGCTGGGCTGTGGCTGTCAGGTGAAAGGTGGTTTAGTGTTTTGGTTTCAGTTTTGGTTTGCTGCTTTGGACGGCAGAAGAAAAAAGCAATGTTTCCCTGTTTTCACTGTTTTTATTTTAAAACTGTTCCAGTGAACTAAAAGCACATTGGGTGTGTCAAACTGCGTTGGTAACTTTAAAGATAGAGTTGCTTTCTGGAAGGAGTTTTGAACCTACTGGTTGGAGGCTGGACCAGAATCGCAGGGACAGGACCAGTCCCATTCAAGTGAGATTACAGTGTGCTGGGCCATGCCCTTGAAAGGGGTTTTGGTTTATTGGATTTTGTATTGAATTGGAACAGCTAAGGGGGATTCATTAGGGGCCTCACGGTAGCATGGTGGTTAGCATCAATGCTTCACAGCTCCAGGGTCCCAGGTTCGATTCCCGGCTGGGTCACTGTCTGTGTGGAGTCTGCACGTCCTCCCTGTGTGTGCGTGGGTTTCCTCCGGGTGCTCCGGTTTCCTCCCACAGTCCAAAGATGTGCGGGTTAGGTGGATTGGCCATGCTAAATTGCCCGTAGTGTAAGGTTAATGGGGGGATTGTTGGGTTACGGGTATACGGGTTACGTGGGTTTAAAGTAGGGTGATCATTGTTCGGCACAACATTGAGGGCCGAAGGGCCTGTTCTGTGCTGTACTGTTCTATGTTCTATGTTCTAGTTATATACACAGATTATTGTAGCTGTTGTGTGTTTTTCCTGGTTGTAATTGATAACTAATGCTTGATAAGCATCTTGTTAACTACATTCTAATATTAAACATTGTTTTGATAAAAGCACCCAGGAAGAGTGATGAATCACACCTGAAGTGAAGGCTCTTGTGCTCACCCTAGCTAAGTTCAACATAAAAGTTATAGGTCAGGTGAGCTTCATAATACACTTTGGAGTTTCTGAGCCCTGGCCCATAATAAGTGGGTTGGGAGCATCGTGTATTATTTGGCACCTCCCACGAACCCCGTTTAGGGGTTCTCCCGCTATTCTCCCAACATAAAGGACTTGGGCCAAGCACAATACAGTCATAGAATCACCCCATAAGATTTCTGCCAACTGAGGCAGGCTGACATTTATTATTCCGTCACACTCCTGTCCTGTGCTCTGTAGATGGTGGAATGTTTAAGGGAATGAGGAAATAATTTATTAATCACAGAATATTCAATTTTGGACGTGGTTTTGTCAATACACTTTTTATGTGGTTGCTCCAATTAAGTTTCTGGTCAACGGTGATCACAGGATGTTGATGGTGGGGCATTCAGCGATTTCAATGCCAGTGTATGTTAAGGTGAAATGGTTATTAATTGACACATGTGTAACATGAATGTAACTTGCTACCTATCAGCCCAAGGATTGGATATTGTTCTGTCTTGCTGCATGTTGCCATGGGCTGCTTCATTATCTGAGGAGTTACCAATAGAACTGAACCCAAAGAGTCTCCAGTCTGAAACTTTAACTGTTTCTCTCTCCAATGATGCTGCGAGGCTTGCTGGGTAGTTCTGCCATTTCCTGTTTTATGACTATGCAATCATCAGTTAACATCCCAAATTCTGACTTTATGACGGGGAAAGGCATTAACGAAGCAATTGAAAATGGTTGTCCCTCGGCAACCACCTTCAGGAATCCCCGCAGGAGGGATCTGAGTCTGAGATAATTGGCCTCTAATTACCACAGCCACCTTCCTTTGTGTTAGATAGGGCCCAGGAGGGGGGAAGGATGCACACGGTTGTAATCACTCACACCATGTCATGGTGGCCCAGCTCTGGCAGTACCACTCCCCTCTCAAGTGGCTACTGCATGCCTCAATGTGCTCACAAACAAGCACATGGTGGGATCTCCACTCCAGGACAATGTTCTGTCCTAAAAACGGATATTGGAATGACAGCACAAGCCCACATGGCTATTTGCTTTGGCAGCCAGGTTACATTCTGTGAATTGTAGTGTACCTTTGCGGCACAGTGGTTATCACTTCTGCTTCACAGTGCCAGAGGGCGCGAGTTCAATTCTAGACGTGGGAGACTATCTGTATGGACTTTGCAAATTCTCCCCATGTGTGCCTGGGTTCCCTCCGGCTGCTCCAGTTCCTTCCAGAATCCAAAGATGTGTACATTAGGTGGATCGGCCATGCTAACCTGCCCCTTAGTGTCCAAAGGTTGTGCAGGTTAGGTGGAATGGCCATGATCAATGACAGGGTTGCAGAGATAGTATAGGAGAATGGGCTGAGGTAGAGTACTCTTTGGGAGGTTTGGTACAGACTAAATGTGTCGAATGGCCTTTTTCTGTGCTGCAGAGATTCTATGTATTCTTGCCATTGTCTTGTGCTCTCTTGCAGGTGCAGGTCTGAGCCGCCTAAAGGACTACAGGAGTAAAATAGGAAAGCGGGCTGGGGAGGCCAGGAGAAGCAGCAGTTGCAGCAACAGTGAGACTGGGGGCAGCTGGAGTGTGACACAGGATGGGGAGGAAGCGTGTCACACCATCTTCACAGATGTCCTGAACTCCTTCTCAGCGATAAAGTCTCTAAATCCTCATGGTGATTAACTGATAGAGTGAATGAGTGTGTACGTGAATGAGTGCTTGTGTAGGAGAGTGAATGTGTCAGAGAATGAATAAGTATCACACACCCACACATGTGTGCCACCAGAGGCCAACATAATGTTGGTGTTAGTTAAATGCAACAGCTTAGTTGAGCCCTAGTTCCCCCTTTCCTGATAAACAGGCTTATAAAATGGTCTGTCCTCTCTCTAGCTTATTTCTTAAGTGAAAATGTAAAAAAGGTTTTATTAGTTAGCTATGTTCCTTGGTGTTTTTAATGGTCATTTTTATTAACACTTGCTTTTTTAAAATGATCAATTTATTGCTTCAACTTTTCTTTTTGCTCAGCAAGTTTTCTTCATTCCTCAACTTTTGTTTTGAAATTTATGTTTTATTTTGCAGCAAATCAGACTTCAGAAAGCTGCTGCTGGGTTTCTTGCTGAACAGGGACAAAAGGTTCACAAGAAGTCTGACTGTTGTTTGGAAGGTGGGCAAAAGGGGTTAATTCTGTGCCAGTAGAAATGGGAAGTGTTGGAAATGCTCAACGTGTCGGGCAGCATCTGTGCAGCGAGAAACATAGGTCAGTGACCCTTCGTCAGAACTAGTGCTGATTGCGGGCCTAAAGGTTGACTCTGGGCACCTGAAAGATGCTTGGAAGAGGATTAAAGTGGGAGAGGAGTTGAGGTCAATGCAGCAAACAGGGCCTGAAAACTGGTAATGCACCGTGATTTCTCTCCCTGACCTTGGTGCTCGTTATAAATGATTTTCCCCCTGACGCCCATTGAGTTTAATTTTATTAAGCTCCTTAATGCCCCATTTAGTCAAATACTGTCTTGATATTAACTACCATCTTTCCTCAGGAATTCAACTCTTTTGTTCACTGAGCTGTAATGGGTTTAGGAGCCAAGTGGTCATGGCAGAGCCCAAAATGTTCATTAGTGAGCAGGATATTGCCTATAAGCACTGCTTGATACCACTATTGATGATCCTTTCCATCATTTTGTTGATGATTGAGGGAAGATTAATGGTATGGTCACTGGCAGATAGGATTTGTCCTGCTATTTGTTGACAGGACATATTTGGACAATTTTCCACTTTGCCACATAGATGGTGTAGCTGTACTAGAACAGCTTGGTTAGGGGCGCAGCTAGTTCTGGAACACTCGTGTTCAGAACTATGGCCAGAATGCTCTCAGGGTGGCATGGTGGCACAGTGGTTAGCACCCTTGCCTCACAGCGTCAGGGACCCAGGTTCAATTTCGGTCTTGGATGACTGTCTGTGTGGAGTTTGCCCGTGCTCCCTGTGTTTCCGTGGGTTTCCTCCAGGAGCTCCAGTTTCCTCCCACGGTCCAAAGATGTGCAGGTTAGGTAGATTGGGCATGATCAATTCCCTCTTAGTGTCCAAACATATGCAAATTGGATGGGGTTGCGAGGATAGGGTGGGGGAGTGGGCCTAGGTAGAGTGCTCTTCCAGAGGGTTGTTGTAGACTCGATGGGCCGAATGGCCTCCTTTTGCACTGTAGGAATACTATGGTCCAGCCTTTGCTATTTCTTGATATCAAGTGGACTGAATCAAATTGACTTGAGACTGATATCTATGATATGGCGACCTCAGGAGGAAGCCAAGATGAACAATCCACTCAGCACTTGCAATCACCTTTAGCCTGAAGTGCTGAGTGGATAGTTCATCTTAGCTTCCTCCTGAGTTCCCCAGTATCATTATCAGTTTTTATTGGCCACCAATATCCATGACTGCAAAGCTTTGATCTGATCCATTTGTTGTGGCATCTTTGGCTCTATCACATGCTGCCTCCAGGATTGGAACTCGAGAGGCTGACAAGCTGCAGCTGCATATTATTAGCATTCCACTCCCCACACACATGCATCCCAGCCATCAAGATAGCACTGGTTGCGCTGGAGTGCGCCCATCCCGTTGATGGGTTGGCTGGGGCCATAGGGTACCGAGGGGGATGGCCTGGGGACACACCCACATGACCGGTGGCGCTAAGATCACAGTGGGCAGTCAGCAGCATGTGCAGCCACATGATTGCCTGGCAGACTGCGGCAATGGTGTTCCGTGCCCGTCTACCCCGACCCCACGGCTTACCTCCTGGCCACCTCCTGCTACTCCCTCCAGCCCTGCCAGAAGCCCCACAGCTGGCAGTGCAACAGTCAGCACACGATGGCGATGTTGGACACTTGCCGTACCCCACTCTCCCCCTCATTAGCCATGACACCTGTTTCAGGATTTTTGAAAGCACAAGTGAACTTCGCCATTGGGAATTCCTCTCGGTGCAGGAGGAGAATCGCGGAGGCCCCAGAGAATGCCGGGTCAGGCCTGTTAATGATAAGCCAATGGTGTTTACTGCACGTGCATTCTGGAATGCATTGACGCCGCTGTCGAGGCACCGGAGAATTGTGATTTGGTGTGAAGCTGGCGCCCGCCACAATTTTGCCGTCAAAACCGATTCAGAATCCCACCGATGAGGTTACAGATTTTGATAAAATATAATTCTTCTGCTGATGATGGTCCACAGACCTCATAGATTAACATGTATTTGTGTGCCTTTGCATAAATAGCTCACGCCAGCAAACTGTACAATTACATGAGTATGTAAAGGAAAGCATTCTGAAAATAAAAATCAGTCGCATCCTTGAGGTATTGAGGGCGTTTGCAGAAAGTACTGTTGTCATTTGAGGATAAGCAAATACCTCAGTGACGCTTGTTAAACAGCAACAGGAAGATGCAAGGTATTTACAAAGCAAGCAAGCCCACTCAGAGAATTCAACAGTCTCTTTCAAATCTAAAATTAAACACATCTTTTCAGCAGCGCTGCAGGAATATTTCTGCTGTTATGCGACCAGGAATGTATTTTTGATTCATGTAACTTGTGGAGCTTATAGTAAAGACAATTTTAGCTTTGTATTATCAGCTTGGTCTCACTCTTGCTCCTGGACCAAAACAGAATAGATTTGAGGTCTCACTCCAGGATCTAAGCACAAAATCAAGGCTGACAGCAGAGGGAGTATTGCGCTGTTAGAGATGAAGGAGATATTAAATTGATGCCCATTTTTCCCTCTCAGGTGGACATTAAAGATCCCAGGAGGTTTATTCGAAGACAAGCAGGAGTTTCCCCTGGTATCCTGTCTAATATTTATCTATAAATCAACATCACAAATCAGATTGCCTATTTCTCAATAAACAAATGTACATGGGAGCTTGCTGTTCACAATTTGGCTGCTGCATTTCCAATATTACAACAATAATTATACTTAAAATATACTTCATTGCTGTAAAGCAATTGGCAATGTTTTGTGATTATGTAAAGGCGCTATATTAATGCACGTTTTTTTTTTTCTTTGCTCATGAGTCCGTATTAAGAAAGCACTGACACTGCTATGAAATGGAGGCATATTCTCCTTTACCTCAGTCCATCTATTTTAGTCAAGTGTTGCCTGAGTGAAATAGGTGTCACATTCTTTTGACATTCTGCGTCTAAGCTCACAGAATGTATTTGACTGCACCGGCAACTTTTTCTTGAACTCCTATTGTGGGCTTTCTGATCACTTTCAAAGCTTCTTTTCAATTCAATATTTGACATATTTTTTCAAGACAAGGTGAAACTCCTCCCAACAATAATATTATCATCAAAGTTATTGCGCCACATCTTCCATTCTCAGGATTGTTGGAGAGTGGATGTATGACAGAAGAGGAATGTCAGGACCCTGTGAAAGTTTAAACTTTCGAGAAACAAACCCCCTGCTCCGCATTACCTTCTGTAAAATACTCTGATTTTGAGCTGGACTCAAATACTTTGGACAGTTCCATCGTCCTTACCTGGATAGCTACCGACAAAATGCTAGTCAGATTAAAACCTGGTCTAACAACTGTTTAACTCCACAACCATCCCCCGCCCCCACCAATCATCCTCCAACTCCTCCGCTGATCTAATGACCCCTCAATCCAATCTGACTAACCTTTGACATGGCTATCCTGTCAACCCCACCCAACTACTCCCTGACCTGACCACCTGCCTACCCCAGCTGACCCAATCCAACTTCCCCATTACCCCCAACTGCTCTGTCCCAACCCTCCCTCCTCATCAGACCCGAGAAAATCCGGCTATCCCCCATCAGCCAACCCAATTACCTGCCTACCCAACCCAACTAACCCCCACCCAAACCGACTACTGACATATCCAACCTGATGACCCCCCTACCCAACCCAACTATCCCCGACCAAACCAACTCAAATATCCCCCTAGACAACCCAACTATCCCCAACCCAACCCAACTCAAATATCCGAACTATTCCCTGACCTAACCTAACTATCCCTCAGCCAACCCAACTATCCCCTACCCAAAACAACCATCTCCCGACCCAACATAGCTACCCCCTACCCAACCAAACTATCCCAGCCAGCCCAACTATCTCCCTATCCAACCTAACTATCTCCCTACCCAACCCAGCCATCCCCAGCCAGCCCAACTATCTCCCTACCCAACCCAACTATCCTCCAGCCAACCCAACTATCCCCCTACCCAAAACAACCATCACCCTTCCCAACATAACCCACCCAACATAACTACCCCCTACCCAAACCAGATATTGTCCAACCCAAACCAACTACCCCCCATCCAACCCGACTATCCACTTACCCAACCTACCTTTCCCTCCACTCAACCTGACTACTCCCCACCCAACCCAACTATTCCCCGACCCAACTCAGCTATTCACCACACCCAACCAACCATCTCCCTACCCAATAAAACTACCCAATCCAACTATTCCCCGACTCAATCAGCTATCACCCAACCCAAACCAGCTATCGCCCTACCCAACCCAGCTATCTCACTATGCAACCTAACTATCCCCCTACCCAACATATCTATCCCCTACCCAACCCAGATATTGCCCTACCCAACCTGAACACAACCCACCCAACTCAACTACTTATCAAACCCAGCTTCCCCCCCTCCCAACCCAACTATCTCACCTCCAATCCGGCTACTCATTTACTAAACCCAACTATCCCCCTAACCAACCTTACTACCCACCTATCTAAACCAACTACCGGCCTACCCAACTAGCTATCACCCTACCCAAACTAACTATTGCCCTAACCAACCCAACTACCACCCTACCCAACCTAACTATTTCCCTACCCAACCCAACTATCTCTCCACCCAACCCAACTGACTACCCACCTACCCACCTCAGCTATGCCCCTACCCAACCCAACCTGGCTACCCACCTACACAATCTGACTACACCATACTCAACCCGACTATCCCCCTTCCAACTCACCTACACTACTCAATTATTCCCTGCCCAATCCAAACATTTCTATAATCAGCCCAACTATCCCCTTACCCAATCCAACTATTCCCCTAGCCAATCTGACTACCCATCTACCCAACCTGACTATCCCTCACTAACCCGACTTTCCCCCTTCTAACTCGACGACCCAGCTACGCAACCCAACCATCCCCCTACTCAACCCAACTACCCGGCTCCCAACCCGACTATCCCTCCTGACCCAATCTGACCACCCTCAACCACTCATCCATTCACTAACATTAGATCTTTAAATTTATCAGGGTACAGCAGCTGGTACTGTAAAAAGGGTGCGTGCCCCATCTTCCCCTGACTCTACTCTGTGCCAACAAAGTTCCCTGAGGGACACTGCACTGCTTATTTCTTTGACAGCCAAGATCAGAAGGCGCTGGAAAAAATGCACAGTAGCATCAAGTCGGTAGAATCTTGAAGTGCTGCGATAATCCACCCATCATTGCTGCTGTTCAGATGATCCAGGCTATTGTGACTACACAATGGAAATCCTGACTTCTACTCTAATAGACTTTTCACCAAAATGATTGACAGGAGTTCACCTCAATGTTTCACCTACCACACTAAGATACAATTATAAGCATACACAATAAGCTGGGAATGGAAGTTAAATCAACAATTCCCATGAAAAAGGAACAGAATTGTCTCACAATCATACCATTGTCCATCAATAATCAATAGAAAACTTAGATGTCATTATCAATTACTTTATGATTATTCAGCAAACCTATCTGGCTCCGTTTATAAATGTTTCAGTTATATTTTGTGTTATTTTGTAATAACCACTCAGATTCCCAAGTTGTTCAATCCAACCCTGCAACACTAAGATTATTGTTCCGTCACATTGAAAATCCCTTTACTTATTACTCAAAGTATTAGTGAAGCTACATACAATCATACAGCGCAGAAGGAGGCCATCCTGCCTATTCTGGTTCTATCAAGGAGCTATCCAATTAGTTCCATTCCCTGCTCTTTCCCCATCTCCCTGTAATTGATTTCCCCTCAGATCAATCCACATGGATGCTTTATTTTAATTGCCTCATATATTTGATAATCAAGGTCTGAATTCCATTTTATCCGCATTGCAGAAAATACATGTGTGGCACATTTTATGATTCACCTCTTGCTTGCTATGATGATAGATTTCCATTCCCCATAGTCTCACAATTAATGGGAACAGATTGGATTAACTAGTGTGTGACATTTGGCGAGAAGGTTTCAGCCGTCAAGAAATTCTCTGACCAGGCCTTTCCCCGGCCGAAAATATTGAACAGGATTTTTGTTGAGTCCAGAAGGCTCGGGAAACCTTTGAAAATGGTGGATGGTACCTGGATGCAGAGCTCCCGCCCGCATTTCTGGCAGATCACATTTTTTCCAGCAAGGAAAAGGGGATGCGACGTGAACAGATCCTGATCCCAGTTCAGTGTTGTAACTCGGAATAGCTTTTCTTGCCAGACCCTTTGAGTTAAAGTTGCAAATATAAGCAAGCATGTACGTCACAAAGTGAACAAGCTATATTTCAATGGCATTCATTTTATTTATTTATTTACTTACATATTTATATGAATTTAGAGGACCCAATTATTTTTTTTAAATAAGGGGCAATTTAGCCTGGCCAATCCACCTACCCTGCACATCTTTGTGCTGTGGGGGTGAGACACATGCAGACACGGGGAGGATGTGCAAACATGTGCATGGGCAGTGACCCAGGGCTGAGATCAAACGTGGGTCCTTGGCGCCATGAGGCAGCAGTGCTAACCACTGCGCCTCCGTGCAATGGCAGTCATTTTAGACAAACTTTTTGTTTTAGTTCAATTGCAACTGTATCAGCAAAAAAGCCTCAAAATTGGCCACAGAAAGAAACAGTTTTTATTGGTTCTACAGTATCAGACGCCACTCATTTTCCAATTTAACTGACCATCAACTATAAGGAATTAATAGCATTTAATGAGGACACATGGAGTCCACACCAAGTAAAATAAAGAACTTGATTTATTTACAATAACAGTATATATGCTTCCCGGTAGATCCCTACCGGGTCTCTCACTGGTCATGCCTTACTATACAATGCTAAATGGAGCTCATACTCAGCAAGAACCACCAAGAAGATAATCATTCCCAACCCGTAAATCCCGTGCGGGATATTATGCAGCAGGTTTGCAGATTTTATTTCACTATTTTGTATTTAAATTTACATACTGCCTATAATATCAAGCATGGATCGACAATATTGCGCAACTGCCTGAGTGCCACTATCTTAGAATTCCCACATTTCAAGGGTGTATTTCCCTGCAATGACATTGTAATCTATTTCTACATTTTGTAGTGTGATTATGGGGCTTTCCAGTGCCTTCTGCCACTTGTTGATTGTGCTGCTTTTTATATATGAGATATTCTTATGATATTTCTGTCTTTTGTGAGGGCCCACGAAGAATCCAGCACGAGTCTTCAGGATACAAAGAAATAACATTTATTTACAATAACATATATATACAACAACAGCAGCAGCACCTTCCCTTGCTGCTCACTCCTCTCTCTCTGCGGGTTCCAAACTGGCCAGCTCTATTTATGCAGGGAGTCTGCTAATAATTTCTCCGCCCCCCTCATTGGGGAAGCTCATACTTAAAATAGGATTGTCAGATCGCCATTAGTCCCCAGCCAGTGGTAAGCAGGCAGGTTATAACATCCCTCCCCCCCCAAAGTCCAAGGAATCCACCGAAGACCCTGGCGAAGGAGGGCGTCGGACTCGTTTTGCCGCAGGCCGGACATCATTTGCACGAGGCGCTGGATCGGACGGCGTGTAACGAGATGGAGCTTCCATGATGAACAGCATAACGGTTGTACATTCACGGCCTATGGGCCCGAGGATTCCACCTCTGAGGCGTCTTGTGTCTCCATCTTGGAGTCAGAGTCTGCTGCCTCCGTCATCTTGGCATCTCTAGCTCCACATGGTTCTGTCACAACCTGCGCAGACTTTGAGTGAGGTACCAGAGGAAGATTGTGAGGAATACTTTCCATTGTGTCTGGTCTCTGAGGCTGTAGAAATTAGCTCCTGTGGCGGGGAATCTTTGGAAAGGATAGTCTTCTGGACCGAACGTGGTCTACATATTTGCGCTGGAGACGACCCTGGGCTTGCACCTGGTAAGAGAAAGGGCCCCTTTGGCGAAAGATTACGCCACGGAAAACACTGGGCACCTACAGCAAAATCCCGAAAGAACACTGGGTCACCGGGCACGTGGAGGAACTTTCCGTAATAGTTCATGAGGCCGAGAAACGAACGAAGGTGCAAAGTGTCAGTCGGGGCAGGGGCCTGTTGAATCGCGCGCACCTTCTCTGCGACAGGGTGCAAACCTTCGCAGTCCACCTGATAACCCAGGTAGACTACTTCCTTCCCCTGAAAGACGCACTTTGTGTGACGTAAACGGACTCCAGCCTCCGAAAAACGTCTAAGGACAGCCTCCAAATTTTCAAAATGTTCCTGCTCCGACGTCCCTGTGATCAAAACGTCAACTAAATAGTCAGAATCACATGGTAAACCTCTCAAAATGCCCTCCATGACACGTTGAAAAATAGCGCAGGCAGAGGATACTCCAAAGGGGAAACGTGTATTTTCATACAGGCCCCGGTGTGTATTAATCGTTACATATTGCCGGGAGGCAGGATCCAGCTCCAACTGTAGGTAGGCGTGACTCATATCTAATTTTGTGAACGAGAGGCCTCCTGCAAGCTTCACCTAGAGATCCTCTATGCGAGACATTGGGTATCGGTCGAGTCAGGAAGCCGTATTCACTGTAAGTTTATAGTCGCCGTACAAGCGAACTGTGGCATCTGGCTTCATTACAGGTACAATTGGTGCTGCCCAGTCAGTGAAACGGACTGGCCTGATGATACCTAAAGTCTCCAAAAGAGTGAGCTCCCTTTCTACCTTCTCGAGCAAGGCGTAAGGCACCAGGCGGGCCCGGAGATAGCGTGGCATGCCTCCTGGTTCAACTTGGATATGGGCTACGGCCCCTTTTATTTTCCCCAAACCGGGCTGGAATACATCTGAGTATCGTCCTAGCATCTGTCAACTCTCCAGAAACTGTTTGGAGGATGTGCTGCCACTGCAGCCGCAAATGGAGCAACCAGTCCCGACCCAACAGGCTGGGCCCATGGCCGCGCACCACGATAATTGGGAAACACCCCTCCTGGCGTCCATAAACAACAGGAGTCATCGTGGTTCCTGCAATGTCCAATGGTTCCCCCGTGTAGGTGGCCAACCTGGCCTGTGTGTCGGTTAATGTAATGATCTGTATACCCTACTTGATGCGGTCGAATGTCCTCTGTGTGATCACGGAGACCGCTGCACCAATATCCAACTCCATCTCAAGCGGGTGACCATTGACCCGTACTATCACTTTAATAGGGGCCACACGGGGAGCTGCCACACAATGCCGCTGCAGGCAGTCGTCCTCCGTCTCCACGTCCTCGGAGTTAGTCGCCGCAGGTTCATTCAAATGAAAGGTACGGCCCCTGGGCTGGCCCCAGTTTCAGTCAGAATGACGGCACCTCTGGCACCCCCAGGATCGGCGTCCGCGACGGGGCCGGCGCCTGAAAGTCTGACACGGACATGGCTCCTCATCCGTTGGTTCTGGAGAAGGCTCCCTTCGGGGAGGAATGTCCAATGGCCACTGGCATAGATCTGGATGTCGCCTCACCCAAGGTACCGCAGAGGTGCAGGGGGACACTTTCGGATGCAAGGGGTTGCGCCCCAAGGCATGCACCTCCATTCTCTGTAGCTCCTGCACTCCTCCGGACAATACTATTTGAATGGCTTGTTGAAAAGTCAATGTTATCTCGGCTAACAACTTTCTCTGGGTGGCCGCATTGTTAATACCGCAAACTAAATGGCCACGTAACATTTCTGACCAGGTCTCACCATAGTCACAGTACTCCGCAATCCTGCGTAGCCTGGATAGAAAGGCGGCAAGGGATTCTCCTGGGGTCTTCCCAGTGGTATTAAACTGGTAACGTTGGACTATCGTGGATGGGGTTGGGTTAAAATGTTGCCCCACTAAGTTCACAAGTTCATCAAACGTTTTGGTGTCTGGCGCAGCTGGGTATGTAAGGCTCCTAATCACCCCAAACGTATGCGGGCCGCAGGCGGTGAGCAATATGACCACCTGGTGCTCATTTTCAGTTATGTTGTTTGCCCAGAAATAGTAACGCATCCTTTGTGCGTACCGGTTCCAGCTTTCCAGCGCAGCATCAAAAACATCCAAACGTCCACACAGAGGCATGGTGTAATAGAAAACAACTTCCAACCTGTATCCAACAAAAATCCAGGGAGGTGGCTTCAGCAGTGTAGACAGCTATTCACTTTAACCCTCGTCGCCAGTTTTGTGAGGGCCACGAAGAATCCAGCACGAGTCTTCAGGATACAAAGAAATAACATGTATTTACAATAACATATATATACAACAGCAGCAGCAGCAGCAGCAGCAGCAGCAGCAGCAACTTCCCTTGCTGCTCACTCCTCTCTCTCTGCTGGTTCCAAACTGGCCAGCTCTATTTATGCAGGGAGTCTGCTAATGATTTCTCCGCCCCCCCTCATTGGGGAAGCTCATACTCCCATAGGTTTGTGGGATTGTCATTAGTCCCCAGCCAGTGGTAAGCAGGCAGGTTATAACACTGTCCAAATGTTAGCAATGGTTCTCACTGTCTGAGGAACAAACGGGATCAGAAGAGAAATTCAGTTACAAATCCTCATGTAGAATTGATGCTATTGGTCTCATGCTTTAAGGTCAAAGGCCACTTATCATAGAATCATAGATTTTACAGTGCAAAAGGAAGCCATTCGGTCCATCAGGTCTGCATTGGCCCTTGGAAAGAGTACCTTCCTTAACCCCATGTCTGCACCCTAACCCGTAACCTAGTAACCCCACCTAACCTTTTAGAACAGTACAGCACAGAACAGGCCCTTCGGCCCTCAATGTTGTGCCGAGCAATGATCACCCTACTTAAAACCACGTAACCCGTATCCCAACAATCCCCCCATTAACCTTACACTACGGGCAATTTAGAATGGCCAATCCACCTAACCCGCACATCTTTGGACTGTGGGAGGAAACCGGAGCACCCGGAGGAAACCCACGCACACACAGGGAGGACGTGCAGACTCCACACAGACAGTGACCCAGCCGGGAATCGAACCTGGGACCCTGGAGCTGTGAAGCATTGATGCTAACCACCATGCTACCGTGAGGCCCCACGGGCTAAAGCTAAAGGACAATTTAACATGGACAATCCACCTAACCTGCATATCTTTGGACTGTGGGAGGAAATTGGAGCACCAGGAGGAAACCCACGCAGGCATGGGGAGAAAGTGCAAACTCCACACAGACAGTCACCCGAGGCCGGAAATGAACCTGAGACCCTGGAGCTGTGAGGCAGCAGTGTGCCACCGTGCAGCCCGATGGATTGGATCCTTGGATGGGATAGAATTAAATGAATTCATGAACTAATACCATCCCAGTTATTCAATAAAATATCAAAAGAAATATAAAATATTTTATATTAGCAAACAACAGAATTTGGGTCTCTGTCTATTTTCCACTTCCAAATATATATGGGAACTGTGGCATTGTGATACTTTTACAGGTCTGATAATCCAGATGCGCCAGGCTAATACATTGGGGCCATGGGTTCAAATCCCACCAATGTCAGCTGGTGGAATTAAAATTCAGTTATCAAGCTAGTCTCAGTCATTGACCAATAACCATCTGGTGCACAAAGATCTTTTAAGGGGAGACATCTGCCAAGTTCACCCAGTCTGCCGTACATGTGACTTGAAACCCCAGACCAACACCCACGGCAATGTACTTAACTCGTACCTGCCCCCTGAAATGGCCGAGCAAGCCAGTCCAAAGGTAATTAGGGCTGGGCAACTAATGATGGTCAGCAAAGCCCACATACCATGAAAGAATGAAAACAAGACTCTGCACATTGGGTGACCTGATACAGACTTGCTTTCTTGGCCAGGTTTGGATTCAGTCTTACCGTTCCTAAAGTCTCACCACTCAAAAACTGCAAGAGCTTAGATTAAAATCTATTCCCCTTTTACTCTTGTGCGCATTAGTCCACATTGCCAATGAGCCACGACGAGCAAAATTTGACCCAAAATTAAGATTAAACATTCGATGGCTTAGGTGGTGGGTGTAACTGCCCTGAAAGTTATGGATGGGGAATGGTCTCTAGCCAGCTGCGATTTTGAGTTAAAATTTACATAATTGTCCAGGAGGTGACAACACAATTGAGAGAATTTGGTCCATTTTCTTGACTGTCGATTGTTGAGTTATTGCTGAATATTTTTCATCTGTTCTTTTCTACTAACACGATTCGATGGTAACTACTGCGCGGTGGGGGTGGGTTGGGGGGTGGGGGGGGGGGTGGGGGGGGGGGGGGTGGGGGTGGGGGTGTTAGATTTCCGTGAGCTTTAGGGAACCATGTTTTGACCATCCACTGCTGTGAAGAAGATGGTTTATTATAAATTGTATTCCCTTCCTGTGATGAGAAGCTTACAGGATTGATGAACATTCCTTTGGCTTTTAACAGCTGATGTCACTGTGCGTAAGTAAGCACAAACAAATGTTAAGACATACCCACTCTATTAGTACATCTGCACTTGGAATTATCATTTTAATTTATTTTTTAACTTCTTCTCAGCCTGTCACCGAGATTCTATTTTTAACATTTCTTCTTTATATCTCGAAACATTGCTTTACAAACCCATTTAGCGGCATGTTCATTTAGTAAATGCATCCCACTACGAGCATGTATTGATCCTGATTTTAAAGGTGCACAATTTGTTCTCTAATTACAAAATATTTCTTCACAATGCCTGTATTTTTAGGGCTGGCATGTCAGGTCAGACCTACTGCAGTGTGACAGAGTACCCAAAATGTAATATAACAAGCATTGCCTGCAGGTCTGTGTGTATAATTATTGGTTTTTGAAGACTTAAAGAAAGCATTTATCAACATTTCACATATTACAGATCACATTCAATGTACATCTTCCACAAGCGTATGCCCAAATTATACAAATTGGTTAATTACATAAATAAGTACTATGGGAACATTGCTGCTCACTCTTCTCGCCCACTTCAACATCAAGTATTCAAGATTATATTATATTCATTGTCACCAATGGAAGACTTGTTGCCACTAGCTTCCTTTGTTTTTAAAAATGCTATTAATGACAGAGTTGGGGGTCACTTTCTAATGAAAGTAAAATTGGATAAAAACACAGAGAAGAATGATACTGTTGAATAGTCGTGGGCCTAGAAATAACAATTGAACTACCTTATTAGCAGCACCCCTGCAGAGTGTGAGAATTGTGGGCAAATATAGTTAGACATAGAATTTAGAGTGCAGAAAGAGGCCATTTGGCCCGTCAAGTTTGCACCATTACTTGGAAAGAACACCCCACACCTCCACCTTATCCCCGTAAGCCAGTAACCCCATCTAACCTTTTTGACACTAAGGACAAGTTACCATGACCAATCCACCTAACCTGCACATCTTTGGACTGTGGGAGGAAACCGGAGCACCATGAGGAAACCCACGCAGACACGGAGAGAATGTGTAGGCTCCGCACAGACAGTGACCCAAGCCGGGAATCAAACCTGGCACCCTGGAGCTGTAAAGCAACTGTGCTAACCACTGTGCTACCATGCTGCCCCTCATTAACTGTGTGAGAATGCAGCATTACATACCCCAAATGGCCCTTGGCTAATGTATTCTAATTGTCCAAAGGTTGCTCAGTGAGTAAAGAATATATTAACAAATGCTTCACAGATATGATGGGTATGATCTTCAGCTCCTTATTGCCCCACTTGTGTTCAAAACTGAGGCATTAATAAACAGATGATAGAGGTCGAAATGTTACGGCCATTCCCGCCAGTGGGATCTTCAGGTACTGTCGATGGCAAACCCCCACTCAGGGTTCCTCAACAAACCCCATTGACAGTAGCGGTACTGGAAGATGCTGCCACCAGCCAATGGTAGGGCCACCTCCAACGCCACAAAACATGCCACTGGGGATACGAGAAATCCCGCTCAAGTGTCAGTTTCTTCCACCCACTCAATGTTGCATTTAAAAGTTGGCTTACTTCTTGGGGTTGGTGTCAATGGTTGATTATGTTGTTAAAGATGTATTGTTTGATTAAGGACTGAGAGCACACGTGAAGAGAATCTTAGGTACAGGCAGCGGGCAATAAAAGGGGGCTGTCTTGCCCAACTGTCTGCCTCTCTCCCATGGCTACGTTCATGGCCGGGTGCCCCTGGAAAGTGAGCATATAGTGGCCGCTGGCACCATCGAGGCCTTCCGTGTCTGGTGGGCACCATAGTGACTGGGGTATCTTATTGACCCCTCTAATCACATTTTGGTTTGAGGTTTTAAGCTTCCTTTGTGATTTAGTTTTGTTCATTGCAGCATCCCTTTAAGAGGCCACTCTTTTAATTTGTCCCTCAGTTTGCCTTGATTAGTTTAATTGGTTTAACTGAAATATTATAAAGAAAATCTCAGATCCAGGCAGCGAGCTGTCAAGGGGGTCATCCGACCTGACTGTCTACCTCTCCACCACACTTATTTCATGGGCAGGTGGCCCAAGAGAGGGAGCATGTGGTGTCCACTGTTATACATCTGGCGTTTAGTGACTGCTGGGTATCAAGGGGGCTGGGGTGTTTTATCATCGCCAGAAATTATATTTTGGTTTCGGTAGCTAGGTTTCTTTCAATGTTATGTTTTAGTTACAGTACCCCACCAGGGACTGTCACCCCCTGTCATTTTTGCTTAATTTAGTGATTCTTTGATTTATCAAAAAGAGTATAAAGAGAATCTGGCACCATGGAACCTGGGTACAGCACTACCCCCAGGAACGACATTTTAATTTGATTTTTTAAGTCTCTTTTAACATTTCTTTTGTTACAATGTCCCACCAGCCATTGCCATCCCATCTCGTTCGATCATAAAATTGGTTTATTTTGTGTTTTATTTTAAAATAACATGAAGGAGAATCTACTGAGACATTGGGTTGTTAGTTAGGAGGCTGATGTGCAATGCCGCAACTTGTGGAAAGATATCATAGCATTAAGAAGAAGGCCCATGTTTCCTTTCATCCGTTTCACCATTTGACAAGGTAGCAAAGAATGGTTGCCTGAAGATGAAGATTAGGAACGAAGGCTGGGATTTTCTGGTCCCGTCGAGGTCTATGGCATATTGTATGGTTTGCCAACCCCACCACTGGGGATTCGCCTTCGGGGGCGGACCAGAAGATCCCGCTGAAGAGAAAGACAGGAAAATTCCACGCGAAGGATTTTTATTCCTGACAGAAGATTTGTAATCGGAGTTACTTTTGAAAAGAATGGCCAAAGCAGAGTAGAGCATGTCAGGGTATGAATTCCCAATGATCGTCTCTAAATCTGAACCTAATGACTAATTGATAAACTAAGTAGCTATGTGTATTATGTTATGTTATTTGAGTAACATAAGTCGCTACTAACTGTAAACGATGTTGAAGAATACTCCAGTCCTCGAAGTAAGTTGAAAGTATTTATTTAGTAATGACAAAACTAATAAATGAGTTTGACACTCTGCTGATCTAACTTCAGCAACACAGTAAACTTGACTAGCTGTAGAAACTGTATCTGAGCCACATGTGGTGGCTTGACTGAGATCTCTGCCACACTGGTGTTAGTTCCTCCAGTCTCTGCTAGGAGTGCGTGGGAGAGCTTGTGTGAGCTGTGGTATTATAGTGGTCGTGTAATGCCCTTTAGTGGTTTTGCCACAGCTGAGTGTTCTGATTAACCCCTTAGTTACATGTCTGTCTACATATCATAACATCTCCCCCTTTATTTTTTTAATTTCATGTGTGGTAATAAGAAAAAATGGTTGACAATACTAAAGGTAAGGGCATGATATGTATGACTTATATACACAGCAAACATGGGAAAGAAAATGTTCATAAGTCCAGTCTTTGAGGTCGCTGTCTCGTTCTCGATGACCTTCTGAGAAGTGACGGTGGAGATGTCGGTGGCTTGATAGTTGTGTGTGAATCACGACTAGTGGAATCGTGGGTTACGTTGTCTCTGAGCAGTCACTTCAGCAAACGGCAGTGGAGAGGAGGTCGGCCGTGGGTGTGCGATTTTCTGAAGTGCCCTTCGATTTCGGCAAATGGTGGTGCCATCAGCCATTTTTACCACGTAGGATCTGGGTGCGGCTTGTCGAACAATGACAGCTGGAGCTGACCAACTGCCATCAGGTATTTTGATTCTGATGGTGTCTACTGCAGATAGCGCGTCCAGATCGGTTGCATGTTTGTCGTAGTGATGTTTCTGATCATCACAAAGCTGGTGCATCTTTTTTATCACCGGTACATGATTTGGATTAGGTAGTTGTAGGGCCAGAAGCACTGTTCTCAGGTCCCTGTTCATCAGCAGTTGAGCTGGTGAAATGTCAGTTGATAAGGGAGTAGCACAAAATGAGTGTAGCGCTAAGTGAATGTCAGATGCGGAATCCGAGGCTTTGTTGATGAGCTCTTTGACTATGTGCACTCCCTTTTCAACTTTGCCATTGGACTGCGGGTAGTGCAAACTAGATGTGACGTGCTTGAAGTTGTAGCATTTTGCAAATGTAGTCCATTCTCGACTATGAAGCACGGTCCATTGTCAGTCATAACAGTATTCGGTATGCCACAACGAGAAAAAGTTTCTTTACATGCTTTGATTACCGTCTTTGAGGTGAGGTCAGACAGCTCCATTACTCCAGGGTAGTTCAAGCAGTAGTCTATGAGTAGTATGTAGTCACGACCATTAGAGTGGAATAGGTCAATGCCTACCTTGGACCAAGGAGAGGTTTCCAAGTCGATGTGGTTGAAGAGTCTCCTTACACTGTGCTGGTTTTGAACTTCTGACAGGTCTCACAGTCTAAGACCATATCCGTGATGTTCTGATTGATGCCAACCAATAGACATCTTGTCGAGCTCTGCATCTGCATTTTTCTATGCCAAGGTGTCCCTTGTGAATTTTACAAAGTACTCTGGGCCTGAGACGCAGCGGAATGACTGTTTTGTCCATCCTCAGCAGCATTCCGTTGATCATCGTTAGATCGTCTTTGACGTTGTAGAATTGCAGACATTTCCCTTCCGGCCACCCATTGTTGAGGTTATGAATGACTCGTTGCAGCAAAGGATCTTTGTCTCTTTTCTGATGAGATTTATTTTTTTGTCCGTTGCAAAAAGGTTGTTTGCGCACATTTGTACCTGAGATTCGATGTGTTGGATTATCGCTAGTGGTTCGCTTGGTGAAGTGAATGAACGAGACAACGCTTTTGCAATGATTAAGGGCGCGATTCTCCCGAGTTACGAAAAATCGGGAAGCTGGCGTCAAAAACGGGTGCGTTTGACGCCAGCCTCCGCCCCCTCGACCGGGAACCGATTCATCTCCCCGGTCAGGGCTAGCATCGCGCGGCCGTGAACTCCGGCATCGCGGGCTTAACGAATTTCGTTAAGCCCGCTAGCCAAAGTTAGCGACAGCTGACGTGTCAGATGATGTCAGCCGCACGTGCGCGGATTGGACGACTCCAACCCGCGTATGCACAGATGACGTCATCACCCATATGCGTGAAACCCGCGCATGCGCAGGCCGGTATGCCCCTCAGCTGCCCCGCGAATGGATCCAGCGGGGCGGTGGAGGGAGAAAGAGTGCGCGGGTTAAGTACCCGCTGCCCGCGATCGGTGGGCACCGATCGCAGGCCCATGGCACCCACGGCCGTGCCAATCGGTGCCATGGTTCCCCAGATCGGGACTTCACGGCCGTTTTTACGAACGGTCAGACCAGGTGTGTTTTACGTTCATAAAAACGCCGTAAAGGCCTTGGAACTCGGCCCATCGGCCAGGGGTGAATCGCTGCTCGCCGTAAAAAAACGGCGAGCAGTGATTCGTGTCGGGGGGCGGACGTGGGGGGGGGGGGGAGAATAGCGGGAGGGTGTCGGACCAGGGTGTCCGGAAAAATTTACGCCACCCGCTATTCTCCGATTTTTCGTAAGTCTGGAGAATTGCGCCCTAAATCTTTGCCAGGCGTATATACCTCATTGAAGTCATGGGCGAAATTCTCCGACCCCACGCAGGGTCGGCGAATCGGCCGGCAGCGGCGTTATTCCCGCTCCCGCAGGGTTTTTAATTCTCTGACCGGCCAAAAACCGGCGCTGTGCAAATCCCGCCGGCAGCCTCTGAAAACAGCTGGCGCCGGCGGGATTTCATTATATTTTTGTTTCCACAAATCTCCGGCCCGGATGGGCCGAAGTCCCGCCGACGTGGCCACGGGTCACGTCGGCGAAAATCACAGTAGCTTTAAAACGGCGTCAACCATTGATGATGGTTGACGCCGTTCAGTGTGGGGGGGGGGGGGTTGCGGCATCGGGGGGGGCGGGGGTTGCGGCATCGGGGGGGGTTGCGGCATCGGGGGGGGTTGCGGCATCGGGGGGGGGTTGCGGAATCGGGGGGGGTTACGGCATCGGGGGGGGTTGCGGCATCGGGGGGGGTTGCGGCATTGGGGGGGGTTGCGGCATCGGGGGGGGTGGCGGCATCGGGGGGGTTGCGGCATCGGGGGGGTTGCGGCACGGGGGGGTTGCGGCATCGGGGGGGGTTGCGGCATGGGGGGGGTTTGGGGCAGCGGCGTGCAGAGAGGGGGGGCGACCGTGGCCACGTCGGCGAAAATCACAGTAGCTTTAAAACGGCGTCAACCATTGATGATGGTTCACGCCGTTCAGTGTGGGGGGGGGGGGGGTTGCGGCATCGGGGGGGGGCGGGGGTTGCGGCATCGGGGGGGGGTTGCGGCATCGGGGGGGGGTTGCGGCATCGGGGGGGTTGCGGAATCGGGGGGGGTTACGGCATCGGGGGGGGTTGCGGCATCGGGGGGGGTTGCGGCATTGGGGGGGGTTCCGGCATCGGGGGGGGGGGTTGCGGCATCGGGGGGGGTTGCGGAATCGGGGGGGTTACGGCATCGGGGGGGTTGCGGCATCGGGGGGGGGTTGCGGCATTGGGGGGGGTTGCGGCATCGGGGGGGGTTGCGGCATCGGGGGGGGTTGCGGCATCGGGGGGGGTTGCGGCACGGGGGGGGTTGCGGCATCGGGGGGGGGGTTGCGGCATGGGGGGGGTTTGGGGGCAGCGGCGTGCAGAGAGGGGGGGCGACGGATGCCCGGGGCCAACGCACCGTCGCCCCCCCCTCTGTACGCCGCTGCCCCCTATCCCAACCACCCCCCTCCCCACCACCCCTACCCCCCTCCCCACCACCCCTACCCCCCTCCAACGCCGCCCCCCCCATCTCTCGCAACGCCGCAACCCCCCACCCTCAAAGCCGCAACCCCCCCTCATCGCCGCAACCCCCCCTCTCAACGACGGGTCCCCCCCCTCTCAACGCCGGTACCCACACCCCATCCCCCTCCCTCTGAAGGCCGGTACCCACACACCCCTCCCTCTGAAGGCCGGTACCCACACCCCCCCTCTCTCCTCCTCCCCCCCTTCCTTCCTCCTCCCCCCCTTCCTTCCTCCGTTAGTGGGGGGGGGGTGCGGCGTTAGTGGGGGGGGGGTGCGGCGTTGGAGTGGGGTAGGGGTGGTGAAGGGGTAGGGGTGGTGAGGGGAGGGGGTTGGGGTAGGGGCAGCTGCGTGCAGAGGGGGGGCGATGGCGCGTTGGCCCCGGGCATCCGTCGCCCCCCCTCCTCTGCACGCCGCTGCCCCTACCCCAACCCCCCCCCCATACCACCCCTACCCCCTTCACCACCCCCCCAATGCCGGGTCGCTCTTCTTCTTCCCCCCCCCCCCCATGCCGGGTCGCTCTTCTTCTTCCCCCCCCCCCCCAATGCCGGGTCGCTCTTCTCCTCCCCCCCCTCCCCCCCAATGCCGGGTCGCTCTTCTCCTCCCCCCGCCCCCAATGCTGGGTCGCTCTTCTCCTCCCCCCCCCCCCCATGCCGGGTCGCTCTTCTCCTCCCCCCCCCCCCCCCCCATGCCGGGTCGCTCTTCTTCTCCCCCCACCACTGGGTCTCTCTCTCTCCCCACCACACAAACGCCGGGACTCGCCACTTCCGCAGCTGGTGAAACTGACGCGTATCGCGTCAGTCCGCTGCTGGCCCTTCCGGGAACGGAGATTGCCAGCTTAAAAGAAGGCCGGAGTCATTAACACCGATTTTTCTCGCCGGAAACCCGCGTTACGACGGGCAACGGAGAATCCCGCCCCATATCTCCGAAGTTTAAGTAAAATTCTTCTCATGTCATTTAGGTTCTTTTGGATGATGTGCACCAGAGGTCTGTGAACCATTTCAATGGTGAATGTTGGTAGGTCGTAGACGTAGTCATGGAATTTTTAAATGCAGGTGAGAAGGCCTAAACGCTCTTTTCAATTTGAGCATAACGAGTCTCTGTCGGTGTCATTGCTTGTGATGCATATGCTATTGGGACCCATGTCGAGGTGTCATCTTTCTGTAGCAACACTGCTCCAATGCCACCCTGACTTGCGTCAGTCAAAATCTTGGTTTCACGATCTGGGTCAAAGAATGCTGAGACAGGAGAGTTTCGCCTTTAACTCCAACCACTCTTTCTGATGTTCTGTCGTCCACTCGAACGAGGTTGATTTCTTGATTAACTTTCTTAGAGATGTTGTGTGGTTGGCCAAATTTGGGATAAATTTGCCTAAAACATTCACCACTCCAAGGAAGCAAAGTACTGCTTTCTTGTCCTCTGTGACTTTCAACGCTTCAATGGTTTTTATCTTGTCCGTGTCTGGCCGTACACCGTGTTCCGATATCTGGTCACCCAGGAACTTGAGCGTGGACGTTCCAAAACTGTATTTGGATTTGTTTAGCTTGAGGCCATGCTCTGTATGCGTCTGGGTACTTACTCTCTTCAGTCGCGACACATGTTCCTCTGGAGTCGAAGACCAGATGATAACATCATCCGCGTAGACACGAACTC
Source organism: Scyliorhinus canicula (assembly GCF_902713615.1). Classification (NCBI taxonomy): domain Eukaryota; kingdom Metazoa; phylum Chordata; class Chondrichthyes; order Carcharhiniformes; family Scyliorhinidae; genus Scyliorhinus; species Scyliorhinus canicula. The sequence goes on along the minus strand of NC_052152.1, from coordinate 145,522,035 downwards.
CATCTATTTCTTCCATCACCTGTTCCATGATGCGGTGGAATATTTCAGATGCCGAGATAATCCCAAATGGCATTCGATTCTAGCAGAATTTGCCAAAAGATGTGTTGAAGGTGCCGAGCTTTCTGCTGGATTCTACTGGTTGGATTTGCCAGAATCCTTGGGGTGCATCGAGCTTGGTGAAGAAGCGCATGTGTTCCATTTCGCTTGTAATCTCTTCTCTTTTTGAGATCGGGTAATGTTCCTGCATGATGTTTTTGTTTAGTCTCCCATATTGGAGATATTGTTTGCTTCTCGCAGGCATTTTTTTCAAAAGTGGTGGTTTCACACTTAGTGCACGTCATCGCGTTAACATCATGACATTCCGTGCATCTTCGCGCATGCGCGGTGCGGTTCTCGGCCGTTTCGTACCTTTGTTCATAATGCGGACGCGCGGTGCAGTTCTCCAATGTTTCCTATTTTTTTCCCATACTGCGCATATGCAGGCCCAAGTTTGTGCACGCAAGATGGCTGCCGTCGGAAACATGGAGGCGCTGCAGTTGAGAGACAGCCTGGACACACTCAACCTCGTGGGAGGTTTTTTCGCCACTTTCAGCGATCTTGTATTGTAAGTAGCGAATTTATGAGTGTTCATGCACCGTGCATGTTTCTATAGTGATTTCCATAGTCATATGTTTTATTTTAAGTAGTTGCTCTCTGAGAGGATCAGAGTGGATTCCAAATACTATCTGGTCTCTGATCATTGAGTCATTTAGTGCACTAAAGTCAACAGTCTACGGTTAGTGAAGAAACTGTTAAAAGATTCCTATTTCCCTTGCATTCATTTGTGGAAGATGGAGCGCTCAAATATTTCATTTATCTGGACCTCTCAGGGGCTATCAAATTTTCCAAGGGCGATTTCATATTTTGTTTTATCCTGCCCTTCTGTGCAGTTAAAAGGGTTGTAGATCTCTAACGTGTGTTCTCCTGCCGTAGTCAGTAAGAGAGCTGTTTTTCGAGCATCTGTCACGTTTGTTAAGTCAGATGCTTCTACATACAGTTGAATTTTTGTTTAATCAAGCGCCAGTTAACATTAAGGTTACCATTGATCCTGAGGTGACGGGGAGGTTGTGGTCGCCCACTGCACCTGGAATCGGCAGGTTTTGTTCTGAAGGCGATGCTTCTGTGGAGTCGGCAGGCTTTGTTCCAGAGGCGATGCTTCTGTTGCTGAATAGCTATCTGGTTTTCTCTCTAAAATTACTGAATTTAACCAGGTTGATGCAGCAGGCACTCTGGTACCATATTATTTTGTGTTATTTGAGGAACATAAGTCGCTACGAACTGTAGACAATGTTGAAGAATACTCCAGACCTTGAAATAAGTTGAAAGTCTTTATTTAGTAATGACAAAACTAATAAATGAGTTCAACAATCTGTGGATCTAACTCTAGCATCATAGTAAACTTGACTAGCTGTACAAACTATATCTGAGCTACATGTGGTGGCTTGACTGAGATCTCTGCTAAACTGGTGTTATTCCTCCAGTCTCTGCTGGGAGTGAGGGGGAGAGTTTGTGGGAGCTATGGTTTTATAGTGGTCGTGTAATGCCCTCTAGTGGTTATGCCACAGCTGGGTGCTATGATTAACCCGTTAGTTATAGGTCAAAGAACAAAGGACAAAGAAAAGTACAGCACAAGAATAGGCCCTTCAGCCCTCTAAGCCTGCGCCAACCATGCTGCCCGTCTGAACTAAAATCTTCTACACTCCCGGGTCCGAATCCCTCTATTCCTATCCTATTCATGTATTCATGCCAAGGTGCTCCTTAAATGTCACTATCGCCCCTGCTTCCACCACCTCCTCGGGCAACGAGTTCCAGGCACCCACTACTCTCTGTGTAAAAAACTTGCCTTTTACATCTCCTCTAAACCTTGCCCTTCACACCTTAAACCTAGTAATTGACCCCTCTACCCTGGGAAAAAGTCTCTGACTATCCACTCTGTCTATGCCTCTCATAATTTTGTAGACCTCTATCAGGTCGCCCCTCAACCTCCGTCGTTCCAGTGAGAACAAACCGAGTATATTCAACGTCTCATCATAGCTAATGCCCTCCATACCAGGCATCATCCTGGCAAATCTCTTCTGCACCCTCTCTAAAGCCTCTACATCCTTCTGGTAGTGTGGCAACTAGAATTGAACATGATACTCCAAGTGTGGCCTAACTAAGGTCATGTTACAGCTGCAACATGACTTGCCAATTTTTATACTCAATGCCCTGGCCAATGCTTTCTTGACTACCTTCACTGTATATTCCCTACCTGTATTAGACCTTCCAAAATGCATTACCTCCCATTTGTCCGGATTAAACTCCATTTGCCATCTCTCCGCCTAAGTCTCCAAACGATCTAAATCCTGCTGTATCCTCTGACAGTCCTCATCGCGATCCGCAATTCCACCAACCTTTGTGTCATCTGCAAACTTACTAATCAGACTAGTTACATTTTCCTCCAAATCATTTATATATACTCCGAACAGCAAAGGTCCCAGCACTGATGCCTGCGGAACACCACTAGTCAGAGCCCTCCAATTAGAAAAGCACCCTTCCATTGTTACTCTCTGCCTTCTATGACCTAGTCAGTTCTGTATCCATCTTGCCAGCTCACCTCTGAGCCTGTGTAACTTCACCTTCTGTACCAGTCTGCCATGAGGGACCTTGTCAAAGGCCTTACTGAAGTCCATATAGACAACATCCACTGCCCTACCTGCATCAATCATCTTTGTGACTTCCTCGAAAAAATCTATCAAATTAGTGAGACACAACCTCCCCTTCACAAAATTGTGCTGCTTCTTGCTCATAGGTCCACTTGCTTCCAAATGGGAGTAGATCCTGTCTCGAAGAAATTTCTCCAGTAACTTCCCTATCATTGACGTAAGGCTCACCGGCCTGTAGGTTCCAGGATTATCCTTGCTACCCTTCTTAAACAAAGGACCAACATTGGCTATTCTCCAGTCCTCCGGGACATCACCTGAAGACAGTGAGGATCCAATGGGCAGCACGTGTGCAACACTTTAGCATTGTGAATAGCACAATTGCTTCACAGCTCCAGGGTCCCAGGTTCGATTCCGGCTTGGGTCACTGTCTGTGCGGAGTCTGCACATCCTCCCCATGTGTGCGTGGGTTTCCTCCGGGTGCTCCGGTTTCCTCCCACAGTCCAAAGATGTGCAGGTTAGGTGGATTGGCCATAATAAATTTCCCTTAGTGTCCAAAATTGCCCTTAGTGTTGGGTGGAGTTACTGGGTTATGGGGATAGGGTGGAGGTGTTAACCTTGGGTAGGGTGCTCTTTCCAAGAGCTGGTGCAGACTCGATGGGCCGAATGGCCTCCTTCTGCACTGTAAATTCTATGAATCTATGAATCAAAGATTTATGTCAAGGCCTCAGCAATTTCCTCTCTTGCCTCCTTCAGTATTCTGGGGTAAATTCCATCAGGACCTGGGGACTTCTCCACCTTAATATTTTTAAAGATGCCCAACACCTCGTCTTTTTGGATCTCAACGTGACCCAGGCTATCTACACATTCCTTCTCCAGACTCAACATCCACCAATTCCTTCTTTCATAGAATTTACAGTGCAGAAGGTCACTTTGGTGAATACTGATGCAAAGTATTAATTTAGTACCTTGCTCATTTCCTCTGGCTCCACACATAGATTCCCTCCCCTGTCCTTCAGTGGGTCAACCCTTTTCCTGGCTACCCTCTTGCTTTTTATGTACGTGTAAAAGCCTTGGGAATTTCCTTGACCCTATTTGCCAATGTCTTTTCGTCACCCCTTTTAGCCCCCTTGACTCCTTGCTTAAGTTCCTTCCTGCTTTCCTTATATTCCACACAGGCTTTGTCTGTCTACATATCATTACCATGTGGACATGGGTTAAGTTCTTAACAATAAAATTCTTAAGTTCATAACAATAAAATGTAAAGTACGGACTTGGCACTGCCGCTTCCTAACAAAAAGCAGGATCAGGTGCAAATTAGTTCCAGAGTTAGAGGCTTGTCAGTTGGACAA